>NC_086330.1:202950501-203266140 GCF_032445375.1 Bacillus rossius redtenbacheri
GAATTTCAAATATCATTTGTTTCGAGATGGAGTGTTCCGAAACATTCCAGGTCCTTTACCTCCACCCCCCACCCCCCCCCCCCCCCCCACAACAAACGAAAAAAGCCACAAAATTTCGAAAAATTGGAGGAAATTGTATTAAAATTAAGTCATTACGAACTAAAGTGTCTGGGGCATGGTGGAACGTTTACCCAAAGTCGACTTTCCACCCAATTTTGAGGGAGGGGGGAGTGCAAAACCCCAAAATTACGAAAAATTTCTTAAATTTAAGTATTCTTTTTTACTATTTGGAGTGTTTCCGAGCCATTCGGGGTCCTGAAACTACCCTCCCCCCACAAGGAGTCAAAGACCCAATAATAAAAAAATTTCCCAAAATTTCGAAAACCTATTCTCTTTCGATTTGGAGTGTTTTGTTTACGAGCCATTCGGGGTCCTCAACATTACCCCCCCCCCCTCCTTCTCAGGGGACAAAGCTCCAAAATCTCGAAAATTTCAGGTATTTCAAATATCATTTCTTCGAGATGGAGTTGTTCCAAATCATTCGAGGTCCTGAACATCCACTTTCCACAAAAGTGAAAGCCCTAAAATTTCGAAATATAAGAATATATATAATTGGATGTTGGCATGTATGACGTCGATAAACTCTTACACCATTTGACCGATCGCCATGAAAGTTGGCACATCAAAGTGTTTTTATCATGAAGGTTTTTAAGCTATCCATTTTTTTTGTAACTCGCCGCTAGATGGCGCTGTAGCGCATCAACTTCTAAACCTTTCAACCGATCGCCATGGGTAAACAGAAAATCATAGGTCACAGATACACAAACAGTAATTATGTGTCATTTCTTTATGTCCAACACACTGGACATATCGCTATCCAATTTGCTGTAACTCACGGACAATATATCACCCGGTGTTCAGCCCGGGCAAAGCCGGGTACTGCAGCTAGTATATTACATAATTTATAAATATTTCGGGTCTTCGGTCTCAGTAGCCCTAACACTCTTGACGCTCAGCAGATAAATTATAAACACTAAACCAAACTCCTTGCGTATAAGTAGCAACGAGCATTACTCCTACGGAAAGAGTGGTAACTTCCATGTTAAATGCGTGTCACAATAAGCAGACTGCTATGGAGCGACCGCAGCGATACCATGTGTGTCGTGGCAAAACCTGAACTAACGAGCGTGCGGCGCATGCTCATTAGGAGCCCTTTTTTTTAGCTGCCACGTGCTTGCTTTTCCCGCCATACAGAAAATTAACGATTTGTTTGTAAACAAAGATGCAGAGAAGCAAAACATTCTTCACAAAGGACGTTACTTTACATTATTTTCTAAACTAAATTGGTCAATTACTTTGATATTGCCTTATAAAACACTTGTAATGAATTTTCTCGGCAAATCATTATGTACTAAATTGAAACAGGCGTAACTCGGACCTATTGCATCTCTGCATGTTTATTTCTAAAAGTTACACTCGTTAAATACTTAACCTTCTTTAAGCTTTAAATTGCAAAGAAAGGCTAATATTCTTGTTAAGGTGCCTGATATTATCTGGTTTGTACCATATGAAATCCCGACATCTGTCATGTTAACCATAATAAATATATTGCCAGAATGGAATCACTTTCGTGAGCATTTTGTTTGGTTTAAGTTACCATGCGCATGTATAAAACGTACCTATATTTTAAAACCATACAGGCCTCTAACCCAGGTGTGAATACATTTAATTACACTTTTTAACACATAGATCAGGAATGTTCTGTTATGAAATGAATCTAGTTATCATGTTCGTTACTAAAGTTTTTTTTCTCCTGTAGGCCTGACTAAATCCTACTTTGTTACCATTAAAACCAATTTTACCACAACTGGTTTTACAGTTTCAACCCCCCCCCCCCCCCCCCTTCAGTGGTTTTATACACAGTTAAACATTAATAACATATTACCTCAAAATGCTGAATTTCATGGTACACAAATAGGCCAAAATTGCATTTTGTAATAGATTCTCACTCATAGAATGGGCCTTAAATGTTGGCCAGCGCATACAGCTGGCTTCGCAAGGAGGTGGGAGGGAGAGTTTCACCACAAACTATGTGGCATCTTTCTGCACACTGCAAGCCCGACCAAACCCCTGCTTGGCAGGTCCTCACAAGGCAGCAGTAGCTAGGTAGGTAAACTATCTTTCAGGCGGAGCAGCAGTATAGCCATACAGACTATACATTAACATATTGAGAAGCGAGAACATGTTTATACTTTACTAACTACTCAGTGAAATTGCGCTATTGCACTGTATTGCCAGTCGCCACTTCTCAGAATATTTTTTTGCAGAATAAGAAGCATCTTGAAGGTTGGGATATAATGTAGGCTAACATTGACCCATAATCAACACTGTTAATATTTGTTGAACTATTCAGGTTTTTAATCAGAATATATAAAACTAAAGCAGAATAATTAAATATAGCAGTTTTTGCCTAAGTCATGAGCATACATTTATCCAGACGGATCAATAATGCTGTGTACTCTGTTTTGCAAAAATCTGGCTTCTGGGAGCATAGGCGTGCGCAGGACTTCAGTAGTGGTGGTGCCAGATTACACAACAGCCCTAACATTCACTGACCCTGAGCCTAAAGTGGGGGGTCCGGGGGTCCTCCCCCGCGGAAAAATTTGGATTTGAAAGCGCAAAATGGTGCTATTTAAGGTGTGTATCATTTCTGCTTGTAAAACAGAATAGCGTTAACCCTAATGGTGGTGCCAAGGCACCTGTGGCACCTACCGTGCGCACGCCTATGTCTGGGAGCCCTAGTAGATCAAGCTGTCAAAACAACTGTCCAAAAGTTGGCAAAAACAGTTAACCATGATCACTCTGATGTTTGATATGAAACCTATTTCAATGAATGAATTAATGAATGTCTTATTTATGTGCCATACTTTCTGAAAAAAGGAAAGAGGAAATTGAATTTGCTGTAAATAAAAAAATGTACCTTCAGACATGTTATACCAATATATTTAAATTTCATTCAAGATAACAAATTAAAAGGTTCACTGTTCACAAGACACAAAACCTAAACCCATGTTTACTGGTGCCAATAAAATTTGTAAATATAGTTGTCTTGTTTTCCTATATTTACAAAATTAATGTTAAAATTATATTTCAACAATCAAAAACAACACTGTTACAACAAATTAATGCTGTATAATAGTGTAAATATGTACCAAGGTAATTTTTCCAGTTGTTAGGGTTTCACCCACTCACTTTTGTGGTGCTGTAGTGCCATAACTGTCACAGGGTATACTGAAAGCTCCAAAGTCAGGGTATGACCTACTTGGGCCAGATTATTTTGAAATGCAGAATATATTTCATGCAAAGGTAACCTGAATAGGCTATTTATATGTATTACTAGTTTACTTGAGTCAAACAACATAATTTACTCTACTAATTAGTTTATTACATCCGCCAGATCATTTCAGAGTACAATTTTCTACAAATATATTGGACAAGTGAATTTTATAAATTAAATATCATGATGAGCAAAAAATCAACCAATATATGAAGAAATGTTTACACTCTTCAGCGGCGAGAAGAAGAAAAGTTATTATTTTATTTATTTATTTTTTAAAATGTCCAAGTCGACTACAAAAATATACAATTATATTGTACATATAGTATAGGACTCGTCAAGAATATTAAACATTATGAATACACATTTAAGTACAATCATATACACATAAACGTAAATAATTAAATAGTAAAAAACAAATAATGTACATTATATAATAATAATAATACATTTTTAGCATAGTTTTGCTTCCATAATATAATTAATGGAATAAAATCTGAATTCCAACAGCAAATCTTTCAGTATTTTTTATTTTTTTTAAATACACAAAGTTGGTTTTCTGATTAAAAATGTGGTGGAAGTTTATTATAAAAACATATAGCAGAGTATCTCGGACTATTTGCAAAACATTTTGTACGATGATGTAATATATGAAAATTATTTTTTGATCTAGTCGAATAATTATGTAAATTGAAATTCTGCAGTTCATTCAATTGTGAATGAGCAAATATATGTAATCCATAAATGTATAACAATGGTAATGTTAAGACACCTAAGCTTTTGAAAAGTTGTCTGCATGAGGTACGATTATTTACATGCATTATTATACGTACAAATATTTTCTGTATTTGAACAATTTTAGATGAGTCCGTGGAATTACCCAAAAATATTATTCCATATCGTGAGGTTCAACATAACCAAAGTAAATAATTTTTAAAGCATTTAGATTAGTCCATTTTGAAAATGTTCTCATAGCAAATAATATTGAGCTCATTTTTTTAGCTAAATGAGCAATGTGAGATTTCCAATTAGGGTTCTTCTCAATATATTTACCTAGTATTTTGGTTGAATTTGATTGAGATATATTATAACCATTAATCGATACAGTTGGGTCTTGCAAATTGTATAAGTTATTAAGTTTAAAATGCAGCCACGTTGTTTTTGTGTTATTAAGAATTAATTCATTAGCCTTAAACCAATCTATGATGTCCCTAGTTAAAATTTTAATATTTGCAATTAAACTTAAAGGGTTATCTCCATGTATAGATATATTAGTGTCATCAGCATATAATACAACATTTTTAGGCAAATCGTTAACGTATATAAGAAAAAGCAAAGGTCCTAGTACAGAACCCTGAGGAACACCAAAAGATATGTTTTGCCTATCTGAATGAACATTATATTTTATGTTGGTTAAGGGATCTATATGTTGTACTACGACTACTAGTGAACGCTGAGACAAGTAAGATGTTAACCAATTAAGCACTGTATCTCTTACACCATATGTGCTTAACTTTTTAATTAATATTTTATGGTTAACACTATCACAAGCCTTACTTAGGTCACAAAATAGCCCAACAGGATGATTCCTTCTGTGTAGGTCCATAGTTATAATGCTGATAAATTCATAAAGTGCAGTTATCATCGATTTACAACGCCTGAATCCATGTTGACTGCCCACTAAAATTATATTTTTCTCAAAAAATGACATTAATCTATTAAACATTAATAATTCTAATATTTTTGAGAATGAGGACAGAAGAGATATTGGACTGTAATTCTGACAGGCATCACAAAGACCTTTTTTATGCAAGGGAATAACTTTTGAACACTTCCATAAGGTAGGAAAATAACCTTGCATAAAAGATTCATTATAAAGATATAACAATGGGTCAACTATATAATCAATACCAGTCTTTAATAATAAAATCAGGTACAGCATCTAAACCTGATGAACGTTTACCTTTTGATTTATGAACTACTGACAATAACTCAATTTTAGTTACAGGAAATATGAAAATAGAAGACGATGTATAGGTTGTGCCAGAAATGGAGGCTGTATTGTACACATTATTATTAATAATCTGATGAACACGGAGTTGGTTATGCACTATTTTATAAAAATATTCACTAAACTCATTAGAAACAAATCTTTGCTCTTCTGGTTTTGAACGACAGTATCTTACTGCACATTTTCGCTCATAGGCATATCGTCCAGACATTTTTATCTTTTCACGTTTTCTTGCTAACCAAATATTTTAAAATGATTTCTAATTTACCAGATGCAAGTTGTTGTTTACCACTAAACACAACATGGCGCCAGCAAGTCAACCCTTGCGAGTCAAATAAATATCCTACTTATTTTAGCGGAGTATTTTCAAAGCAAATTATTTTTATTATAATACTGAATAATTTTAAAAATGGTAAATATGTATTGTACGGATTAGCGCCAAAAAAAATCGTACAAATATGAAATAACTTTCATTATATGCTCTTTTACGTCCTCTTTTCAAAACCGCCTGCGGAGATTAAAAATTCCAATTACTTTTGGAGATATCGCCGTTCTTATTTTGCAATACAAGCCCTATGTAATCATTCAACAGACGCCATTTTATATTTTGCCGTGTGCGCGTGAATGCCTAAATAACAGAAATTTTCCATTAGGTAAGGTTAGTTACATAATAAATACTTCAAAATAAACGGAAATTAAAAATAATATCAATTAATTTTACTTGTATAGTTTTAAGTATTTATAATGTAACTGACCTGACATAACAAAACGGGACAAAGGTGGATTAGGTCAGGTCAGCTACAGTATAAATACTTTGAAACTGAATGGACATTAAAAATAATAAAAATTAATGTTAATGGTTGTTTAGTTTTAAAGTATTTATAATGTAGCTGACCTGACCTAACAAACCGGGAAAAAGGATGAACAGTAGGAACTCACGTAATTTTCTTTTTACGTGATGTAGTCGTTCAACTACGTCGCGAAAAAAAAAAAACTTGTAAACAAGCAACAATGGAAAACGCGGGAAGCCTACGATTCACTCATCCTTCTGGACATACCCGAATACTCACGTTGGCAAGCCTTCTTTCAACAGACGAGAGGCAAACGCCCGATCGTACATCTTCGGTTTTTTTTTTGTTTATTATAAATAAATATGCAACTCATAAAAACTAATGGTCAATTAGGATATGTTAGCTACATTATAAATACTTCAAAACATTGTGGATGGTTGATTTGGTTAGGATAGCTACATTAAAAATACTGTGAAATCATGTAAACGGTTTCCTAGCACTGGATAGCTACATATTAAAATGTTATTTGCTAAGCAACCATAAAATGATTTTACAGTTTTTTAAATGTAGCTATACTTACCTAATATAACCAACCATCTACAATGTTTTAAAGTATTTTTAATTACTTCTTGATAATTTTAAGAAAAAAAAAAGGCTTGCCAACGTGAGTATTCGGGTATGTCCAGAAGGATGTGTGAATCGTAGGCTTCCCGCTAAGGGAACGTCAGTGCACAACATGAAAATTAAAAAATTCCATATCTCCTGAAGTATTTGAAATTTCTGATCTCCGCCGGGTTTAATGAAAAGAGGAAGTTAAAGAGCACAAAATAAAGGTATTTTCGGATTTTTAAAATTTTTTTTAAAAAAATCGCCAAAAAATGAATATTAAAAAATTCGATATCTCCAAAAGTAATTGGAATTTTTTATCTCCGCAGGCGGTTCTGAAAAGAGGACGTAAGATAGCATATAATGAAATTTAATTCATATTTGTACGATTTTTTTTGGCGCTAATCCGTACAATACATATTTACCTTAAAAATTGATGTAGAAACTTCGTTACAAGTATAAGTAGCTATGCTATACTTGTTGAAGTCTTTAGTGTGACTGTGTGATATAGAGGTGGGTCGAAAAGTATCAACCTGATACTTTGTCACTGATACGCGCCTGTATCAGGATCGGCAAACGAGTACACTTGAAAAGTATCAGAGACTTTAGTATCAGTTCAGAATTCACCTGGAACAACACCACGGCCAATGAGCGCAGTACCCGATCGCAGATGACTGTCACTTGGGCGGAGCTTGTGAAAGGGGAGGGAGCAGGAACAACGAATAAGGGATAAAGAAGGGAAAGAATGTAGGGGAGGAAGCGCAGGGGAAGGCGTTGAAGCCTTGAAGGAGAGGCGCAAAGCGATATTGTTACAAGCAGGGCTGCCACTCATGGGTTTTTCCACCCAGATCTGGGTTTTTCCAATGGTGTTTGGGTTTCTGGGTTTTTAAATAATGAATTCCAACAATTCTAGGTTTTTTATAATTTTAATTATTTTTATACCTAAAACAATAATAAAGGTAGTAGCTACTGTATCTGTTGCAATATCTGTTTGATAAATGCAAACAAGTCTATGTGTTTCACACACAAAAATACATATAAACACAAAACTAGTTTTCAAGAAGCTAAGTCGAATATTAAATTAGACACATTCTTCAAAGAGGCTTGCAGAACACAAAACCAATGCAACAATTAACCTTCAAACCAATCTTGTAGAATCAGACTCTGAATAAAGACTAACGTACATGATGCAGTTTTATAAAAACATTTACCGGTTTAAAGTATGCAGTGATGGTGTTTGTTTTGTCATGTATATATTTGTAGGTTTTTTTTATGATATGTGCTGGTCCAAGAATTACTTATACAGCCATTTTGCTGCAGTGTAATTTTCTTGTATTGGTTGTATTTAACCGTTTTCAGTCTTGTAAGGTAATTAATTGTTTTATATTAAAACCAGTTATGTTTATATTTTTAAATTAGTACGCAAACATTTTCAACGATAGCATTTTAGACGCATCTGGGTTTTTTACCCATGTGTCTGGGTTTTTTTTTAGGTTATCTAGGTTTTTCATGAATATCAGAGTGGCAGCCCTGGTTACAAGTCGTTTTGTTTATTGTCCTACTTTAGTACACTCAGTGCGCAGTGCGTGCACTGTCTCGTTCAATAATAAAACTAATGAAATTTTAATATTAAAAAGTACATTAATACAAGATATAATATTTATATTTGTGCACCTAACAGCTATGAAAATGCAAATAAATTCTCAGTTGACACTAATAACAGATGTAATCAACATATGGACTTTTTTTTTTCGATAACAATTAGTAACTAGTGTTTTTATACATTAAAAATTCACGATTTTATCAAAAAATAAAAAAATAAAAAAACAGATAGGTACATTAGTAAGCATACTATATCAGTGTTTACGTTTCAAATGTTTCTTCAGATTAGTCGATGATTTATAACTCAGTTTTTGTTTACACAAATTACAATTAGCAAACTCATTATTTTCCGTGAAAAAATTCCACACAAATGAAGTCTTTTTCGTGCACTTATCCATTCCTTATTTCACTATAAAAATACTAACTACAAAGCATGACAGCCCGCAACATGGTGATACACGGCCAGGACGAACTGCAGTGAATGTTGAACTGATTGATACTGGTTGTATCAGGCGGGCATGAGAGTATCAGAGGTAGAGAATTACCAGGCGTGATAAATAATGTATCAGATTCTCCTTCCGGTCGCACGGTCTGCGTACGCGGAGCTTTATTTCCTCCTGGGACCGTCTGATACAGAAGTATCAGGGACTTGTAGCTAGGTACATTACTGTATCAGTATCAGGTTGGGACTGATACCGAAAATTGCTGTCCCAACCCACCTCTAGTGTGATATTGCATTTAGCGCGGTCACCTGTATCATGTAGAGCTGTAGCAAACCGTATGTATTCGTTACTGAGTAACGGGTGCGGCATCTAGTACCGAGTAACGAAACGTTACACACGAATGCATTTCGTTACTCGCATCTTTCGTATGTTTCATGCATGCGCGCGCGTATTCGTTACAAAGAACGATGTTTGTTTATTAATAAAAGTATAATTTGGAAATTCGTCGTCCAATTTTTTTACTGTTTATTAAAGGTATTGTGTGTGTAGACAAAGTTTTAGATTCGAACAGAAACAACGTAAGAAAGTATTTTTTACAAATTATAAATATGTATGTTTTTGTTTTTTATAATCGCGTATTTTCACGTTTTATGTTCTTATCTTAAAAGATATATTATAATAAAGCCGCTCTAATGAGAGTTAATTGTTTCTTGGTTAACAAAAGCTGTTAATTATGAAATATTTTTAATTGTTTATATTCGATTTATTTTTATTTACGCGACGTCATACTGTACGCGTGCGAAATACGACTCGATTCGATGCTGTTACATAACATAGCATGTGCCATGTCATGCGATATCAGAAGTAACGAGTAACGAAGCGAAAGTAACGAGTACTAATTGTTATAGTAACGAATACATACGGGTACACATTTTTTCGTTACTTTTACACCTCTAGTATCATGGCGAATGACGAACTAACAAAAAAAAGGGTCCATCATAAAAAAAAAAGCCTGTGCAACGATTTCCTATTCCAGTTTCCTCCCCATGATAAGTAGGTACTGTAAAAAAAATAACAATATTGACAAATAGAAAAAATTAGTAGGCCCTACCAACCTATGAATTAATTTCGAAGTAATTTATAAGTTTAAGAATTTATTTACCTACATAATATTAAACTTGAAACTATCCACACAATAAAAACCTAAGAATGTGAGTGTAACTAATTGTTTTTATTTGTCATAATACCTAAAATACGTATGTTTCCAAAATGAAACAAAGTATAAATAATAACCAATTTGACAAAAAAAATTGTACAACTCGAATGACATTGAAAACATACACGTGAAATTTAAAAGAATTATGAGTGCCCTAGGTAGAGAGAAAAAATATATACTGTATAGAAGAAATTAAATTTAAAAAATGGGTGCGTGTTCTTAGGTACGCGCATGTGAAGTTATACTTATTTGGCATCATTAAAAAATAATTTTTAATTGCATGCAAAGATATTGCGTGGAGTCCCTCCGCGCGGAAGATGTGAAACTTCTTAATGTGGAAATGAAAATAGGAAGGGGTAGAAATTGATTTTAGTGAAATCATATTGTATCAAATCAAACTAAAAAAATAAAGGAAATAAATTTGTAACGATTCATAGATTAATCTTCAGAGAGAGAGAGAGAGAGAGAGACCAATTGAATGTCTATAAAACTTACTTTTTTATGAGAGCAGATTTTCATGAAATAAATCATGAAATCATTCAACGATAAAAGCTGTTTATTTAATCAAGCGGACGGGTTCGCCCCAAGGAGAAAATTTACACAGTGAGACCTCGTGGACATAGAGAAATGACACACACTCACTATTTATGTGTTTATGAAACATGATTTTTTTCTGCAATTTAAATTGAAATATACAAAAACGGTATTGAAAATTGAAACAAATATGGCGACACTACAAACTGTGAAGATCTTTATTTTTTTATTACTCTACTTAGTTCCTTACAATAGAAAAACGTAATGTAATGGCTTGAAAGCTATTGCTCGGCAGGCATAGAGGAATGACACTAACAGTTTGTATATCTGTGATATACAAATTTGATATCATGTAACTGTAAAAGTGAATGCAGCTACAAATGCGAGTGTTGCGGGCTGGACTGCAATGTGGTATTGTGTGTGCCAAATGTCGTGGGGCAGCATACACTAATGTTGTTATCAATGATTGTTATGTTGAAGAGGACCTTTAATGGACTGGTTAGTGTTTTTATTGTGTACTTCCATTAATTGATTTTGGATCAAGTTTCATTTTTTTTGCTATGTATTATGCAACAATAATGGATGTTAAATAACTAAGTGCCTTTTACTTCTCATCTTATACAAGTTACGATACAACTGAATGAATATTTTTCGCGCAAAAGTCGTGATATGCATATTTCGGCACTTACGCCCTTATTGCCTTAAAAAAAAGTATGAAGTCGGCACCTGAGAGATAGGAACTTTTTAGAATCAATTTTTAACACCCAAAGGAACGTCTGTGCCAAATTTAAAACCTACATTATTTTTATTTCTGGTAAAATGCTATAGTCAATATTAACCTAAATTGCTCAAAAACCCATTGTTGTACAGTAGTTCCTTGTAATCCTTAATATATCAGTCAATTATAATCGCATACACATGTTTGACCCACCAATTTAAAGCTAATAAAATAACGGAAAACTTTTATAAAGGTATATTTTTGCGTATCAGTGGTGGATTTGATGTAACTGGTGATTGTATAGAGCAGTGATACATTTTACTTCCATTAGTTGATTATAAATTAGGTTATAAGATAATTTTTGCGGTGTATAAAGTAATAAAAACGAATGATCAAGGACTAAGGGCTCTTAACTTTAAAATTTTGACCAAATTTTGATATATTAGAATGAATATTTTTTGCGCAACAGTCGTGATATGCATATTTCGGCACTTACGCCCTTATTGCCTTAAAAAGTATGAAGCCGGCATCTGAGAGATGGGAACTTTTTAGGATCAATTTTTAACACCCAAAGGAACGTCTGTGCTCAATTTAAAACCTACATTATTGTTATTTCTGGTAAAATGCTATAGTCAATATTAACCTAAATTGCTCAAAAACCCATTGTTGAGCAGTAGTTCCTTGTAATCCTTAATATGTCAGTCAATTATTATCGCATACACATGTTCGACCCACCAATTTAAAGCTAATAAAATAACGGAAAACTTTTATAAAGGTTTTTTTTTGCGTATCAGTGGTGGATTTGATGTAACTGGTGATTAGCAGTGATACATTTTACTTCCATTAGTTGAGTATTAATTAGGTTATAAGATAATTTTTGCGGTGTATAAAGTAATAAAAACGAATGATCAAGGACTAAGAGCCCTTAACTTTAAAATTTTGACCAAATTTTGATTTATTAGAATGAATGTTTTTTTCGAGCAACAGTCGTGATATGCATATTTCGGCACTTACAACCTTATTGCCTTAAAAAAGTATGAAGTTGGCATCTGAGAGATGGGGACTTTTTAGGATCAAGTTTTAACACCCAAAGGAATGTCTGCCAAATTTCAAAACAACTTTTTTTTTTTTTAGGTTTGCTCGATTTTTCCCCTAAAATGCCTGGGCTATTAGGCTTGAGCATTCCCGTGTAAGATAATCTCCGGAGTCCAGTAACAGGAAGGGGGAGGGATGCCATGTCGCCAAACGTAAACCTAGCAGGTAGGGACATTCTTGGAAGCGCGGTCACTCATCCCTGCCTTTCTGTGTGAAGACTTCAGCTGCCTGCGTTTCCTCTTTTGCTGCTAGACAAGCCAGACAGTGGCTTTCAGTGTGAAGCGCAACAGCTCGTGGAAGAGTGGTAAACATGTACCTAAGCAATAAGAAAATGGTTTTACTCTTTAGTATAATTAAATTTAATTATTTGTGAAAGGTGCAACATTTAAAGAATGCAAATTAGGAGCAAATCGCCAAGATTCATTAATTTAATAAATGGCCTGGGTGAGATATTTTATTGGCCAATGATTCAAATTGAATGTTTAAACATAATGAATGAATGTTATCTAACAGAATACTTTAGCCATGCAATTAGTTAGTATTTCAATCAAACAAGTTTATAAAATATGTGTTTGGTGACATGGCTCTTGAAAAGGGTTCGAGTTAGAATAAAGACACACAGCATGATTTTTTTAAATAAAATATATTTTAGAGGTTTCTGTACATAATTCTACAGCTGAAAGTGGTTATATGATTTGATTTATTTACAGGCCTACCGATAAATCACATAAATTTGACAAAAATATTGGTTTAAAATAAATTTTAAAAAAAATAGTTATAGGCAAGTAATAATTTTGCGATGGCACACCATCAATTTACATATTTGAAATCCACCCTTTTAAAAACCCCTGCCCATAAATGCAAATAATGTGAAGTTGTTTAGTAAATATCCGGTCAATTTGGCAATGAGAGCGGAGAAGTACAGTTTAGTGCATTAACATCTTATAAAAAGTATAATATTTAAATTGCTTGCTCCTGTAATTTGTTTATGCTTGCTCTATGTGCACAAGAATATGAGGGCGTACGGTGTTATGGAGAAATTATCGAAGCAAATTAGTGGGCGCCACCACGTGAGTGGGCACGTGGACCCGGCGAGAGACTCTAACCCAGGGCGTTACGTGGCCCGTGTGCGGCGAGATATTTGGCCCTCTGGATAGTGAACGCGCCGCTCTTGACCCTACCTAAGCCCGCTCTCAGCGTCGGGCACACTTCTAACACGCAGTGGGTTCTCAGGGCGTCCCACACGCCGCCGACCAGGTTGGGGTCCCACGTGGTCCCCCGAACACAAAGACACGTAACACAGTTAATTAGTTTATTGTACTCACGATTTATTTCCGTACACGTTCCTTCACTGGTACAACTGATAAAATGCCCGGGGCACGAATCGGCTTAGGTGAAGAGGCGGACCACGCACGTGGCCGCCCCAAGTCGTTACGTATTATGATGGTGATATTAAAAACTCCGAGGAGTTAATATTAATTATTTAAACAGTCTCTCCGACCGAGAGAGGCCCCGAGGATGAAAGAAAGAGATTCGAATAAATTAAACTATGGAATTATTACTCAGTGACTCAACGGTGATGTCCTCGGGGTGTCGACAGAGACGTCCGCTCTCGGCCGGCTGTAGAAGGAGACTGGGATGAGATCATGGTTTGCAGGTGGCAACATGGCGCCCTTCGCGCCAACACAATTACCGTTATTACATTTTGTGATTCCGTGCCCCGGCGAAAGTTAAGTAAATTACAGATTAACATTGAAAAATATATAAAAATTACTGGCAATTTAAAGTTCGTTAATAGTTACTTAGTTATTGAGAGTTTATATAAAAACATTCCTACCCTCGTCCAAGTCCGTGCCTATTCGGGTCCGCCCGGGCAACGTCTATAGTTTTATAATTAATTGTAATATTTAAACTGGAGAAACACATGATTACACTGCAACAAGACACTGGGGCAAGAGAATAAAAGAAAAAGGGGTTACAATATTAATTGTTATACTTAGGGGTGCGGCGCACTGCGTCTAAGCGCCCTCTTGCTGGGCTGGAAACACACGCACACACGCACGCACGAGCGAGAGGTTTGAACTGAAACGGTGGTTGGGCGGTGTCATATCGGGCTGAAAGGGGCCGCAGGCCCGGACGACGTCAAATAATAATAAGTATGTCAGAAGCATTTTGAAGTTGACGTCGTCCGACCGAAGGCCACCCTAAAGCCCGACCTGCAACCGCCAGTATTCAACCCCGCTAACGGAACGCGCCCCTAGCCATGGCCCACCCGAGTCAGGCGAGCCACCAGCAACCAAGGTAGAACCCGCCCCCCCCCACCCCCAAATAAACAGACTGTCATTACAACCAACCACGTTACAAAAACAAACACAGATTATTAAACAGTATTGCGTATTAATTTAAAGTTGGTTAACGAAAGTGCGACGTAGGAGTGCCCGGACACTCACGTGTGTAAATACGTCGATACGTGTGTGAGTGTTCCCCTGGCGGCCTTCTGCCTGAATTAGTCAATTAGACCATGTGACATAATTATTCACCCCTTGTGTTGCGTTATTACCCCCACCAGAACAATCCGGCAAGAGACGAACAGTCGCTGGTGTGACGTAAAATTTAAATGTAATAATTCTTAAACATTCTAACTGCAATTTGTAGAAGGGACGAGTGATCTTGATTCAGCTTTAATAATTAACGTAAGAATTTAACGCCCTTAAATTCTCTTATTAACATGTCACATTAGAAACTAACGTAATGAGGTCAACCCTGGCGCGAGGGCCACCGAGCCTCGGCCGGGCACCATGACATGACGCCAGTACAGCGCGACTCGTGGACCGGGGCGGACGCACGTCCCACGGAGAGACATCATCCTTTGTCTGCATCGAACTCACTTCTGGTAATTATAGTCACTTCTTAAAACCTCTTTTTTACTAATCTCTCCGTGCGTACCTGGTCCAATTTTCGGTCCAGGACTTAATCCGGCCGCATAACTTTTAAAACCCCCTGCACCACACTTGGTCTACAGGCCGCCTCCCGAAGAACAGAACTTTAGTTAAAATCAGTCGCTCCGGCACTGACACCACCCCGTAAGGGAACTTTGAGCGAATTTAGCCGCGGTCCGCGCTCCACTACCGTGGACGCGAGCACTGCCTCGATACGTAGATATACGGGATTGGCCGCCTCCAATCACCCTCACCCCTCATTTGAGTAACCAGGCTCAGAAACGCCTAGTGCCACGCTAGTACGGAATATTTAGTGACTTTGTACGACGCCTTGAAACTGAGCGTTTTCTTTTGTAAACTTGTGCAACGCACCCTCGTGTAACATTTTTTCATAAACTTGTGCGACACGTCTCCGTGTAACATTTTTTATGAACTTGTGCCACGTCTTATTACGTAACTTTCGAACTATCCTTGTGTAACTGTGTAATTTTCTGTATTGTGTGACGTCACCTGTTGTACGACGTGGCGTGTAACCAACGGCGTTACACCTAAACCACAGTCGCGTGAATAAATGACACACGTCAATTGTTGCATCACTTCAACATATGATTACTTAACCCTATGACTCCCAACCACCGCCGAGTAGGAAATTCCTTAAACCCACGCAACATCGCCGACGGTCCTAGTGGGCCACGCAGGGCAATCGACCCCACGACCCACCTATCGACTAGGATCAGAGCTAGTCTGGCGCCCACCCGGACACATTACATTCACAAGAGCCACTCCCGCTAGGAACCGCACCGGGACTCGAGCCCGAGACCCCGGACGACGGCAAAGTTTGTAATATTTTCACATTTCTCCACGATAGTGCGTGGTCACGAGTCAGTACGTCAAGTAGGCCTACGTAAGTTTCACCGCTTAGCAGAATGATATAAAACAAGATAAAGAAGATAGTAAGCAGGGATTTAAAATATGTGTGTTTTGCTAAGCCTTAACACACTATTTTGAATTTATTTCTAAAAAGTTACTATCACAAAATACGCAGAATGAGACACTACGCAAATATTTTAAGATCACAAAATAACTCCTGTTACATTGTGTGATTGAACCTAAACTAAGTTATGGATATTCTACATGTGTAAGTCTACTACTATTTTCCTACTTTGTAGGAAATAAACTAGTTTCAAATATTTTTACAGTTAAAGTTTTGTCCAATTAACACATTATTTATGTTACGAATGCTGAGGGCCATATCCATTGTTAAAACACCCAAGGCCAATAGCAAAACCAAAAGTGATGACGCATCACTACGTTTGCGGTTTGTAATGCGTAGTAGTTGTAAAAACCACTCATGCTTATTCTTTGAGGTGCCTCAAAAGAGGAACGTTTATTCTTAAATTTTGACTACTAGGAATACATGAATACTGAATCAAATTCCTAATTTTAGGGTAAAAGGCAGGTTTAATAGCTGATCGGTAACTTAGAGCGCAAAGAGGGTAAAATAATATCCTGAAGAAGACATCCTGCATTTGTTTTGAAACTGTCGTTTAAATTTCAAAAAATAAATTTCCTAAAACCAGGTAGCCTCTGAGGTTGATTAAAATACGCTGTAATTTTATCAAAAGCCCCAGAGGATACAATGCATTTTCACATACGCCAGAAGTAATCTATAACAACTTGATCGTTATGTGTAATATCCTATCCTTTAATTAATTTTTTAATGTGGTTCACCACCACTTGCGTGTAATGTGTCATTTAAACCTCTAAGCTTCGGTTGGTGTCTAAAAATGTAATGTAAATGTATTGTATGCAAAAAGTCTCCCAGATAATTGTTTACTACTATGTATGGTTATTAAATGGTTATGTAAAGAACCACCAGTTTCGTTATGAATAAACGGAGTGTCAGAAATTAAAAATGCCAGGTTTTCGTAACTGACTTTAGGGTGAAACATGGCACGGGAAATATATATTTTTTTAAATGTGTTTTTATGCAAGTTTTTAAATCGCTTCGTCAAATAAGTTTTGTACTAAAATTAACCTTTTACAATTTTTCCATATCATTGTATCTAAAAACAAATTCATATTAAACACTGTACACATTATGATTAATTTATTCTGTACGTTCCAGCATTGAGAATACAAGTTTAGAAATAAATCTTCATGAATATATATATACATTATGAAGCAGATAATGTTAAATTGTTTTTAATACATTATTATCATATATAAGTATTACAAATTGTTTAGCGGTCACACGACAAGGCTATAGTTGTTTGATGCTTCAACAAGGAAGAATGAAATGTTCACCTGAAATGATAGGAACACTTTCAAATTGTATGAAGCGTTAAGATTCTAAATACACATGGAAAAATGCATTAGTGACTTGACAAAATAGTTCACAGCTAAATTAAATGGTTAGCTATATATTTTCATAAATGATTTAGTTATTCACTGCATCCCATAACAAGTAGGTTTAAAAGATATCAAATAATTTTATGGCATAATTTTTAATGCTATTAAATGTTTGCACAGGTTATCTTTCGCTTCTGAATTCATACGTTATGCTTAAAGTGATAAAAGAGTTAATTAGTAGACAATGCAGTGTTTTAGAGGCATATCCCATTTGAGGTTTACAATTTGCCAGTTAAATTAAACAAAAAAATCATGGTTACAATACAAGAATTCACGGAAACAAATTATTGACGTAGCATACTGAGACAAAAATACCTTTAAATAAAATAGTAAAAACACCTTTTTTATGTAATGTATCAAATTATTAAAACACATGACTACAATAGAATTGTTGATAATACCAAATTTGTAAATGTAATTAAGTTAGCCTAGAGGTGGGTCGAAAAGTATATACCTGATACTTTATCACTGATACGTGCCTGTATCAGGAACGGCAAAAGAGTACACTTGAAAAGTATCAAGTACTTTAGTATCAGTTCAGAATTCGCCTGGAACACCACCACGGCCAATGTGCGCAGAACCCGATCGCAGATGACGGTCACTTGGGTGGAGCTTGTGAAAGGGGAGGGAGCTGGAACGACAAATAAGGGATAAAGAAGGGAAATAATGTAGGGGAGGAAGCGCAGGGGAAGGCGTTGTAGGAGAGGCGCAAAGCGAAATTGTTACGAGTCGTTTGGTTATTGTCCCACATCAAAGTAATCTCAGTGCGCAGTGCGTGCACAGTCTCGTTCAATAATAAAACTAATGAAATTTTAATATTAAAAAGTACATTAATACAAGATATGATATTTATATTTGTGCACCTAACAGCTATGAAAATGCAAATAAATTCTCAGTTGACACTAATAACAGATGTAATCAACATATGGGCTTTTTTTCCGAAAACAATTAGTAACTAGTGTTTTCATACATTAAAAGATTACGATTTTATCAAAAATTAAAAATAAAAAAAACAGATACGTACATTAGTGAGCATACTATATCAATGTTTACGTTTAAAATGTTTCTTCAGATTAGTCGATGATGATTTATAACTCAGTTTTTGTTTACACAAATTACAATTAGCAAACTCATTATTTTCCGTAAAAAAATTCCACACAAATGAAGTCTTTCCTGCACTTATCCATTCCTTATTTCACTATAAAGATACTAACTACAAAGCATGACAGCCCGCAACAATGTACATGATGGTAATTAATACACGGCCAGGACGAACTGCAGTGAATGTTGAACTGATTGATACTGGCTGTATCAGGCGGGCATGAGAGTAACAGAGGTAGAGAATTACCGGGCGTGATAAATAATGTATCAGAGACACCGATACCTTTTTACGCTGGTGATAACGGCACGGAGGATGTGTACCCTGTAACGAGAATGCTGATACCTTGTCAATTCCTGGGACCGCTACTACTCTGATACAAAAGTATCAGATACTTGTAACTAGGTACATTACTGTATCAGTATCAGGTTGGAACAGATACCGAAAATTGCTGTAACAACCCACTTCTAAGTTAGCCTGGTATTACACGTGTACATGTACACACATTTATGTACATACATCCTTTTAGATAAAATGCAAGGTCAATAGATACCAGGTCATCTCATCCCGCTATTTTACTGTTATTGGTCAATCGCGTCTGACGTACATGCTAGACCATATTGCCGCGGGAATTCAAATTAATCACGTGTCTAAATGGCACTTTCTTAAATTTTCCGATTCACTTAGACTGATGTGATTTATGTACAGGTTAAATGTATCATGTGTTTCCGCTAGTAATATATTTCATCTTTGTTATGTTGTCAGTTATTTAATCGTAAATTAGGCTCAAATGTGTATTTTAAAATCTAAACTGGTGTTGTTGGTAAACATTGTGATGCGTGCTGTTCTTGCAATATTCACAACATTGTGTTATTTAATGCTAATTTGTTTATGCTTGTTACCATTGATAAGTAATTATATTCAATATTACATTTAGCTTCCTTGCTAGATGTTTAAGTGTCAACATTTTATGTTCATTTGCAGTAGTAAACAAACTTTGTAAGTGTATTAAGAATATCATACAATATAACAAGTTTTATGGTATTGACTATCCTCCAAAAAATATTCTAAGAATATTTAATGGCCCTTTAACTACCAAATTTCATATTTGTGTGCAGTAATATGATTTTGTCTAATCCATTGCATTCTAACCTGTGGATCTTCCACATGTGATTCCTCTGCCCTTTACCTATCTCTCAGCTTTCCAAAATCCCCTCCCTTTAATTACCTTAAACTATTTCACCATTCTTTCTTTCTCCTCCTTTACAGTGTGTCCCACACAAGCTCCATCATCATCACTGATGGTCTATCATCTTCCTTCTTCCGTCATTGTTTCTCCTCCGATATTTGTCACTTATCTCACTACATTGCATTGTACTTTTATAACTTAAATGTCCATCGCTAGGTACGAGTCCCAAATTCTTGTGGCGTATTCCATATCTGGTTATCACCAGCATGGAAGATGCCTTTTCATTGACTTTTATTTCTCTCCTTTAGTGTCATTGCAGTTAACCCCAGACCCCTACTCCCTTCTTCACCGTCTGCTTTTTTTTTACATGCTTTTTATGTTGCTTTATATTAGCTTCACCTGTATGTTTGTCCGCCGTCTGTAACTCTGTCTGTCCGTCTGTAACTCTTTCGACTAAGAGTGAGTGACTCATCACTGTAAAATGTCCCACCCATTTCATTACGTTCGTTAGCCGAGCGGTCTAAGGCGCGCGACTTCTGTAACGTCAGCTTTCGGATTCAGCGATCGTGGGTTCTACTCTCGGCCACGCCGAAAAAAAAAATGTTTTTTTTTCCCCGGTAAATTCTAATATTATTACCATACATCTAACTGCAAATGATTCGTAGAGACTTTACCATTTCTTTGTGACGTTGCAACTCCAAATAGTTATCTCAGATGGTAATAGGTAGTGTCCCTATGATAATTATACATAAATATAGTTTAAAAAACTAAAAAAAACATGCTTTTAAAGAATATCAAACTAAAAAGTTAAAAATAAATATAGTTTAAAAAACTAAAAAACATGCTTTTAAAGAATATCAAACTAAAAAGTAAAAAATAATTTTAAAATTAAATTTATGACAATAGTATATAAGCAATACTAGTATAAATGAGAAAAAAGCATGGGGCGCTTGATATTCAAAAAATATGGCACAAAGCGCCTCAAGCTTTTTTCACATTTATACTAGTATTGCTTATATACTATTGTCATAAATTTAATTTTAAAATTATTTTTTACTTTTTAGTTTGATATTCTTTAAAAGCATGTTTTTTAGTTTTTTAAACTATATTTATTTCCAGTCTAGGTCTCTCTGTAGTGTTAATCCCAGATACTTGTAATCATCTATTGCTTACAGAATCTCCTGCAATATATTCCAGTAATATACTTGCTTGTCTATGTTTCTATTTCTTGTGAATCTAACCATCTATTTTTTGTTTACATTTATCCCCATTCCATTATTCCTTGACCAACACTCTAATTTCATCTTATAGATGTGCCACTCCTCCCAAGGTTTTGTATATCACAGTCACCTACGAACAATCTTAATCTACTCATCATGCTTTCCCAGACATCTTTCATTATGAACAGCAAGGGCCCCATGGCACTCCCCTGTGGTACATACTCCATGTCACCACTCCCTCTTCCTACCATTAATTTCATATTAAGAGCTAGTAATTTTGCATAGAAAATTTTCTTACAGACCTGTCATTTATAATTATTAATTTAAGTAAAAAATTTAAACTGCACTCTA
This sequence comes from Bacillus rossius redtenbacheri, assembly GCF_032445375.1. Taxonomy (NCBI): domain Eukaryota; kingdom Metazoa; phylum Arthropoda; class Insecta; order Phasmatodea; family Bacillidae; genus Bacillus; species Bacillus rossius. The sequence continues at coordinate 202,972,065 of NC_086330.1, forward strand.
AAGCTGTCTAGACTACCATTAACCATGTCCCTTTCCATCAGCTGTAATTCTTAAGAATGGTAACTCCTGAGTAACATGGTAAATGATCACTATGTGAAAGGTTTGCTAGGTTAACTAGGATCTGTAATTCTGAAAAATGGTAGCTCTAAGTGAAAGATTTATTATTGTAAAATAATAACACAATTATTTTTTTAAAGTAATTAATTCTTTAAAAGATATGTATTTCTCTGCTTAAAATCTTTCATTTTAATCCTTACTCAACTTATTTACCAAAAACTAATAGTCTCCAAAATTACCACATATACTATTATATTTTGATAAAAATCTCAAATTAAAATTGCAAAACAAACTCCCAGATAATTTACCATGATAAAAATATTTTGGTATTTTGGCATTCTTGGCAGGTACATGTTTCCAACCTGGTATTCCTAAATATGCTCCTTTCCCACTACGGCCACTACCACCATAGTGCAGGCAGTGAGGCATACTCAGTTTCTGATTTACCTGAACACTTCTGGACGAAAACATGCCTAAAACACTGCAACACTTTATTCCTACCTTGTGATACTTTCCAAGTGGTCTGCAAATATGTAATGTGGCTTAAAACACAAATATCACAGACCATTGTTCAAAGTCTTTATTACATGATACATCGCTGGGTAATTTTATTTCATCTCTTAACATTGGAACATAAAATTGTACTAAGCCGGTAATGAGAAACAGTATCACATAAACATCATTTGCAGTTTAGACAAACATAATTTCTTTTTGAACGAGAGTAACCAGAATAAAAAAATATATTTTTTTTTAATTTGTCAGAAAATTAAACTACTGGTAGAAGATGGAGCATGAGAATAGTTTTTTTTATTTTGTAATCAGATGTTCACAGTAGTAATCATATTTTGAACTGTTAGTTACAAAAAATGTCACCACAAAATGCCAAACTTCTGCTGTAACAGGTAGAAAAAGAGGCAGGTTGTTTAAATGTGTAGGCAATGACATTCCTCTAGTTTCAAAGGTTAAATGTGCAAAACTTTATTTGTGTAGAATAAAATTGTACATTTGTATATATAAAAAAAAAACCAGCATGCAAACAAACATATACACTTAATTTGTATCAATATAAATGTTTATTTACATGTTCGTAATTAATCTCCTTGATTGTGTTTGTAAGATTAATTTTTTGTTACTAGTAAAAAATATATAAATGTTGTAAGACCACCTAGTGAAAAATTACCAAGCTATAATAGTAATTACAACAATTAGGTGAACAAATAACCATCAATAATATAATCCTCTATAACTCTAGTGTGTTAAAATGTAGTAACAATTTATGTACCTACTTAAAATAATTCTTAAGTGACAGGATTTAAACCTGGAAACTTGTAATCCATAACTACGTACAAACCACTGAGCCAAATAAACATAATAATTTACTGTGAAAAAAAAAACATTGTAGGTACCTAAGTGTTTATATCCTAGGAGTGTAACATCTTTTAAAACTTGCAATATTTATTTTTGTGACTATTAAATTTATTAAGTACTAAATGTACCTACTCGTGATTATATTGATGATTTGCATTTTTAAGTCACCATTAATTTATCAGATATTCATTATTTTTCATGCACATAACACATTTCTCCATATCTTAAATTGTTTTCATTTTATTAGTTGCAGTCTGTATACTCTCATCATAATTCTTTACTGCTAGAAACAGTAACAAGGTAATTTTTCTCAAATAATTCATCAGAAATATTTCAACACTCCAAATCTGATCCCAGAACATAATTCATTACATCAAAATTTAGTATTTAACAAAATATATAGGTAATCCATAATAATCTACATTTACTTATGCCTATTATAAATTGTGGTGAGTAAGAAGCTATAAAAGAAATACAATTAGTCACTATGTTCTGTCATACAAACTACATCAATTGACATGATTTTTTTCTCTAAATATTTCATCAACATAAATAGGCACTTCAAGTATGTTTTATAATGAACACATATTTGAAAGATAAATAAAGAGCTGACAAAAAATACACAAAACTTTATTTTTTACTACAGGCATTATCTCATTACTATTTTGCTTTAATTGCTTTTTTCAATGCAAATGTGTAGGAATTGTTTTCCCAACTTGTAGCTGATCATTTATTACATTAATTTACATAAAAAGTAATTTAATATTTTTTCTGTAATTTTACATATTTGCGAAGTTTCAAATGGTTTAGCGTTAAGTCTCCTTAATGAAATATGTACATAAATAAATTTTGTTACCAAGATATTTATCTAAATGATATAACATTATTTACATTTTGGTTAATACCACCTCTATTAAATGTTAAATTTATTTATTATACTGTTGCCATTAGTTTTTTTTTTACAAAAGTCATTTTGCACAAAATCCTGGATAAAAAGAATTAGTGTGGCAGCTAGCCATGAAAATTAATACCATATTTTCTTTATCTCTAAAAATTTATACGGCATGTATGTGTGTGTGTGTGTGTGTGTGTGTGTGTGTGTGTGTGTGTGTGTGTACATATATATAAACTTTGAGTTGACGATGGTTTTGGGGTCTATGGACTATGAAACGAAAAACTTTATTAAAAATGGGGTGGGGGGTAGCCTTAACTAACCTGCAATAACCAACCTTCAACCTCCCTTCTTGAAGGCGTCCTAAATTTCAAGTAAAAAATTGGTTGTCTGTAAAGTTGGTTTACGGACGATAGTTTAACGTCACAACGTTATAACAAAACATTATTGAAATGATTGCATACTTTTATGAATAAAATTGAGTCATTTCAATTGAATTATCACTATTTTGTATGGATACAAAGAAGGAGTTAAATTAAATTGTGTGTGTGTGTGTGTGTGTGTGTGTGTGTGTGTGTGTGTGTGTGTGTGTGTGTGTGTGTGTGTGTGTGTGTGTGTGTGTGTGTGTGTGTGTGTGTGTGTGTGTGTGTGTGTGTATGTATGTGTGTATGTATGTATGTATGTGTGTATGTATGTATGTATGTATGTATGTATGTATGTATGTATGTATGTATGTATGTATGTATGTATGTATGTATGTATGTATGTATGTATGTATGTATGTATGTATGTATGTATGTATGTATGTATGTATGTATGTATGTATGTATGTATGTATGTATGTATGTATGTATGTATGTATGTATGTATGTATGTATGTATGTATGTATGTATGTATGTATGTATGTATGTATGTATGTATGTATGTATGTATGTATGTATGTATGTATGTATGTATGTATGTATGTATGTATGTATGTATGTATGTATGTATGTATGTATGTATGTATGTATGTATGTATGTATGTATGTATGTATGTATGTATGTATGTATGTATGTATGTATGTATGTATGTATGTATGTATGTATGTATGTATGTATGTATGTATGTATGTATGTATGTATGTATGTATGTATGTATGTATGTATGTATGTATGTATGTATGTATGTATGTATGTATGTATGTATGTATGTATGTATGTATGTATGTATGTATGTATGTATGTATGTATGTATGTATGTATGTATGTATGTATGTATGTATGTATGTATGTATGTATGTATGTATGTATGTATGTATGTATGTATGTATGTATGTATGTATGTATGTATGTATGTATGTATGTATGTATGTATGTATGTATGTATGTATGTATGTATGTATGTATGTATGTATGTATGTATGTATGTATGTATGTATGTATGTATGTATGTATGTATGTATGTATGTATGTATGTATGTATGTATGTATGTATGTATGTATGTATGTATGTATGTATGTATGTATGTATGTATGTATGTATGTATGTTTATGTATGTATGTATGTATGTATGTATGTATGTATGTATGTATGTATGTATGTATGTATGTATGTATGTATGTATGTATGTATGTATGTATGTATGTATGTATGTATGTATGTATGTATGTATGTATGTATGTATGTATGTATGTATGTATGTATGTATGTATGTATGTATGTATGTATGTATGTATGTATGTATGTATGTATGTATGTATGTATGTATGTATGTATGTATGTATGTATGTATGTATGTATGTATGTATGTATGTATGTATGTATGTATGTATGTATGTATGTATGTATGTATGTATGTATGTATGTATGTATGTATGTATGTATGTATGTATGTATGTATGTATGTATGTATGTATGTATGTATGTATGTATGTATGTATGTATGTATGTATGTATGTATGTATGTATGTATGTATGTATGTATGTATGTATGTATGTATGTATGTATGTATGTATGTATGTATGTATGTATGTATGTATGTATGTATGTATGTATGTATGTATGTATGTATGTATGTATGTATGTATGTATGTATGTATGTATGTATGTATGTATGTATGTATGTATGTATGTATGTATGTATGTATGTATGTATGTATGTATGTATGTATGTATGTATGTATGTATGTATGTATTGTATGTATGTATGTATGTATGTATGTATGTATGTATGTATGTATGTATGTATGTATGTATGTATGTATGTATGTATGTATGTATGTATGTATGTATGTATGTATGTATGTATGTATGTATGTATGTATGTATGTATGTATGTATGTATGTATGTATGTATGTATGTATGTATGTATGTATGTATGTATGTATGTATGTATGTATGTATGTATGTATGTATGTATGTATGTATGTATGTATGTATGTATGTATGTATGTATGTATGTATGTATGTATGTATGTATGTATGTATGTATGTATGTATGTATGTATGTATGTATGTATGTATGTATGTATGTATGTATGTATGTATGTATGTATGTATGTATGTATGTATGTATGTATGTATGTATGTATGTATGTATGTATGTATGTATGTATGTATGTATGTATGTATGTATGTATGTATGTATGTATGTATGTATGTATGTATGTATGTATGTATGTATGTATGTATGTATGTATGTATGTATGTATGTATGTATGTATGTATGTATGTATGTATGTATGTATGTATGTATGTATACATACACACACACACACATACATAACTATATATTTGTACGAATAAAATATAAACTGCAAGGCTTTCAATATCATCACACTTTAATGTGATTGTTAAATGGACAAAGTCAAAAGACCCACTTGGCTGACCCAGCCACAGGCTGGAAACAGTGGATGATGATGATGATGATGATAAGGCTTAGTATAAATTTTGGTGCGTGGTAGTGTGGTAGGCAAATACATGTTATAAATTGAGGTAAAACTAAGCATGACTCCCTAAATACTTCATTTGGAGCTAACAAGACATATTTTACATCACTAGATTATTACTTGTTACCATGGGCACTCATACCTGGGGCAAAGCACCCCCCCCCCCCCCCCCCCCTTGACAGAGAAAGACAAAAATGTAGTTACGTATAAGTCGTCCAACACTGAAATATTTTCACGTAGAAGATTTTAAATATATGTACCTACTTACAAATCACCATTTGTCTTCCAAAATATTTAAAACACCATATACCTCCAGATCTCACTTCCCCCCCCCCCCCCCCCTTCAAAATATCACATGGGTGCACTTGCTTGTTACACAAGTATACAAACACATTTGTAACTTTTCCATGCATCTGAATTACTTAGTTTGATATGCTACATATTTTCTATTCAGGTAAATATGTAGTTGAGCGGTATTTGTGAAAAAAAATGTTAAAAATCCAAAAATACCTTTATTAGACGCTCTTCAACTTCCTCTTTTCATTAAAAGCGGCGGAGGTAAAAAATTCCAAATACTTTAGAAGATATAGAATTTTTAAATTTCATCATATGTAGTTGAGCGGTATTTGCGGAAAAAAATGTTAAAAGTCCGAAAATACCTTTATTAGATGCTCTTCAACTTCCTCTTTTCATTAAAAGCGGCGGAAATATCGCCCAACTACATATTTACCTCTATTCATGTTGAAAACAACTGCGGTTAGGTTCAGGTTTTTTTGTTAAACTGCATTAAATCACTGTGGCCCAATTATGACCACAAAACATATTAAAAATTATAAAATGCACAAATATGTAAATATAATAACATAGACATACTTGTGAATGTAACAATGGACAACTCTTTGCAATATGTCCAGAGTTATTTATTTAGTTTCAATTTAGTGAAAAACCAGAGAAAGAAAACAATACAATGAAAGAATGAGTGATCTGACAAGCTATGGAATGTTTGCTATTTAAAGATAAACAAAGCAATGACAAATTCATTAAACCAGAAAATGAAGTTCATTAGGTGTGGTTCACATCAAACATGCTTTTATTCAATGAACGATGAGCAATATCAGCAGCCTTATTGTTTTCCTACAAACATAATACATCCAATAACATTTAGTCCTGTCAAACAGTTTTAGAAGTTCTATCTTGCGAAGTCATAAATTTTTGTTAAACAATTCTGTAGCAAACACACATTCTGAAATTATCCATGACTGCAATTTGCATGTAAATTATTTCATATGAAATACAAAAGATTACTAAGTTATCACTCCAAACACACCCCACAATTTTTTTTTTTTGCTAAATCTAAATTAAATGACACTTCCTTCAAAAAATCTATAAGCCTACTATTTATGTTACAATTTTTTTCATTTTCTTGCACACTTTGTTGCTGCTTCTTCCAACACGTTTTTTACTTAGCTGTCGATTGAGATGATTCAATCTTAAAAAAGTCCTTCTTCTTACAAATGAAGCAACCAATTTCTTCTCAACAGCAGGCATTTTAACATTACTAAACCACAGCACGAAAACAAAATCAAAACAAGCACGCAATTTCACAGTTTTGTTTACTTGGGGCGACTGAATTGTTTCGACCCGGCGTAGTGACTATTCCGGATTCCCTAAGTAAAAGAACGGATGGTAAATCTGTATTGTACGGATTAGCGCCAAAAAAAATCGTACAAATATGAAATAACTTTCATTATACGCTCTTTTACGTCCTCTTTTCAAAACCGCCTGCGGAGATTAAAAATTCCAATTACTTTTGGAGATATCGCCGTTCTTATTTTGCAATACAAGCCCTATGTAATCATTCAACAGACGCCATTTTATATTTTGCCGTGTGTGCGTGAATGCCTAAATAACAGAAATTTTCCATTAGGTAAGGTTAGTTACATGATAAATACTTCAAAATAAACGGAAATTAAAAATAATATTAATTAATTTTACTTGTATAGTTTTAAGTATTTATAATGTAACTGACCTGACCTAACAAAACGGGACAAAGGTAGATTAGGTCAGGTCAGCTACAGTATAAATACTTTGAAACTGAACGGACATTAAAAATAATAAAATTAATTTTAATGGTTGTTTACTTTTAAAGTATTTATAATGTAGCTGACCTGACCTAACAAACCGGGAAAAAGGATGAACAGTAGGAACTCACGTAATTTTCTTTTTACGTGATGTAGTCGTTCAACTACGTCGCGAAAAAAAAAAAAAATCATACTTGTAAACAAGCAACAATGGTGGAACGCGGGAAGCCTACGATTCACTCATCCTTCTGGACATACCCGAATACTCACGTTGGCAAGCCTTCTTTCAACAGACGAGAGGGAAACGCCCGATCGTGCATCTTCGGTTTTTTTTTTTTGTTTATTGTAAATAAATATGCAACTCATGAAAACTAATGGTCAATTAGGTTATGTTAGCTACATTATAAATACTTCAAAACATTGTGGATGGTTGATTTGGTTAGGATAGCTACATTAAAAATACTGTGAAATCATGTAAACGGTTTCCTAGCGCTGGATAGCTACATATTAAAAGGTTATTTGCTAAGCAACCATAAAATGATTTTACAGTTTTTTTAATGTAGCTATACTTACCTAATATAACCAACCATCCACAGTGTTTTAAAGTATTTTTAATTACTTCTTGCTAATTTTAAGAAAAGAAGGCTAGCCAACGTGAGTATTCGGGTATGTCCAGAAGGATGTGTGAATCGTAGGCTTCCCGCTCAACGACGCATCAGTGCACATCACGAAAATTAAAAAATTCCATATCTCCTAAAGTATTTGGAATTTCTGATCTCCGCCGGGTTTAATGAAAAGAGGAAGTTAAAGAGCACAGAATAAAGGTATTTTCGGATTTTTAAAATTTTTTTTTAAAAAAATCGCCGAAAAATTAATATTAAAAAATTCGATATCTCCAAAAGTAATTGGAATTTTTAATCTCCGCAGGCGGTTCTGAAAAGAGGACGTAAGATAGCATATAATGAAGTTATTTCATATTTGTACGATTTTTTTTTGGCGCTAATCCGTACAATACAGATTTACCGAACGGATTTCCATCGAACGGAATAGTGACTATTCCGTCTACGAAATAAATTCTGAAAGGTGGCCCGGATTTGTACTGACACGGAATAGTGTATATTCCGCACAATCGTAGGAATGACGGAATTGTGTCGAAACGGCGTAGTGACTATTCTGTTTGTTGTTAGCATCTACAAATAGCTCACGGAAAAGTGTCGAAATATTTTAGGTGAAATTCCAGTGACTAACCTGTACGCCAGAACCATACCGATCCGGAATTCTGTCGAATCTGATATTTTAAAACTAGTTCATATAAAATGACGGTAGATTGCAGGCTTATCCTGTTTGAGCAATGCTGCCACCTGGCAGGGAAGCTAAATGCTATGAGTTTGACTTGAAGTTGAAATACTATCCACGGAGTTTCGCAAGGGTCGCAGAGAACATCAAAATTAACGTTTTCATAATAGGATTATAAATGCCATTAACAGAATCTTAGTATCAGGTTTATTTCCACGTAATTTAAATAAGTACAAAAAAAGTCACATACCTATAGATGAAATAATAATTGGTTCATAAATGATAAATTTACAGTTAATGTTAAGAAAACCTGCTATACATGATAATATGAAAATATAATTATACATCAGCAAATCTGGATATAAATTTGAACTATTATTAAATCCAAAAAGTACACATACATCAAAGAAATTGGGCTTAAATATTGACTGTACTTTATTTAAATCATGGTTCTGTACATGTTGTATACAAAAATCTTAAATAGTCCCTGTACTCGTACTTATATTTTAAAACATATATAATTTTTTTTAGTTAAATTTTTTTTGTTAAATTATGAAGTGCACTTTCATTGGTTGCCATTAGTAACATTTCCGTGCATTGTGGAAGCAGCAGATGCGACAATGAAATGTCAGGGAGATCATTCTCCGTTTACACTTTCGGTTTCTCCGTTTCCGTGCCATTGTAGAACGGGCCTGAGAGTGCATTTCAATATTAATAAATAATAATAAAAAAATTATTATTTTTACGGGTCCGTCTCCATCTGCGTGCCATTGTGGAAACTCTGTTCCGTGAGATCCGTCTCCGTTTACGTGATCCGTCTCCGTTTCCGTGCCATTGTAGAACGGGCTTTAAAAAGAACCGTATCATTATGTTTTTTACAACTGACTTTCTGAATTATGAACATGACTTTTGTAATCCTATTTTGGATGTCAGGTGCCACAGGAATGATATTTATTAGGAAATGAGAATTGAAATCGTTAGAGTTAATACATTTTTCGCAGTTGGAGCTTTGTTTGCATTAACATTATTTCTTAAATCACGCCTTATTTGAGCCGTGAGCCAGCTGGTGTAAGCAATTTAGCCTTGCGTACATCTTGGATACAACTGTTTCTTAGAACATGCTAGGATTCAAAAACTGTATTTGACACTTCATCGTCGCGTTTAATAGCTCCCTTATATTTTCTGAAAGCAAGTATCCCCTCGAGCCATCAATAACAAGATGCCGGTGTCATCTGTGCAGACGGAGGACGCGCCACACGCCGGGTTTATAAGAATAACTATACCACTTTGTTAAGCAAATCAGTTTGATCAAAAAATTTGATATTTCTGTAGCTAGAAACTTAGGTGCGCGAATGGAAAAGCATGGTAAATAAATTGTGGCGTGATAGACCCGGTGCAGGGAGATACCCATGGCACACAACTTTGTTAAAATTAGAGGTGATGATGAGGTCAAGCCACTAACTACCCAGATAGTAAAATAGACTTGAATCGAGCTTGAATCAAGCTTGCCATGGCAAGTGTGTTAGCTTGATTCAAGCTAACTAGTTTACACTTGACAAGCTTGCAGCAGCAAGCCTGCCATGACAAGCTTGCAGCAAGCTTGCCATAATGTGATTGAATCAAGCTTGCAGCAGGCTTGCCTTGACAAAATTGCAGCTGGCTTATCGTGACAAGCTTGCAGCAGGCTTGCCGCGACAAGCTTGTAGCTGGTTTGCCATGACATGTTTGCTGCTGGTTTGCCATGACAAGCTTGCAGCTGGTTTTCCATGACAAGCTTGCAGCTGGTTTGCCGTGACAAGCTTGCATTAGGTTTGCCATGACAAGTTTGCAGCTGGTTTGCCTTGACAAGCTTGCATTAGGTTTGCCATGACAAGCTTGCAGCAGGCTTGCCGCGACAAGCTTGCAGCTGGTTTGCCATGACATGTTTGCTGCTGATTTGCCGTGACAAGCTTGCAGCTGGTTTGCCGTGACAAGCTTGCAGCTGGTTTGCCGTGACAAGCTTGCAGCTGGTTTGCCATGACAAGCTTGCATTAGGTTTGCCATGACAAGTTTGCAGCTGGTTTGCCGTGACAAGCTTGCATTAGGTTTGCCATGACAAGCTTGCAGCTGGTTTGCCGTGACAAGCTTGCATTAGGTTTGCCATGACAAGCTTGCAGCAGGCTTTCCGCGACAAGCTTGCAGCTGGTTTGCCATGACATGTTTGCTGCTGGTTTGCTGTGACAAGCTTGCAGCTGGTTTGCCGTGACAAGCTTGCAGCTGGTTTGCCGTGACAAGCTTGCAGCTGGTTTGCCGTGACAAGCTTGCAACAGGCTTGCCTTGACAAGCTTGCAGCTGGTTTGCCATGACAAGCTTGCATTAGGTTTGCCGTGACAAGCTTGCATTAGGTTTGCCGTGACAAGCTTGCAGCAGGCTTACCTTGACAAGCTTGCAGCTGGTTGCCATGACAAGCTTGCAGCAGGCTTGCCTTGACAAAATTGCATTAGGTTTGCCATGACAAGTTTGCAGCTGGTTTGCCTTGACAAGCTTGCATTAGGTTTGCCATGACAAGCTTGCAGCAGGCTTGCCGCGACAAGCTTGCAGCTGGTTTGCCATGACATGTTTGCTGCTGGTTTGCCGTGACAAGCTTGCAGCTGGTTTGCCGTAACAAGCTTGCAGTAGGCTTGCCTTGACAAGCTTGCAGCTGGTTTGCAATGACAAGCTTGCAGCAGGCTTATTGCCTTGACAAGCTCGCAGCTGGTTTGCCATGACCAGCTTGCAGCAAACTTACCATGCCAAGCTGTCAGTGGCTTGCCACTAGATGTCATGAGATGCCTGCTATGCAGCAAGCTAGTAGTGATGTGCTTGCAACAAGCTTATAACAAGTGTGCTTTCATATGCTTATAGTAAGTCTGATTGAAATTATTATACTATCAAATTGGTTTTGCTGCAAATTTGCAGAAAATTTCAAGACTGCCATTAGTTGTCTGAAGAGTAAAATAAATGTTGTACAATCAGTGCAACACTGCTGCGGATACAGGCGTAAGAACACATAATGCTTATAATGTTCTGTCAATAATCATTATTGTACATCATTCTACAAAAAGCCAGCTGCAAGTAGGTAGAGTTGACTATGCTTAATAAAATAACATACCGAAAGTTTACCGCTGTATACCTTGTGCGTATCACCGAAAATTTGCATTTAAGTCCTAGATGACAGCGACTTACATCAGTCCATTAAAATGCTACCCATTTGTACAGTTTTTAATTTAGACTGCCCATAAAATTACCAAAATAATCTTGAGACTCTAATACAGCCATTAATGTTGTAAAAATCATAAATTGTTAATATTAAAGATATTTTATTAAGCGATTAATTCATGACATATTTTTTTTATCTTTGCCACCCAGATAAAAATACGATATACACCAATTTGAAGAGCCCAATGCGAAAAATGTCCAAATAAATGTTTATGGTTATACCTTCAGCTTTAAGACAGTATATTTATAAAGAGTCTAACGTAATTAGTTAGCTTATTAAAGCGGCCCGAGCGTTGCAGTGTACTGCGGCCGTACTGATCTCTCACGGCCACCGCCGCGCCGGCGCGGCATTGCGACACACTGCGTACTGCGACACTCATTCAACTTGGTCTTACTTAGGGATTACTTTAAACATAGCTAATTCATATGATAGAGTGTATTTATGTTACATGTATTGAGATTATGCATTTTTTTCTTATATGATTTTTTTTGATACAATAAAATTAACAATAAACGATTTCTGCTTGGAACTTGTAAATGAAAAACTCTAGGGGACCTCTGGTTTTATATATGCATGGATTTATTCTGTTACAACAATTTTATTATTAAAAATTATTTTTGTAGCAACTAATTATTTTGTTCTGATAGATCGTTTTATTTTCGATCAGAACAATGCAAAATTTTAATGTAGCATGTATTCGAAAATATTAAAAATTATATATTTACTTCTTTAAAATCAGTTTACTACATAAAAATTTAATAAAACGATACATCGTAAATGTACTCTGAGTTTTTTTTTTCATTTTTATAACATAATTCTTATAATAATTGGTATTACTTTTTTTTTTAGAAAATAAATAAAACACGAGTTGTGTTGTAAAATGTATAGGTAGCATTACATATTTAGTTTTTTTTTTATAAGTTAATGTATTTGAGTGCTGCGCCTAGCTGACGTCGTTGGATTGCTAGTGGCAAAGAGCGGTGGTGGATGTTTTTTGCAAGAGTTTGACCGTATTTTATGACCCTAGCTGTGAGAGGGTGTTCATCCCAGAAATCCTAACGGTTAAGGAAACTAGTCATTCTCTGTAGTCACGTAAGGGTGTGCTACTCGCGCAATATAGTCAAATATCGTCTAATATCACAACTTTCCGGGACGCTCGGTCATTTCTCGGTTAGCTCTGGTTTCACCACAGTAAACGGAACAAAATCTTGCCTATAGTGATTTCATATTCCTATTATCGTAGCAGTATGGCGTTTGAATAAAAACCAAGTTTGCTGTATACTGAGAGCCTACTTAAAAAAAAAGTATTTATGGAGTTATTAAATTATTTACGAAACAAAATTTTGTGGATAGTTTGGGAAATTATCATTTAGAACTTAAATGCTCGTTATTGGTGTGATCACAGGGGTTACATCGGTAAACTTTTGACATGTTACTAAGAAACGGTCATTCTACAACTGTACAAAGTTTCTTCTTTGGGATAATATTCCATGTATTAAAAACCTTTGTTTCTTAACAGCGAAATTCGTCCCGACCCGAGCCAACTTCGGCAACCTCGCAGTAGTACACACTACGCGGCTGGGATCGCTTCAGCTGTCAGACAATGTGTACCAGACTCTCAACAAATAAACTAATGTAAAGCTTAAGAACTTTGCAACTACTTTTATTTAATGTTTTCACATCGGGCTTTTCATGCGTATTTCCATTTGTGCCATTTTTTTGCATAAAACCTCTCTCCTAATATTATTGAATACATAGCATATTTAGTCAAACGTAGTGAAAGGTTTTTAAATTTAATCATAGAGATTAATGTTTTGAGTTAGTTTTGGTTTGCTATTATGAAGATCTACTATAGTAATTACGTTTAAGGAGTGCTATAGTGTTAAATTGCCAATAAAGTATTATTTAGTACTTAATTACATGTTTTCGGTGTTACGAGCAAGGTTTGCGGAGGTAAACATTTCACATATTGCTAGAAAACGTGTATGTTACTACTGTTTCAAATTTCAGTTTGGAGCAAATTTTACAAAGATTAAAACTCTTCTATTTCGTGGGAGTGGAAGTGGCCCCAGCGCTTGCGGCTGTGGCTCTGTCGCAGTGCGTAGACGACATTGATACGCTCGGAAGGCTCTAGTGATCCAATAAATTAAGCTAGACCTTTAAGAGATATGTCGCTGTTAAGCTTAAGAATTATACAACAACTTTTGTTCAAGAAATATTTTCGTAAAACCCTTTATTTTTAAGTGAATAATATTTTTATTTCCTTGACTGATGTAAAAAACTTATTTCATTAATGAAACAATTTTTTTCTTACCTTTTATATTAACACTTAGAACTTTATTCATTATAAATGTGTGTAGTAGTGCTTTAAGATTATTTTCATAAAGCTATCGAGAGTCTACGGTGAAGAGTGCGTAAATATAAAGCATTTTAATGAACTGCTGTCAGTCGCTGTCATCTAGGGCTTAACTTCAAATTTTCGGTGATACGCACAAGGTCTACAGCGGCAAACTTTCGGTATGTTATCAAGCATAGTCGACTCTACCACTGTGCTATCATATTATTTATCTTGTTTGGTATCCTTCCGCCCAGCGGTCAAATTAACGTTGTCAAGGGCCTAAAACTCGTGCCCAAGCGTCTATTACGGGAAATGTGAACATATTACAACTTTTAAAAATTAACTACACACCAATTCTTACGCAAACTTCACTGTACGCAGTCACATACACCTTAACCTGTAACTATTTTTAAATGGAGTTTAAATAGAATATAATTAATGTCCATATGGTTTATATATAATACTAGCTGCAGTACCCAACGTTTGCCAGGCTGAACCCAGGGTGATATATTGTCCGCGAGTAAGGCCGGGCTTCAACCAAATTCACTCCGGCCGCGGGATAGGCATTTACATGCAAAACAAATTATTGCGCGATTTCCACAATTTTTGTGATAATAGCGTCAAACAGAAACCATGTTGTAGATTTTGAAGACCTTTAACAGTGCTATGGCTTCAAAAGTTTTAATTTTTTATTTCAAGATGGTGATATCATGTGATATAATATTCAAAGTATCATAGTTTTCAGGCTATTAATTAAATCGCTTAAACAGCTGTACTGCACCCTTGACTGAGTTGAATTCTTTAAAAAAAAGTCAGCGGGACTGATACTCTATCTCTAAAAACAAAGACACAGCATGCAGGGGCGCAACAACTAAATTTCCAAAGGGTGGGCAATATACCTTTTTATGAAGAATCATCTATCCACCCTATTGAAGCGGGAAAGGGGGGGGGGGGGGGTTACCGGGGGTCCACCCCCGGAAATTTTTTTATTTCAAGGTGGAAAATGGTGCTATTTAAGCAGTTTTATTATCTAAAAATTGATTACACAGCACTTTCTTTGCCCCCATTTGCCCCCACTTCAAGGTTTCAGATGGGGGGGGGGGGCATAATACCCTTGCCCCCCCCCCCCTGTTGTTGCGCCCCTTACAGCATGGTTATTTGTAATGGAAACATTGAGGCCGCGAGGCCCAGCCAACACCCTCTGGACACAATTTTTTTTTTCCTAGCCTAAGTTGATTCTAAGTGTGTAGGGGAGGGTCCAGGTTAGGGGAGGACCTAAGTGTGTTTCAGGCCGAAGCCTATACACTCTACCATGCGGGTTTTAAACCATGCGGGACAAGGGCGCGTGCAATCGTGTGCGTGTTGGGGTTTATTGGCCAGCCATGGCTGCAATTGGCGCCATGACTGACGCCCCATTGGTCGCCTAGCTTAAAAGCTAGCTAAGTGTGACCCAGGTAAAACCTGCATAGACACAGGGAAAACCCTGGGCCGGGTCATGCGGGGATCAATTATCATGCATTAAGCAAGCAGGTAGCTACTGGACAAGAGGGAAGAAGGGTCCAGGTAAGAAGAGTTGGAGGGGCTGAAAAATCAACCATGCTGGAGTTGGGTGCTTGGGCCTTGCGGCCCGCATTTAAAGTTTGGGAACTCCTGGGTTGTTATTAACCAGGGGCGCAAGCGCCCCCAGGGGCGGGCGACTTCACTCGTCGACCCAGCCACAGCTGCCCAGGCAGCCACAGTTAAGACAGAAGTGGGCAGACGAGCCAGTAAACCGGCTCGAACTGCGGGTGCACGGAGCGAAAGGCAGCCCGACGTTGCGCCATCTTCATCTTCCTTCTTCAGGTCAACAGCAGTACTTTTCAAGCCAGGGTGGGGGGAGGGAACCAACCTCGCCACCCAAAATCCCCGAGACGGTTTAAGGTCGCGCCGCTCGAGGCTACTGCTGCCACAGCTACAGCAGCCCCAGCTGAAGGTTCCTGATGTCTTCCTTCAGAGTTCCGCATTTCAATTCCGTTGCGCGAGCAGCAGTCCACAGCTCCGCAAGTTCCAGCCCGCAGTTCGTCTACACTTCGCATTTTTTCAGCACATCGAGCTCCCCTGCGGTGCCTTCGCCGACGGAGCTGCTTCCTGCCACGCGCCGAGCTACATTCAGGCTACCTTTCACCCCGATAGCCGTAACAACGATCATTATGCCCTTCGGGAAAGATCGGCAACTCAATTTTTAACTCTGTGTCCGAAGGAGTTCGCTTCGAGCCTTGGCCGAGGACGGACGCGTCAAGCGGAGCTGCGAGATTCCAGGAACAGCCTGTTTGCTCGCACACAGGCCAGGTGGTATTCCCAGGTTTTTTCTAAGAAGTGTAAGCGTGCAAAACAACCCGGGTTGTAGCTAACCCTACAGCCTAGCCACAACCCGGCTTAATACCGGGTGCGTGGTCAGTGGGTGTTAGTGCGTTGTAGGGTGTAACCAGCGACATGACTGACCAGTTAAGTGACGAGCAGGTGATGCAGGAGTGCATCGATGTGCCCCTGCCGAGCGACGACGATCAAGAAATGTCTAGCGACGACGGCTTTACAACAGTCGTCTCAAAAAAACAAAAAACGGGAGGAAAGGACGAAAGACTGCGCCCCCCACTGACGAACCCCGCGATCGCCAGGCAGCAGGCCGAGCGACTTCGCAAGCAGCCCGTCAGAAGGGCAAACAACTCGGCCAATCAAACGGCCGCCAACACGCCCGCAGGTTCGAGCCCTGCCCCGCAAAACCCTGCCCCTCAGGCAAAGAAAATGCAGGTGAAACCCCTGTATGTATTTGTTGATTCTGGCCACAGCTACCCGGCCATTAAAACAGTGCTGGATGCAGCACTGCAGGAGCGCTGGTCGTGCGTCAGTCGCGGCCATGACCAGCTCATGATTCACACTGCCACTGTGGAGGAGTACCACAGGGCAGTGCGTGCACTGGAGCAGGCCGGAGTGCAACACTCTGTGCTGCTGCAACGGGACGAGATCCCGAACAAGTTTGTGTTTTGTCGAGTGCATAGCAGCACCGACAAACAATTCATTCAGGCCGAGTTCGCCGCAATGGGTCTTCCAGTGCAGAACTTCTGGTTTCTGTACAACAGGCAGACAAGGCAGCCTATAAATAAGTTAGTCGTAGAGCTCCCGAAGGCCGTAAATCCAGAAAGGATTTACGACCTGAAGTCATTCGGAGGCCTCAGCATTCGTGTTGAGGACTATCGACACCCCAAAGGCCCCCTCCAATGTGGCAACTGTCAGAGGTTTGGCCACCCCGCAAAAGGCTGCAGAGCCTCCCCTGTGTGCCGATGGTGCAGCCAAGGGCACAAAACCGAGGTTTGCCCCCAGGGAGGTGACAGGACGAAGGCAAAGTGCGCGCGATGTGAAGGCCCGCATTGCGCCAATTACAGAGGCTGCATGGCCTACAAGAGGGAGAACTGGCGTCACCTCCCGCAACAGGAGCGGAAAGACAGAGAGCTGCAGTCCAAACGCGCATTACGCGAAAACAAGCGAGCAACAGCCGCGGCTCAAGTCCGCCCGCCCCCACAACAAGCCGGCCCCTCAGGCTACTGCCCCCAGCCCCTAAGTCAGCCGTGGCGAGCCCCGAGCTACCCCGCCCCCCCGCAATGGCAGAGCCTTAACCAATATTCAGTGCTGAGCGATAGGCATGAACTGGAGTATCCTGTCTTGGCAAACCCACTCAGACCTAGAGGCCAGCCCCTGCCCCAGAGGCCCCCGAAGAAACACCATTCGGGGCACAAAAACGGTAAAGGCCGGGCGCAAGGTCAAGTGATGGATCAGCCAGGTCAGGGGGGGGACACTTCATAGGGCAAGGCAATCGCATTTTTCTAGTTGCTTTACAGTTTTATCCAACATCTGAGCACGAAAATTATAATCAAAATACCACGTTGATTAAATAAATATTACATTTGTTTTAACATTTTATCAAATTTATGGCATAACTTGGTATTGTTGAAATGAAAATAATATATTTACTTAAAAGAAAATAAACAAATTTTCGTTGGCACGTTGAACCACTTGTTTATCCAACAACACCATAATTAATGGCGTCGGCGTTGAATTAAACAATATTAGGTTTAATAAAAAACTTTCTAAGGAAATTTTGTTTCAATCATGTTGAAATAGTAATCTCGTAAAATAATATCAATGATTTCATGAACTACTTTATAAATCACTGTTCACTCACTGTTATGAAACATGCCTGATTCGGCTACGTGTTGTGTTAACTACTGGTACAAGAGAAGAGATAATAATAATTAACTTTACTTTAAGTTTCCGCTTGACGAAACTAGGTATGTGTAAAATATTAAAACGAAACAAAATAAAAGTTTTGTGTAATTAAAATAGTGATAAGCATTTTGTTTTCATGCCCTACAGAATTTCCTCTTTTTAGGCTGTGTGTAGTCGCACGTTGAGGACAAGCACACAATACATTAATACCTAGGTACTGTTCTAAATGTCAATGAGTCTCAAATTCTGCTCAAACTTGCTACTTATGTACTTAAATTAGTCTAAATGTTTTGTATGAATTTTATTTTTAGGTCGAGAGGGAGGTGTGGGTAAAAATTTTGTATTGCGTATCCAAGTCTATCCCTTGATACTAATGGCATTATCCTGTGGTAATGATTCTTGCTGTTTTAACATTCATTAAAACAGCAAGCATCATGTGCCACCGGATAAATCATACATGATCATCCCAACAGGATCAAGGGATAAACTTGGATACGTGATATGGAACAATTACCGAGGTGAGGGTTGCGATAAAATGAAGTATCTTTTAAATTTTTATGTTGAAATTAAGGTTTTTTTTCCCTTAACAAATTGCTATACACCTGTCTTCAAGAAGTGAAGATACGAGAATTTGTACTTTGACCTAATCCATAAAGAATTGATGCCATTGGTAACAGCTTCATTTCAGTTTTTGTGGGAAAATTGTACAACTTAGGCAGTTAAATTTGCCAGAAATACACATTGCCTGTGTTAATGATTAAATACTTCTGCACATTTTTTTATGCATTAGTTTTGTTTGCGATTTGTAATGCAATTCGGTAGGTACCTACGAAAATCCTAACCTTAACTTCAATCAACGCGATTCTACTAGAACAGAAATTGTTTCTTGGACATAAAAAAATGCAGCAATTTAATATATTCCAAAAATATGTTACATGTTATGCATTTTAACAAATGTTATGATACGTAAACAAAATATTTTTAACCGAAATGTGGTTAAGGCAAGCACTGTCCCGAAGGTAAGAAATTTACTTATTGTTTTAAAAATATTGCTTTCCTAAATCATTTTATGTTACGTTTACCGATATTTAGTTAAATGATTTGCTTATAAGGGAAAAAAAAATAAAATCAATATATTTATCAATATTAATGCATGCACGAAAAAAGTCACAAGCTCGCCAACATTCAGTTGAAGCAGCAAATTTCCCTACTATTCAAATTAGTCTTTTAAGAATATTAACTGAAAATTGTACTTTCTACGATCAATTTTGTATTTAAATTAAAATTTACTTATAATTTGAAACGTAAGTCTTACTCCAGAAGGTACTTTATCTCGGTTTTAAGCCATTGCAACTTCGTTTTAATGTTTGTCAAGTTTGCGTTTTTGTATAGCAACTAGAGCATTTCTGAATAAAAAAAACGTAGAACTGCAATAGCATTGAGTGTCCACTCTGTACTAGTACTTTATTTACTCTATGAGCCAGGTACTAAGGCGCCACCCAACTCCACCACTCCCCCCAGTGATTCCAAGAAAGTCGCGCCTGGGCAACAACAAGCCAGCCCGTTGCAGACTGACTCACCAACAGTAATGCCAACTGCTTCACCGCAGCTTAATCCCGCGGAGAAGCCAGCGATGGACGCGAGCGACTTTCTGAAGCTCGTAGGCCAATCGGATGCCATTACACAGGACCCTAACCTGGCACACATCCTGGAACCAATGTGCATTTTAATGGCTTTTTGGTGTAATCCGTCCAAGTCAATAGAGGACAAAATAAAAGCCACCACGGGCTTCGTGACAGCATTAGCGGCCAGCTTTAATGCTGCACACCCTTAATTTAGGTTCTGCCATTAATACTACCCCCGTAGACAGTAGATTAAGTACCATCCTTTACTGGAATGCGCGAGGAATTAGAAATAAAATAATCGAATTTACCGATCATTTAATTAAACATAATATTAGAATCGCGGCGATAAACGAAACACACTTAATTCCAACAGATCGTCTAACTATCTTAAATTACACTATTTATAGGCGCGACCGCGATACCAGAAGTGGAGGGGTTGCCCTTCTAATCCACAGAAGTATACAACATAGTGAATTTCATTTACCTGAATTTAATAAATTAGAAGCTGTGGCAATTACTTTTAAAGTCAATAAACAACAAATTGTGCTTATTTCGATGTATGCACCACCGGGCAGGTCACTAACTGAAAACGAGCTGGACATCTTATATGGCTCAGCTCCCACATTCCTAGCAGTCGGCGATATTAATGCCAAACATAAAGACTGGAACTGTCGGAGCAATACAGCCAATGGCCTACTGCTGCAAAGACACGAGTCTAACAAAAATTATCAAGTACATGCTCCTTCAGAGCCCACTCACGATAGCGGAGTACTAAGGCACAACCCCGATATTTTAGATATTGCATTAAATAAGAGAGTTCAAACGGGATTCGAACTCAGAGTCTTTCACGAAATGTCGTCTGACCACTTTCCAGTACATCTACTATTCGATGACGTGGACACTGACATCAGTCCTCCGAGAAAAATTAAAGACTACAAGAAAGCCGACTGGAGAGGCTTTCAGACGTATTTAGTCGATAATTTGCCTGCAGCCGATGCTGCCAACTTCAAAACAAAAGATAACATCGAATCAGCAGTCACTGAACTTACAGTTAAAATTCAAACTGCAATTAACTCGTGCATCCCAGAAAAGGTGGTTAGATTTAAGCAAGATGAACTGCCGGTGTATATTAGGGATTTAATTTCTCAGAAAAATAGATTAAGGCGCGAATATACTCGACGTAGGCAGCGCGACATTAAAGCGAGAATTAATGAATTACAGAAAATAATTTCCGATGAAATAACTCTATGGAGGAGCAGCCAATGGGAGACGAAAGTCTCTCAGCTACAGGTGCAAGATGGTAGCACCTGGAGTATGACAAAGCGATTCCTTCATAAGATAGATAAAATACCTCCGCTACAAACACGCACTGGGTTCGCTTTTACACCGACAGACAAGGCACAAGCCTTCGCGAATACCCTTGAATTAGCCTTTCAACCTAATATCGAACCCTGTGACCCGCAATTTAATGCCGGAATATACAGAGACCTTACAATTAAACTTAATCAGCCTTTAACTTCAAAACCTTACTTAACTCAATCTCAGGAAGTTAAACAGGCTATCAGGCGTATGAAACCACGTAAGGCACCGGGAAACGATGGCATTCAGGCAGTAGTCCTTAAGAAACTGCCCGATGAAATTTTGGAATACCTAGCTCAATTAATAAATGGAATACTTAAACTACAGTATTTTCCATCGCAGTGGAAAGAAGCGAATGTGATAGTTTTTCATAAATCCGGAAAAGATAAGACACTGCCCCAAAATTATAGGCCCATTAGTCTGCTGAGTACATTGTCAAAAGTAGCTGAATGCATAATTCTACAGTGACTAAATACTCACATTAAAGAAAATGACGTACTGCCGGACGAACAATTTGGTTTTCGCAGCGCGCATTCAACAACGCATCAACTGGTCCGTATGACAGAACAAATAATAACTGCGTTCAATCAGAATAGCTATAATCTCGCAGCGTTTTTGGACATAGAAAAAGCCTTTGATAGAGTACTTCATGAAGGCTTAATTTATAAATTATATAAAACTGGCTTCCCCGATTGTTATATTAAATTACTGGCCTCGTATTTAGAAAATAGATCGTTTAGAGTCACGACAGAAGGAGCACAGTCCGATTTAAAAATAATTAAAGCAGGAGTCCCACAAGGCAGCATCTTGGGGCCGGTTTTATTCAATATTTATATCCACGATATGCCTAAGCCCGCACACCGATCAGTTCAGTTTGGCTGCTACGCGGACGATACGGTATAGTTTAGCAGATCTAGTATTCTAGAACTCGCAGCAGACAGATTACAAACCGCGTTAAATTCAATAGAACAGTGGTGCACAAAATGGCGAATTAAGGTAAACCCTACTAAATCAGAAGCTATAGTTTTTACGCGTAAACATCTCCCGCCACTTGAAGATAGACCACGACTAACACTTTTCAATGAGCAAATTCCTCACAAAAATGTGGTTAAATATTTAGGCGTACACATGGATAGGAAACTACTATGGCGCGATCACATAGAGGCGAAAAGAAAAACAGCTTTCACTAGGCTCATGACCCTCTACCCCGTCATGAGCAGACGTTTAGGTAGCTCTGTTAAAAACGGAATAATAATTTATAACGCACTAATAAAACCAATAATCACGTATGCAGCGCCGGTGTGGGCAACAGCAGCGGAATCTCACTTAATCAAGCTACAGAGAATTCAGAATAAGAGTATTCGTATTGCGACAGATGCGCCTGTGTATTGCCCCGTAAGAGCTATGCACAGAGAGCTCAAAATCGAACTTTTAAAACATTATTATTTCCGAACTGCGCAAAAATTCTATGATAAATGTGCCATAAGCAGAAACCCATATATTTCATCACTGGGCGAACAAGATCCAGAGTTGCATGGAAAATATAAAATGCCAAATTCAATCTTGGCTCACAGACCTCCGTAGTGTGCTGTGGCTGGCTGAGCGATCGGCCAATCAGTCTCCCGCGAGTTGAAACTTAAATTATAGACATTAACGAATAATTTGCTTATTCAAAATGGTCCGAAGCACGCAGGTGTAGGTTCGGCTCCCGGGAGTTCACTGCCTGTTGTGTTAGGGCTGACTCCCTATGTACGATGGGCTTGGCCCGCCTGGCAGGCTTCACCTCCAGTGCCGGTTGTGTTTCTGAAAGACATGGGATTTTGAACTACAAGCTTGCAACAATGCCAGAATGCGAATAGGTCTTGACTTAATTCACCTGTAACTTTATACACCGACAGTTCCTCTATATTTAACTAGTAGTATAGTAGTAGATATTAGAGATTTGTAAATTAGTAATAAGTCCTAGATACTAAGTAATAGTCATCAAAAATATATATTTCTAAAATAATAATAAAAAATCTAAAAAAAAAAATTAAAAAAAATATATATTTTTAGTTCTTATTTTAGTTTTATCTTAAGCACTGCACGTCCATCCCTGAGTTGGGTGTTTGCATATTTCGTAACGAAATGCCTAGTTTGTAAGTCATTTATCTTTTTTCTGTTTTAGTTTCTTAGTTTTTTAGGTGCTGACTGGCGGCGGAGTGAGTGGTCAGTGCAACCACTCACCACCAGGGGCGCTTGCGTCCCTGGTCACTAAATCCAGTCCTGGATAAAAAGCAAAGCGGACTACGAGTCCAAGTTCCCAACCCCCGCATGGTAGACTCTTTTCTACTCTGTCCAACACTTCATCCAGACCATCCTCTGTCTCCTGTAAACTCCTACACGTAATGCATGCCAATTTGCATCCCGCATGAATGTGCCCAGGGTTTTCCCTGTGTCTATGCAGGTTTTACCTGGGCCCAACCTATCTCTAGTTATAGTCTAGATTTAAGAGTGAGGGGAGTTAGTCATGGTGCCAATCGCTGCCATGGCTGGCCAATCCCCTCCTAGCACATGATGCATGCGACCCTCTCCTTGCAAGGCTAATCCCAGCATGACTAGGCGTATAGGCTTCGGCCTGAGACGCACCTAGGTCCCTCCCTAACCCGGACCCCTCCAAAATACACTAAGTTTTAGTTAGGTTAGGAAAAAAAAAAAAAAAATCTGTGTCCGAAGTTTCCGCCGCCGATCGCAGCGCGCTCGTACAGTCCCAGCGGCAAGGTACGTAACTATTTCCAAATGCGCACGAAATTTGAATAGCTTTCGCCTCACTTTTTCTGTTGCCATAAATTTGCTATTGATGTGTGTATAATTTTCGAATGAGAAAAAAGTATATCAATCAATACAGGAAAAAAACCTTAATTTTATTAACTGCAGGTTTAGGAAAATTACATTTTTGAATAAGTATATTATGTATGTGGGCTAGTTATTTTCTCAAATTATTTCATATTCAACAAATGTATTTTTTTTTTAAGTACGGATTCTAGAGCATCATAACCTATCAACATGAATATTTCAGGTTAAAATTAAAAAAAAAAAAAAAACATTGGTATGCATGAAAGCCATTTAAGGATCTAGTCAAATATTGTATTAGGACAATATGGTAAACATTAGGCAATTAGTATTGGCGAAGCGCAAGACAAGTGACTGCAGCACCTCTGGTGACATGGAGTGAAGAATGCCCAGCATAATTCAAATTTACATACATCTTAATGGCAACTTGGTTAGATTTTTAACTTTTGTTTTTACAAGAACTTACAAGTAAACAAACACATTAAACACTGTTATTTATGAATTCACGTTACCAGGCAATGTTGAAAGGTATGTATCAAAGACAGATATGTTTAAACATATGCAAAATGTTATCAAAATAACTGAACAAGTAGTAGTGTCCAATCGGATATCCGTTTTATTTTTCAAGGACACTGGAACATTTAATTTTAGCAATGGAAGACGGTTTTAAGAATGAATCTTAACTTCTCAGCTGGAAATAGCCTTAATTTTAAATAAAAAATCATTAATCATTAAGTAAACAACTTATAACGTATATAAATTAGGCGTGGAAGACTGAAGATGAATGTGTGATGTAAAAGTTGGGGGAATAGTTACAAGAAGATAGTGGGAGGCTATAGACGTCCATACAAACTAGAAGTGTGAAAAGTTATTGGTTTTTTTCAAGAATGATCTGGGCATTAATAAGGAATATGAGCTTGGCAAAAGTTTCGTATTGCGCATCCAAGTTTATCCCTTGATCCTAATGGCATTATCTTGAATACATTGATCCTGTGGAACATGATGTTTTAATTTAGTACATTGAAATATCCCAAATAAAATAACAACTGTGACAAGGAATTATGATTGTATTATCAGATAAAATAATAATTTGAATTTTTTTTTTACTTTGTAACTTTGTATTGTAATAATTTTTGTTACGTCCAAGATCATTCGACGTACGGTAGGTACTATATTAAAACAGCAAGCATAATGTATCACAGGATCAATCATAAAGAATTATGCCATCATGATCAAGGGATCATGATCAAGGGATGAACTTGGATACGTGATACGGAACAATTACCAACTACACACGTTTTACCAAAACACCATTTCAAAATTTGGTGGAATATCTAAGTGTATACCAATTTCTTCAATAGTTTCCCGCATTATAGCTTGTTGTGGAGTTTCACCATCTTCGATTGTTCCAGTAACACAATGCCAACGTCCTGGCCAAAATCTCTGAGTTTGACTGCGCCTGGATAAAAATACCTTAACTTATCACCATTTCTTAAAATTAGCAGTTGTGGTTTCGCAGGACAAAAGAGTTATATGATTTGTTAGTACATTCGCAATTAGATGGTAATGTTTGAGTAAAAGATATATAGCTAAAGCACTAGCCCGCATGGAAAAAAAGACAAAATTTAGTATGACTCTTTTATGCTGCACTTTAGCTATTACATACTTTGACTTCTTGGTTTGATACTTGTAACAATTTATTGTCCCACTTTGGGAGAAAAACCCTGCACTTGCAGTGTATCGTTTCAACATATAGAATGTAGGAATGGAGTATTATAAAAAAACAAATCATACAATATACGACTGTACCTTACCTATCACATTGTTTGGGTCACAAGAGGAGAACATACCGGTAATTAATGCCTAGTACATACAATTATGAATAACACATGTCTCAACAATGAGAACCTTAAACACATTCGTTTGTACCCTGGGACACACTAAAAACATGAAAAAAAAATTTTGAGACATTTAAAATTGTTTTTATTTCACGTAACATAGTATACATTCTAAACAGAATTTTAAACTTAAAAATAATTTTGATTTTGTGCTTGACATACCTACTAATAATAAGTCATTAATTACATACACAAATAATCTTTGATTGTCTCTCTATAAATGTTAAGGTAAAGCTTAAAAAGTGCATACTAAAGTATTTTTAGGTAAACATATATGTTAACATCAGCACAAAGCTGGTTCAAACTATAGTGCCACGTGTACGATGATTACATTATTTTGGATAAATGAGCATGCAAAACTACAGGAAATAAGCTGTATTAAATTTTTTCTTTACAAAACCAATGCATGCATAATGGATGATTTATTTTCCAAATATTAACCATTTTCCTTCCTTGATTGTTTCTTTTTTGATAGGCTACACTAGGTTCCCAAGGGACCCTAAATTAAGTGTCCCATAAGCCAAGATAAGAGCTACCTATGGTAGATGATCTTTTAATTTTAAAACTTAATGTAATGTAAGAAATGAGTGCACAAAAATTATAATTAAGCTAGTTAAAAAAAACTTCTAACTTTATATACAGCCTATCTGTCCACTGTAACACGATAACATTATGAAACACAAGTTATAAATGTATTTTAAATTAACAGAATTATACACAGCCTTTTCCCAGCATATGGCATCCACTTGCCGCACATTTTCTACCTTGTAGATGAAATAATGCCATGTTTAGAACAAGATTTGAGTATTTTACATTACAATATTACTATTGACTCGCCAACCGCCATTAAAACTAATATTGTCCACCATTGAATGCTGCTCTGTTGCTCTATTTACAATCGACAGCGCTCTCATGTAGTCCCAGCGGACACACAGGGAACTAGAAAGATTGGGCATGTATTTGCCAATGTAGTTTCATACGGCTGAGCCGTAATAACGACTCCACAGGCCGGCCATTGGTCCGCGGACTGCTATTGGTTATTCACAGCCAGTGGCGTAGCCAGAGGGGGAGCCAAGGGGGCCATGCCCCCCCCCCCCCCCCCCCCCCGAAAGTTAAATTTTTTTTTAAATATAAAGTTTGCATAAATAATTGTTATTTATTTTAAAATACTCTTACACTTATCTTATTCATACAAAATTTTACCTCAATTTTAATATTTTACAATGGTATTGAGGACAAAGAGAAGTAACATTTACTCGGTTCCAGTGCTTAGTCTTAGGAAAGATGGAATAACTTTGTACTTCATAGGAAGGAAGTTGTTGCCAGGTTACACGTAAAGTATAGATATGTGCGACAAAAAAGGAAAGGAAGTAATTTACTTTCGTATTTTAATAAAGTGCCGAAGCAAGACGGAAGTGGAGATGATATGACAATGACAGGTGTGTCAATACAGGTAAGATTTATAACTAATAAGTTAATCACGAGTTGGAAGTTAATATTACTAAAATACTAAGTTTCCATATAGGTTCGATAACATTTCTAAAATGCTTACCGTTTTTAAAATGGCCACGGAAACGGGTTTCAAAACGTTATGTCTCAATGTCATTACACCAATTGGAATAGTACCTAACGGACTGAGTCGAACATAAAATGCTATGGAAACGCGGATCGTATTGGGAAGGGATGGAAAGTAAATGAAATATGCATTTTTTTTCCGGCTACAGTTGCCACGTAATCAGGAATAACAACACTTTTATCGCGTCAATTAAATTTACTTGCGGAATTTAATTCCATATGTGGCAGAATGAAAACAGCTGTTTGTTTTTATTTATTTGTTTATTTTATGTGAGCCAATATAAATTAAATCACGCCAATAATCCAACACGCAAATATGTCATGCGAATCGAAGTCGCTTTTAATCGGACTGAAATTTTCCATGGGAATAGGTTATTAAAGTTAGGGTTTCTTAGTGAATAAAACTGAGAAAATATACTTTAATATGTTTTATATTAAAGTAACAAACGATTGCACAGCAAGAATACACAACAGTCATAGACATCTATACAAAAAATATGTAACACAATGGGCAACGACAACGTGGATATTCAACCAAGATCAAAATTTTCTTTTTCTTTTTTAACATAGGTATTGTTCACAATCTAGATTCAATAACCAAAACGTTTTGGTACCTACATGGAAATAATCAATGTTTTTTATTGTTTCATCTAGAGATGGAGCCTTAGAGTCTTAAGCTGACCCAAAATAGCTACAGAAAAACAACATAAAATCAAGCCGGGCAAAAAAAAAAAAGATCCTATTTGAGCTTAAATCAATGCCATTTATACGAAGGAAAAAAATAGTTTCTCTTTCTTCATAATAAATACATTAATAGTTTTAGACAACAATAAATTTTTTAAAAGTTTTGAGTGTGTAAACAATTTCTTCTAATTATTTATTTTTTATTACATTATTTACTTTTTTGAAATCTGTGACTTGATTCAGTGGTTAAAAATTAACTTATTTGATATAACATTTTATAGCTCATGCATGTGAATGGAATGGGGGAAACTAATTTATATACATCATTAGTCACATGCATGTTATTTATATTAACTGCAGTTATTAATGGGGTACTTTGTAGATAAAAGGTGTACAATAACATTCTGCATTTAATTATTAGGTTCCCTGTGAGTTATTTGTTTATGTATTTTACGAAGTTACGTATGAAGTAGACAGTCAAAAAACATACCCTAAATATTTATAATAACATAAATACTTTGAATTTGTTTATTGTAACTTTGCAAATGCTTTGGTACCCATGCTCAACCAATTAATCGGACAATGCTACAGAAGTGTCTTTGTTCATTATTTTGTACAGGCTGCTGACGAAAATAAAACATCGCAGTGTTCAGGTCCTTCTTTGGAACACAGGCAATCTCTTGATGAGCAAAGCACATTTGAAATGGCGAGTTTAAAAATGCAAAATAAGCATGATATCGGGAGTTACATTGACAGACGCAATGTAAGCGAAGATGAAAAGGAAGCGGTTTTAAAAAACACGTGGACTCCAAATGCTGACTACAAATTCGAAAGTCAATTTAAGGGGAATAGAAAAAGGAATTTTCAGATTAATATAAGATATGTTGATCCAGAAGTCATTGAACTGCATGAAGATTTTCTGTCATTTGTTCCCGTGTATGATGTAAGTGGGGCTGGACTAGCAAATACTATAATGAAAAAATTGGTTTCCCTTGGTTTGGATATGAACAGACTAAGAGGTCAGGGATACGATGGAGCATCAGCAATGAGAGGCGAATTCCGAGGTGTCCAAGCTATTATAGCAGAAGAATACCCGAAGGCATTGTATACTCATTGTGCCTCGCATTGCCTTAACCTCAGCCTCGACGAGTGAGTGTGCAATTTTTTTTAGAGCTTCTCATAGAACACATGTACTGAAAACCAAATTAAATTCTTCACTACTGAACCACACGGGCTTAATGAAGTACTGCGAAACATATTGGGTAGAAAGGCACGAAGCAGTTTCCCTTTTTGTAAATGCTCTGCTTCATGTGATTAAAGCTCTAGAACACATCACCGACGAAAACAAGGAAGGAAGTGCTAAAGCACAGATCCTTCACAAAAGTGGCTGTGACTTTAGCTTCATTATTAGTCTTAAAGTTTCCGAGAAAATGCTTTCACTGACTTGTTCACTCTCCCAATGTCTACAGAGCGAATCCATATAACTGAGTACAGCTCTTAGCCAAGTTGAGTTAGTTGGCCTAAAATTAGCTGATATGCGCAGCAACAGCGATGAAGAATTAAAAAATATTTTCAAAGATTCTTTAGAGCTTGCAGATGTTCTTGGTGTGGTTCCAGCAATCCCAAGGTGTGTAGGCAGGCAGAAACATCGTGAAAACTACTCAGGAAATTCACCAAAGGAGTACTTCAGGAGGATGTCTTTCATTCCTTATATTTAAGAAATGAGTTCATCTCTCAGTGAAAGATTCTTATCTTATAAGAATATTATTGTAGGATTGCAGTGCATCATACCAGTCAATGTTGTAAAATCTATTTTCAGTGATGTAGAGACAGCTTTTAATTTCTATGCTGATGACCTTACAAACACCAGTAAAGTCATGTTCAAAGGTGAGTGGGATTTATGGAAAATGAAATGGAAAAACTCCAAATATGAGCTACCGAAGGACGCAATCACTGCACTGAAGAAGTGCGAAGAAATGTTGTTTCCAAATTTACATATACTTCTGGAAATTCTGGCCTCTCTGCCTGTTACCACAGCATCAGTTGTTGAAAGAAGCTTTTCAACTCTGAAGAGACTGAAAACCTATCTCAGGAACAGCACTGGTGAAGACCGTCTAAATGGACTCGCACTAATATCCATACACCGCAGCATACCATTAAACGAAGATATATTCATTGAGAAATTCGCAAAGAAGAACAGAAGAATGCTGCTTGTTTAGATGGGTTAGTAGAAGAGTGGCCTTTAAAATGATTAAGAACGTGGTTATAAATATTATTAATATCAGTTTTAAATTTTTGTTTGGTGTTTTCAACTTTGAAATGATTTTTTGACAGTTTGTAGATAACTTTTTTTTAAGAAGTATTGAGTTTTCATAAAATAACTATGAACATATTCGAGTAAACATGTAAATTATAGAAGTTGTTCACTTTAGGTGTCTATACTGTATATACGTGTTTTCAGATTTAGCTCTTAATTTATTTCTTTAGTGCATCTTTTACTTTTTCAGATACCTAGTGTTTGATGTTTTAAAAATTTAAATGGTTGTTATTGAAATGTTAGTATACACTTCTTAAGTTCCTAATGGCTGAGTTTTTTTAAGTATCATGAATGAATACGAGAAAATTAATAGATTATATTTGTTCGTGCAATGTGTTTATAGAGTATGTAGCTAATGTAATATTTGTATTTTTTGATCGATTGACCAAGGAAGCATTAGCTCTTTTTTAATGTAGACTTTTATTTAATGTATGTTTGTTATTATAAGATTATAAATTTAGAAATTTTTACTTGAAATGCCAATATACTATGCTATTTTTTTAAAGCAGTCCCGAGTATACTTTCTAAAGATACAATAAAATAAAAAATGTATATTCAGTACAAACAGTGCAGCTAAAATAGTATGAGAGTATTGAGATCAATATATTGATTAAGATTTAAGAAAACATTAGCACTTGCTTAACATATATATTAGACTATTAGAGAAGTAAGTCACGTAATTATTGTCTACAGGCTAAGTTGAAGAAATTGTATTTTAGTTTTAGTGTTCCTGCTTGCAAGCCGTTTGTATAAGTACTTTGAAGGTCATTTAAATAATACTGAAATTTTTCACACGAAACTTTTTTTACAAATTTATTTTATTATATGCTAAGTATATATTCTGTATTGTGGCATGCTAAACGCTTAAATAGCACCATTTTGCACCTTGAAATTCTAATTTTTCCGGGGCAGGATTCCCGGAACCCCCCCCCCCCTCCTTTTTCCTTTTGGAGGACTGGTGAATGACGAAATGTGGGCCCCCCCCGAACAGAAATCCTAGCTACGCTACTGTTCACAGCCACCCCAGCGAGATTGCAACTCTCGAGCTGGGCTCCCGTATCCGCCACCCGCGGGACGCGGTCGGTAGCAGTTGGCGCTGCTAGGCCGCCCCCAGCACGCACACAAAACCCACACGCACTGCCAGCCTTCGGTTACCCAATAGGGCGCAGGGAACTCCCAGCCAACAGCCCGCGAGAGAGATGTGCACGCCCCGAGAGACGACCACCGACCCTCTGGACACAAGGCCTGCTTTCAAGCGCGTGACGTCATCAAGAGTGGTCCCGCACTCCGCTCTATGGCGCGCCTGTTTCACAGCGTTTTAGCTGCTTTTAGCTGTTATTTTATTACTTTTATATTCTTATAATTATGTCTCACTGTATGGACATCACATATAACATTAATTAATAGTAATTGTGGATTAAAATTTAACTTGTTAAGTCATGCGATTTAAATCCGGAGTACAAAATCAGTAATTTCTCGAAGAGGAAATCTTCGACACACATAATCTTAGCTTGTCTAATATAGTATTAGACACATTTCATTAAAGCGTATTCGTCAATCATTTAAAATTTAATCGTATAATGTTATTAAAACTGATATTTTTAAGAATGAAAATGCGTGACTAAGATAACCATTACAAAAACGTATCAGAGTGTTATAATACGGTTTTAAGAAATTGACTTAACGTTTATAGCCATAGTATTTTTTTTATTTATTACATTTTCTAAAGTGCGCTTTTAAAATATACTTTGGATGTTTTGTAAAAACGTTTCTACTCACAGCAGTGCTAGTTTCGTTAATAAACACGGTTATAGACTGTTTTATCACGACAGCAGGCCACCGAAGCAAATTATATTTTCTTTATTTTAATGAATTTTAGGTTGCTTGTCAAGAAGCTAGTTCAGTTTGACTAACCTATCGAAACAAACGAACTCTGCTGAAGTAATTAAAAAAAAATTCTGTCATTCCATTTATTATCCATAAACTGTTTTGGCTGTTTTAAAACTTATGTTGACAATATGTTTATAAAGCAAAATAATTACCACTGGAATTATTTTAGAACGGACTTATAGTATTACCTAACCCAGGCGCCTCCCAAACAAATACGCTTAGTTTTAGTTAGGTTACGAAAAAAGATCCAAATGGACTTTCAGTTTATGACTGAATATAGCTAGATAACATAAAAACATACCTACACATAATAAACGATATTATAACAAGACGTAACTTTATTACATTTCATAATTGCTGAAGACAGTTTTGCTGTTACAGAACAAACTGAACATCATTCAAAGTATATTGTTACAATACCAGCAGAGTATATAGTGATTAGTATATTTTAGCAGTAATTGGTTTTAATGGTTAAATGTAAACATCATCTTCATCCGACGATGAAAGGCTATAATGACCATAAAAACAAGTGCACTTTGTAGTCATAATACGGTTTCAAGTGAATTTAGTCAACCAGAGAAAAAGTACTCTTCTCTCGTATGTAACTGATACTTACTTTGTAGTTTTTCAGGAAATTAAAATTTTATTTTTTATTATTGTTGAACGGGCAATTTTTTTTTGTGTAAAAATGAGGCAAAATTATTTCTTCCTGGGTTCCTAAAAGAATCTAATGGGCATGAGGTGTAATGGAATACACAAATTGAGAATTTCAAGTTACAGGGAAATAATTAAAATGTATGTTTTCAAATTCCAGGTGGACAGACTGTTCAAAAAATGAAATAACAAAAATTTGAGTTTAATTGAACATGTGCTAACTCCTGTTGCAAACAAATTATTTTTATTTCAGGGCTTTCTCGACTATGACTAGGTGCTGACAAATAAGAAATACAGTTGGGAAATATTTCTGGAACGGCATCATCACATAATCTTGGGTGTGCCAGTGGAGCAGTCAGATGTTTCCCAGTTCTAGAATCATAACAGCTTGTTTCCTTCAGTATGTAGTCTGACTTGAAATGCAACTCGCACACCTTAAAATAAAGAAAATAATTATTTGAAACAATGCTATCATTTTAACAAGACCAGTTGAGCAAATACAAATTTGGTTTAAAGTGTATAATATTTTTCATTTATTGGTGTAGGTTTGACCTTTATTAAGTTTTCAGGGTCAGTTAATTGCGTTTACATAGAAAATATAGTTATTTAGCAATCTTTCTTATCCTACGTTTATTATGAATTTTAACAGTAAACATTTTTCTGCCAATATAAAGAGGAAGTGTAAGCAATTTTCTTACGTTTGAATAGTGTTTTTATAAGATTTTTCAGTATTAAACCACGCAATTAAAATATACATCCGAGAAACCTATTAATCAGTAAGTATAAAATACTATAAATTTTTATTTGATACCAAGCAGTGGTATCATTGACTAAGCATGCTCGTTTATTTTACTGGCATTGTGGGGAAAGAGCAAGTTAAATTTTACAGTCTTAGCGATAGTTTTATGCATTTGAAACCACTTAAATCCAATGTTATTAAGAAATCAAAACAATTTCTGGGCATATAATTTTAGTAATGAGAATCAATATTCGTTAATTTCGTTTCAAAATAATACTACGAAACTTTTAGTAATGTTTATAAAGCTATAACTAAAAATTATGTACCAACATAATTAGTTCATGGTCTCACGAATAAATAGACATATTAATTTTGAACCAAAATGAGCTTTAGTTATCAGAATTACCGAAAAAATGTAAATTTAAATGCAATTTGTTAACCTGTATTAATTTGTAAAGTTAACAAACAAATAAAAAATCGTTTTCTCTTACACTATGCATCAGAATTCTCATGTTTATCTACAAAAAGGCCCATACAGAAGATATGAACATCTAACATTCTATACATGAAACAAAGATGTAATCGAATTAAAAATGTTTTTTTTTTCCTCTAAATTCCTTAAATGATTTTTAAAATCAGGAATTTTTATTTTTTAAGAGAAAATTGCTCCTTAAAATGTTTTAAAGTATTTTTTAAGAATTCATAATTTAACATTCATGCATAACACATTTAAATATTACCTTCTCCAATATATATGGTAGTTTAAATATCAATAGCATTATAAATTTGAAAGTGAATGTATATGTATGTATGTAAGTATACATGTTGATATATAGAGTGAGTATTAGTGACTTGTAAATATAATGCTTCTTGCAGGAAATTTCAAATATAATTCTAATAGGCCTTTGCTTTATTGTATTATATTTATTTTTTCTCTTTGGTTATAAATGCTTTTGTTTTATAGTTCGTTACATTCGGTAACACAACAGCGATACGGCATGTTAACTGATCTCTCAGTTCCAAATCACATAAGAAACCCACATCCCGACACAACGACTATACGGAATGTTAACTGATAGCTCGGTTCGAATTTCAGCAAAAACCGACATCGAGTAACAAAGCAGTGAACCAGCATGTTAACTGACCACTCAGCACGAAATCTGTATAAAAACTGACCTCTGGCAAGCTACAGAAGGGAAGGAACGCGTGCGCGCGCTAGGCTCGACCCTTGCCGGCCGGGGCAGGCTAGGACCACTCCTGCTGACGTCACACGCCTCCCTCCGTTTAGAAAGCAGGCCCTTTATGTTGTATCCAGAGGGTGTTGGCCCAGCACATGGTTGTGGACGAGGAATGGCAGGGGGGCGAGGATGACGCGCGAGGTGGCGGAGACAGGCTGCCGTGTTGCCAGCTCCTTGGAAGGTCACCCACCCCTCGCGACTGTGAGCCAGGGAGACGGACACGCCTTGCGCGCGGGGTAGTGACAGTTCTGCATTTAAAACTTCAGTGGTTAGTGTTTAACTCTTTACAGGACAGCAAATAAAAAAAAACAACTGATAGCATGATGGTCATGCATTAAAAATAATAAAAATTGTGCTTACGCAGTTCGTCTTCACTAAGTAAATTTGTACATTACTTTAAATAGTTTTTTCTGTGGTCGTTTTTTCATATATAATTTAGGAGGATTTTATGTCATACTGTTATGCACACCGAGGCTTTTTCGAAACAATCCTGTCTAAACCAAATGCTTATTAATTTTTTTAACTTCACATTTATTACGACAAGAGATCTCAAATTCCTATCTGAATATCTACACACACTTGATAAAATTTTATTTTAATAGCGAGTTTTAAAAATAACACAGAATATATTTTGCTATCTTTAGATTTAGGCTGCTCCTGAAAATTCAAATGTTTCTGAAGACGCACAAACGATTACATTTGTTTCAAACTTCGATATTTTTGGTAGAGCCGCGTAGATAAAAAAATCTAGCGACACTCACATTCTGTCAATTAGACTTTTTTTTAAGCAAAAAATTTGATGTCGTCGAGGTCCGTGGCTAGCTGCGCCCTCGGCTACCGATCATGATGGGAAGGGATGGGGAAAGGTGTGTGACACCAGTGTCTCACCGAGGTCACTCATTCTCTCTTGTGTAGTATTAGTGTTCGGAACGTTCGACTACGTGTGACTTATTCAACGAAGTTTTATCAAGTCTTGGTACGCAGTGTGCGATTATGGGCAGCACAAAATTCCTCAATAAACGGCCACAATAAATTGTCAAACCGAAAGAAATCCGCAAAAAAGAAAATGCTTCTGGCACGTATGCTAAAAATAAAAAAGGTACCTATGTACATTGAGTGTTATATTTATTATTATGCATACACGGATATGAGACATTTATGTGTGACCTACTGTAAAACTTTTAAAATAAGGTTGAAAACTGACAGTCCTGGAAATTCAATTTTAACATTATTAACAGTTGAAAAAAAAAAATATATTTGCTCTAAACATATTTCAAACGGATTTAAGGTTTCCTTTTATGCTTAAAAATAATTTCTATATGCCTATATATTGAAAATTTATTATGATACATTACACTTGTGTGCTAGTGACAATGTTAACCGTAAACATGCGGATGCATACGGGACAATTTTGATTTTTATATGCAGCTATAAATACAATTTTTATTAGGATGCAATTTTATGTCTATAAAAATTTTTGTAATCTTTACTGTCAATTTCACGTGCTGGCACTTATTGCCAGCGACAATAGATTATAAAACAGAAACTGAGAAAACAATCCAGAAATATTTCTGTAAAATATTCTTTATGTTATTCCATTTTAAAAGTTTACCATGTGTATATTTTTTTAGACGTATACGCAAAACAAACTCTTTATCAAAAATTCACTTAATGTAAGAATCTATTTACGTTAAAAGTAGTACTAAATTAGATTTTCTGAGTTTTGGTGACGCCTTTGCCCACTCACCGATGGACTGCCATTGTGATTATACACACGTCTTATATTTGCTACAATGTGACTGAAAAACGTTATATAATTAACGTTTATATAGGTTTATTTAACAGTAATGAATAGTATCAAAATGTATATTATTAATGTCATGTTATAATTGCATGTCTAACATCTAACAGGTGCACAATGTTAGTATATTTAGGAGTATCATTTATGTGACAAAACAACTTACCGTATGTAATTAATGTTGATTGCATCCCATCACTGCAAGTCACTTTGGAAGAAAGAAATATCATCGTAGAACGAACAAAAATGCAAGCTGATTGTGAGCTATGGCACAAAATGAGACGTGTGCGGTTAAAAGCCAGTCACTTTGGCGTTGTTTGTCGCCGGAAAGAATCTACGTTCTGTTCAAATCTTGTTAAACAGTTACCTACTTAACAATTTTTTCGACACTGGCAATGGAATACGGTCGTCGCAATGAGCATATTGCCATTCAGAGGTTTCAAGCACAAACCGGATTAGTTGTACAGAAATGTGATTTATTTTTGGATCTATAATACGGATATTTGAGTGAGCCCCGACGGACTTGTGGTCGAAGAAAATGCGATTGTTGAAATCAAGTGTGTGCCTTCTGTAGTTGACCAAGGGCTCCAAGAATCTGCAATAAGAAAAAGAAAGTTTTTTCTACGTGTGAATGATGATGGAAGTTTAATTCTTAAACATTCACACCTTTATTTTTATTAGCTGCAAAGGACATTAACAAAGCGCGAATATTGTTACTTCATAGTAATGTCTGGCATTCGTCAGAATTTACACGTAGAAAGAGCAGAAAGAGATAAGCTCATGTGGAAAACAGAAATGTTGCTGAAACTGACTAGATTTTATCGTAGGTGTTTACTGCCTGAGGTAGTGGTGCCAAATCAAAGCATAGGCAGAGCCATTAGAGAACCAGACTACATTTTGGAAGCTGAAAGAAGCTTGGTAGAGAAACAGCAATCAAGACGTTAAAAACTGAGCTGGAAACAGCAAGGGATAAATTAATGTAAATATAATTGAAGTAAGATATTTTTGTTCTTTGAAACTCTGGACGATTAGCCATAAAATGTTCTGTTGTGTCCAAATTTGTTATAACATCGAAAACATTAAGTTAAACGAGAGAAAAAATTATTTTTGTAAGTAACTGTTCATGAGTTTTATATAAGGTTCTAATTTTATCTGAAGTTTATATTTTATGTTCTGTGGAGACATACCTTTTAAAATATTGTTTACAATGAATTTCGAAGAACTGTTATATGTAGTTGTTTATTTTGTGTATACTATGATGTAAAAAAAACGAAAATTGATTTATTTAGTGAAATGGATGTTTTAGTAATATACATGTCTTTTGGTCTCTATGTTGATGTAAACTGCGTTTCTTCTATCAGTGATATGGTTTTTCTTTTCAATATTAGTAATTTCTTATTTTTCAGCTTTTTTTCTATAGTGCTTTATAGAGTCTAGAGTACATACAGACTACCAATTTTGAGATATATACAGGTAAATAACTATGCACTGACAAAACATCTGTCGGGATCTGAAAGTGATATAAATTATTTTGCACACTTGACATTCAAATTAAGAAGACAATTACTATCTACATCTGATTTCGAAAAAGGTCCCATTAACCCTGTGTTCAGCCCGGGCAACGCCGGGTACTACAGCTTGTCTATATATATATATATATATATATATATATATATATATATATATATATATATATATATATATATATATATATATATATATATATATATATATATATATATATATAATTTTTCATGCATTAAGCACAATTTTTACTCAATTGAAAATCTCTGTATGTATAAATAAATGGTGATATATCATTATTTCCTTGGTAATAGGAAACAAAAAGGATATATATATATACACATATATATTACTTCAGTTTATAAGTTTGCAAGTTAAGAACAAATATCCATGAACGATACGGGGCTCTTGGTTTGCCTATTGTACTTGCACTTGGCAATTGTGTTATAAACTTAAGTTTTAATACGTCAATGTATTAAGTCCTCATTTTTTACATTTCGTTAAATTGTCAATGTGTAGCAAGTATATGTATGTACATGGTGTTTTATTTCTTACGAAATATTTGTGTCTTGACTCATCTCGACTACTGTTAAATTATTCAGTATTTTACAAATTGTTTAATATTTCAAAAATAGTCCTGCCCTATAACTCGAATCTATATATATATATATATATATATATATATATATATATATATATATATATATATATATATATATATATATATATATATATATATATATATATAACATAATTCAAACATTTGGTCACAAGCGTAATATTCGCATACATTATATGGAGAAGTTAAAATATTCTAAATTAAAAAAAAATAGGTTTGCTCATAAAATTAAATGTGTGTTTGTAGGAAAACCCACCAGAGTGTCGGGGCTTATGTTACGGTGTTACGGGACGTGTAAGTGCACGTAATCCTTGAACATGACATGTGATAAGAGTCCAGTTTAACTGACCATTGGTTGTAGAATTATAACTAAAAAAATATATTAAAAAATACGTTATCAATTTAGTATCTGAATTCATCTCCAAAACAAAAACCCTGCTCTATACGATGCCCATTGAAGATTCCTGCTGTCCCGGGCTTCTAGTGCTGAAACACTGCTGAGTGGGTGTGCCTCGCCGAAAGTCCGCCCCTAGCTAGGCACGCGGCTGTTCTCCTCAGAGGGACACAGAACTGGCAACACCGGATGAACACGTGATCCCGCCGGCGCACCCCTTCCACCCTTCAAACCACTCACTGTCACGGTCATATCTCTGTCTGTGATCTCTCGCTCTCATCACCACCCCAGCACATACCTGGTGACCATGATTCACAACTGCGACCTTGATGCTTGCCCTTAAAACGAAATGTATAGCACTATATGAGAGTGTGGTGGACATAGAGAAATAACACACAATTGCTGTTTGTATGTCTATGAGCCTTTGTCCTATAAAAAAACTTTTCATTTGAGATAAAAACTATCCTACCCCTCAAGTTGGACTAAGTTACGTATATGTGCAAAATTTCATTAAAATCGGTTAAGTAGTTTCGGAGATTAGCGTGGATGAACATCGTAACACGGGATTTTTATGTATAAAGATATATCAATAAAAATATACAGAATTTCAGCTAGGTATATATCTATATTCAAAATCATAACGACTAAAATTATGTTATTTAAAAAATTCTGCTGTCTGAATATGCTTACTCATATCAGCCTCAAGGGCAATATAATATTTTATAGTTATTAAAAATCAAAATAACTATATAATTATGTAACTAAAGACCAGAATTTTCAAACAGCTTTCAATCGATCTTAAAAGTTCTATTTTAAATGTAGTGCAATAAAATGTCTCACAGAAAACACATTTATTAAATTAACAAGTTATTGTCATCTTATTTTTCTGAGACATTTGCCCAAAATTTACTTACGTTCGCATGTGAAGCCATAAATCTAATTTAATTAAGTACTACAACCATTTTCTTATTGCTTACATGAAATAACCTTTGGCAGACCACGGCCATCGCTGTTTTCAAACCACGTTATTGCGCACTGCTTCACTAGAAAAAGTCAGCTAGAACTCTGCCACATTAACAGAGGCAGCGCACTGGAAGTGTGATCCCACCCAATCAATATTTACAAGAACAATATAATATTAAGAAATAAACTCTTAAGTATGTTTTTTTTTACGAATGTGAACTGATTTATTTTTATTTATGGAAGGGCCACGGGGTGTTGCGCTTCGTCCCGGAAGCCATAGCCTGGCTTTAGGCATCGTCTGCAGTTTGAAGTGCATTTCGGTTTGGAATCGCTGTAGACAGATAATTTTAAATAAAAATTTTTATTCTTGGTAAAATATATAGTGGAGTGTACTCTGGGTGCGCGTCATTTGACCTAAAAGTCATATCTCCTAAACGTCACTTGACCTAAAATTTTAAAATAATCCTTCAGTCATTTGACCTAAAAGTCATTTGACCTAAAAGTCATTTGCCCTAAAAGTCATATCTCCTAAACGTCACTTGACCTAAAAGTCACTTGGCCTAAAAGTCAGTTGCCCTAAAAGTCATTTGACCTAAAAGTCATTTGCCCTAAAAGTCATATCTCCTAAACGTCACTTGACCTAAAAGTCATATCTCCTAAACGTCACTTGACCTAAAAGTCACTTGGCCTAAACGTCAGTTGCCCTAAAAGTCATATCTCCTAAACGTCACTTGACCTAAAAGTCACTTGGCCTAAAAGTCACTTGCCCTAAAAGTCATTTGACCTAAACGTCATTTGCCCTAAAAGTCATATCTCCTAAACGTCACTTGGCCTAAAAGTAATTATTATTATTTTTTAATATCTTCTCTTCTCTGTGTTTGCACTTCGGGCATCATCGTGTTTCTTGAAGTGCTTTGTTATTCGAGTCAATCATAGAGTGCAGCAGAGACATTTTTTGAGACCACGACGTTCCTAAAAACATCTGCGTAAAGATTTTTCTTTCAGCAGACATGAGTAATGTCATCATATCATTTAAATATCTTACAACAGTTCTAAGGAAATTGAATTTTTAAATCATAATTCATATAACTTAATTACAAATTGGATACATTTTCTCTCGTGTACCTAGCTGTTACTTGCAATGAAAATATCTTCAGTGAAATGGCGATGCCAATGTTTCTCATATCACATAATATTGACAACGATTAAGAGCTGCTCTATAACTGGAGTCTGTCTCATTTTTTTACATTCATACCACTTTCTTTAGATATTCTAGTGAAATTGTAACGGAAATTAATTTGAAGAACTATAACATAAAATACCTTTATTTTTATCTTACTAAAGAAATGTGAGAGAGCCATTTGGAAATAGTAAATAGAGAATGGTATCGACCACATAAAAATGATCTACTGTTTTCAGCGTTTCCAGTGGTAGGTAGCATCGCAAACTAACTTTTGTAGTGTTAGCAAGAATATCGTATTTATCAAGCTACACACTAAACATTATTTGTTTAATGTCCAGCATTCGAGAAGAACAGAGGTCGCTATAATAAAGTGTCTCTGAAAATGTCTCATTCTGATTTTTGCTCGCATAAGGACGCCTTAAAAAGATAAGTTTATCGTTCCATATTTCGTGCTCTTCTTGTATTGAACTTTATTAATCAATTAAAGTCCAATATTTTCTTCTATGTCCAATATTACAATAACAAAAAAATATTACTTTCCATTAATTTATGTATTATGTATGTACTAAAAAAATTCATATGTATTCTGCTTTGAATAGGGCTTTGTAAATAATTTTGATGAAAACACGTTTTTTTTAGATGAAAAGTAACATAACGGCCTTGCTAGTCTGTAAATCAACACTTTTCTTAGAAAAATCTACAGAAAATCACAGTGTTTTTATTCTGTTTTTTTATCTATTCTATAATTAGTAAATGTCAACTCCCTATTTTCCCCGAACGCAAATTTTGAGAAAAACAAACTTTTAAATATTTTTCTATTAAATGTTTAATTTATTTAAATTATATTATTTTTGTTACAACTGCTGAGTAAAGTTTGCGAAGTAAGTATACGCCTGTGTTAACCATTAATATTAACGGCAAGGAGCGACAATGAAGTTGGTAGGTTTACACTTCACTGGATGGTTGGTTGTGTTAGATACTGCGCAGCAGTATTGCATTACTCTGCCGCAGTTTTTAGTTACCAAGAAACAAATCAAGAAAAACTATTTTTTTTACATTTTTTAATCAGATTTATTAATTGCGGCCCTTGGTCTTGCCATTACCGCAGATAGTCGGGGGTTGACTTTACTGAAAATAGATCATAGAATTAATATTTGAGTTACAATTCTTCAATCTGATAAATAATATTTTACCCTAAAATGGTTTACGAACTGGAAGAGCCGAAAAGTGGAAAACCGATTCGGCTCATCTTCGAACATGACCGAGATATGGACCCAAAAAGTTTGTATACGAAATTTCATTTTGATCCGTTCTTAAATACGCCTGCAACCTTGCGGACAAATTTCGTTATATCACACATATATGTGTGTATATATGTTTGTGCATATATATATATATATATATATATATATATATATATATAACTTTTCAACGGGGGGTAATTTTGGGGTCTTGGGACCATGATCGAAGGAAATATGGTGAAATTTCCTTAAAGTCGTGACTCGCGGAACTCCGCAATAGGTAGATTATAAAAAAATTCCAACGAGATTATACACTAACTTATTGTTATGACCAGATTTACTGCAGCACTTGTATTTTCTTTGTAAAATTTATTATTTTCCGTTTTATGTTACTATTCCATAGGCGACTAGGGGTAATAAAACTAAACAGCATACTTTTTAATATACCCTAATTCATTGCTGGCTTTAAAATATTTACTAAGTTTCTGATAAGACTTTCCATAAAAAAAGCGAATACGAAATATGAACTACTGGTTGTACAAAAACATTGGAAATGCGAGATGACGTGCATTATTCCTCCTTTCGAGGACTAGCCTTCGTATCAGAAAATTGATTTGCATATGTTATAAATCCGTCCTTTTATTAGAAACTATAAACCTGCCCCTAATGTGTTTATTAACAAATCACTTTAACTAATGACTGTATTTTAGTTTCAAGACATCACGTTTATTAGAAACAAGATTTTGCAACCTCTTTAAATATCTAAAAAAAACTACTTATTTTTAGGCTGATGTTACTAAAAACCCACGTATTGATTCAGATGTACGTATACTTAATTGAAACCTTCATTGAACTCTATGTACGCACTGTCAGCAATAAAACTAGTTTGTCTTCTCTGCTATGGCTTCTAAAAAAAATCTTATTACAAAAACATACGTTTGTCAGGACTCCGCGCGTAGAGACGATACTTGTCACTTCCGTGCTCCCATGCCAAAAGTACTGTGCAAATAACTTGAAGTAGAAGTCACCAAATTGGTCACCAAACTGGTCACCTCGAACTTTCAGTTACCTGCAACTTTTGTTTGTAATGCAATTTAATTTTCCCAACATGCATTATCATTTCGTTTGAGATCATAATCGAATTGCCAAATACTTTATTTTTGTTTATTCGAAAACAAAAACTTCATGATTTTTTTTAAGATATGTTATATTGTAATACAATTTGTATAAATGTGTACAGACAATTTTTCGATTTGTTATGTTAAGCTTGTGTTTCAAAAATTGATATAATAATAAGAATAAAACTAGTAATGGCCTTGATGTGAGTAAGAAATAATGAGTTTCAACTTCCTCTTGCAAAACATACTTTCCTTGATAGTTAACGTAATTACGTTATCTGAACATATAGTTCCACGCTAAAATCAAACTCAGAAGTTGGCGCCAATGGCACGAAGGTAAGTGTTGGAATAGGGTGAAACATTTAGATGGCCCGAGGAATGTAAAGAGAGGGTGGGGGGGGGGGGGGGGCTGTTTGAGAAAAAGAGACTTGTATATGTGTTATTTAAGGGTTTGTTGTGCAATAGCAGTATGCATTTTAGATTTTTGTCATATTTGTTTTT
The DNA here is from genome assembly GCF_032445375.1 of Bacillus rossius redtenbacheri. Taxonomy (NCBI): domain Eukaryota; kingdom Metazoa; phylum Arthropoda; class Insecta; order Phasmatodea; family Bacillidae; genus Bacillus; species Bacillus rossius. Next base: position 203,016,681 of record NC_086330.1, read on the forward strand.
ACATGGTATTTATTGAAAATTATAAGGTAAGCGGCTACAGTAACGCAATGGCTAACATAACGCTAGTGCAATTGTGCTAATTATTGTATGACGTCGAACAACCTTAACATAGATTAATTAAATTTTAATTAATTAATATTTAGAGAAATTAATTTCAAATCTTAATATACGGTTCAACATTAAAATTAAATTTCCAAAATTAAAGTTTAACAGTTTTTATTAAATTACAATAATAATGTTTAAAGGGTGAACAAAGACTTCAGAGCCAGTGAGATGTGGCATGTGAGATTCTCGATAAAACCTGCCGACCTGGAGCAGTCCAACATGTAAAATTTGACACTAAGAAATGCTATCTCAGCTTTTCAAGCAATGGGGATTCATTTTTTTTAAACCTAGACGTTACCTCACCAACTTCGTTCGCCTCAAAACAATTCTAAGCCCCCAACTTTCTTTCGCCATCAGCCCTCTTAATGACAGCAAATATTATCAAAATATCTTTATCTGAAAACTATAGAAGCAGATTTTATAACTGATTAAATTTTGTAAATTTTAAACATGCATGAATGTAACATTAAATTATTTTAAGTACGTGGGTTTTTGTATCCATATGGATGCAATAAAGCCATTTCGTTCTTTACGCGCTAACTGATGTTTTTAACGAACATATCATTAATTAACAGTCCTTTTAACACCTTAGTAGTATCAAATTATTAATGGACTTTACCTACATTTCTGACATAACATCTTGATATTTAAGACACTTTTTTTTAAAAGAATATTCTCTAAACTGGTGGCGTTATTGTATACCATATACTGCAGGGTCCATGAAAGTAGCGAGCTGGTCCAAGGCTGGATCCTATAGTCCTAGCAGCAGGCATTGCTCGGCACGGATCGGCATAACGAAGCGGCGGCGGGGAAGCACGCCTAACTCGGCACGGCCCGGTTAGGTATAAAAGGCGTTCTAAAAATTTACGGCTTGGTAATGAAAGTGCAGCATCTAATTGTGTGTCCGTGAAAACGTTAAAAAAGCAATGATACATGTTGTAAAATAAAACAAAGTGTAAAATGATATTAAAATTATAAAGAAAATTAGACTAAAGTGTGGAAACACGCTACAGTAAAGGCATTGTTGGTTTGACCCACAGCTCACGTGAGGCGAAATGGCACCTCTCAGTCATACGAAAAGAGGCGATACGGAAATATTAAAAACATAAAAGTAGCACTAGATCCCACTAAGTCAAAGAATAAACACCAGCTCTTACAAAGGCTGAGACAAACACGATGTAGCACTGTCACTATCAATATTTTAATCACTGCTGTCCCTAACACTATACATGATTGCAATAACCTAACCAGTCGTCCGTTGTTACCGAGTTAACAGCATCCAGTATGTGCATATGAAGTGTTGGCGCGGAGAACTCTCCCAAAGTCCCACGGTACCTATTACATTCTCGAATGCACCTCTTTATCTTTGCCCACGCCAGCTCAATAGCGATTAACCCACACATGTTATGGTGGGAGTCGAATAACACGATATCCTACATTTTTTTAGGTGATCAACCCGAAAAATTTTCTCCTTTGGTTTTTGTTTTTATACTAGTTCCATAAACATACATTTTAGGCATTTTTTTTGTTACACACTTCACCTTTGCGTTTAAGCCATGTAATAATTTTTCTTTTAACTATATTTCGAAGGAGGCTTATCGTCTTGTTTGAAGTGGTATGGCGTATTATCCATCACAACAACAGAATATGGCGGCAAGTTTGGTATAACACGTTCAGACAGCCATTTTTCAAAATTAGTAGCATTCATTTCCCCGTGTCCCCTAGTCTCTTGGTTGCATTTCCTTTCGTTATTCCGGTTACGTGAATTTTGCGTTGCCAGCATTTATGGAATATGATATTAACGTCCACCCACGACTCATCAAGGTAAAACACTTCGTTACCTTCAGACCTACACTGTTTAATTTGTGCGAAGTACTTGGAGCGCCATGCCACTATATCAGCTCTTTCGATCAACAAACGCCGCCTGTCTTCGGATCGTTCCCAGACTCAATAATTTCTAGAGCGATGAAAGGCTTCAATGCCAACCCATTTTTTTCTACTTTTATTTCGTGACCTGCACATAAAAAAATACGTTGTAGCAAACAGAATCAACAATTATAAATAATTATACGCATGTCTGCTCCATTTTGCGCAACTAACATAACCAACAATTAATACAATTTTTTTACATCACTGATGCATACTATTCATGTATGAAAAGTATGGCTTACCTCATTTTCCCTAGTGTTGTATGCCGTTCATTAAGCATTGTAATTTGTTTATTCCATATGCGCATGGTTGTTGCTTTGCTTACATCTGTATAATTTGCAACACGTTCCGTTGTTTTGTGAATAGGAATCGAAATGTATTTTTCACGAACTTCTTGACCACAGATTAAAATACTTTACTAATTATTTCCTATCTTTGCTGTGAATCACTTTTCCTTCGGCTGCATGACTCGTCAAAAACTACCTGCCAATATTATAACGCAGGAACTCCTCACTGCAATACGCTCCCTACCCTTCCGCCCCTACTAGCCCTGTCGTCCTTCAACCTCTCATTCCCCTACACCCCCGCGCAGACAGCTCGCAAGATTCCTGGTCCCTTCAGTACTTAAGTGTGTTGAGCCCAAAATTATTATAGCATATTATTTTGTCTTTATGTTGGCCTCATGCATACATGTTTCTGTGCAAAACCGATTTTCGCTATAACTTACAGTTTTCTCATAGCTGGCACTCAAAGTTAAAATATATGACATTTCTTGTAGACATTATTTCAGTGGCCGGTGGATGTAATTAATAATTTCTGGATGTAATTAATTATTTTTTGGTATATTAAGAGTTCATTATGGATACTATTGAGTGATGTATTAAAAAAAATTGAAAAATAATAAGTTATTTGTGTGCCTGAGCCAGAAGATTAGAAAATTTAAGTTTTTTCTAGATCAAAAAATATTAGTTTAAAACATATAAAAATACAATCACGAAATACCTATCTAAATATACTTTTATATAAAATAACAAAAAAAATGTGACTTTCAGTGTATCAAAGTTGTGAGCCTCTACGGAAGAAATGTATCCCCTGGAATTCCAAAAGATATTGAATGCAACCCGCCACTCTAGTGGTGCCGCGCTGTCTGGCTCATATTTTCCTCTTCCCGGAAAGAGCACGCGGACTTGGCCCGGCGTTGCCGAGTACCTGACCCGTCTGTAACAATCCTCTCTACCTGCTTCTAGACCAGCGGGCTTTCTTCCTTTCCCCACGGCAGTTTAAACAAGTTGTCAAGTGTCGTGGTCAGTGGTTTAATGCTCGCGGTTTAATATGTTGAATGTATTAGAGTAATTAAATGAATTTAACTTCTATACAATAGTTATTTTTGCTGTTGCTATGGCACCGTAAATACTAAACTTGGCAGACGTTATCTCAAAAGTAAAATGATTAAACGTTCCAAAGCAATGAAGAGATACAGAGCTGAAATTGCCACGTCGCAGACCACAGTCTCGCTACACGACACTGAGGCTCTACCAAAATGTCAGGATTATAATTATCAACACTGCTTGTATAGTGCCAGATAATTAACTAACATGTTTTTGATTCGTAAAAGTGAAAAAAAAAAACACATTAATAAATCCTTTGCCTCTCATTTAGTTATAGACGTGACGTTAATCTGAATCACAATCGAACATGAACATATTTGACGTAAGTTATATTCACGGAAATCTGATAATGTTCCTGCTTTATCCGTTATTAAGGATTTGTAAAATAGGACCATTTGGCTGGCTTAAGTTCAGCAAAACATGGAACACCAAAATTATAACAGCTGGACAAAGATTTAAACCTGGGACTCCCAGAATTTAAGTCCGGTATCTTACAACTCCACTGCCTTGCTTTATATTTTTTTCTTTATGAACAGAGATTTTAAAAATTTCTTGTTGAATTTGTTTCAAACTTTTATATACCTACATATATACCACCTAAAATGTAAAACCACCAATGAGCCTACAAGAACAATCTAAAAAATATATAGTGTGTATTGTCTTAAAAATAATGGGGTTGAACTATAACTTGTCTGGTCTTATAGAACCAAAGTGACACCTCTGGCTAGTTTTACCAACTTAACTTACAACTCCTTGTAAAAATTAAACTCCATTAGGATCAAATTTTGCTATTCCTAACTGCTGGGTAAAGAACTTGAAGTTTAGCTGCAGTGGTAAAATTGGTCCTTCAGTGTAAAATGCTTCCTAGGGAACAACTAACAAAAATGCATTGTTAATGGAACTATATTAAACTATAACTAAATTAAAAACTTGATAGAAATTAGTCATTTATAACATTGAGTATAATTTAATAGTTTTAATATGCAAAGAAACCAAACAATTACCTTGCTGCAATGAATTCATGAGATATAACTGGTTAGCCACAACATACATTCATTAGAAGTCGGTTAAGTATTTGAGAGTAAAATCCTTGTGACGTATGCAACCACATGTTTCTGTAGTGTACTGACATTTTAAGTTCCCACTAAAACGTTAACACAACACTATTTGGAAGTTCACTACTCGTGAGACACGACTGCGGCCATTGTTTACTGTGCATTGAAGTGTCAGTCTCCGTCATCACATCATGTAACTAACGATACCAAAGTAACCGCATTTATAATGCTCGCGGTTTAATATGTTGAATGTATTAGAGTAATTAAATGAATTTAACTTCTATACAATAGTTATTTTTGCTGTTGCTATGGCACCGTAAATACCAAACTCGGCAGACGTTATCTCAAAAGTAAAATGATTAAACGTTCCAAAGCAATGAAGAGATACAGAGCTGAAATTGCCACGTCGCAGACCACAGTCTCGCTACACGACACTGAGGCTCTACCAAAATGTCAGGATTATAATTATCAACACTGCTTGTATAGTGCCAGATAATTAACTAACATGTTTTTGATTCGTAAAAGTGAAAAAAAAACACATTAATAAATCCTTTGCCTCTCATTTAGTTATAGACGTGACGTTAATCTGAATCACAATCGAACATGAACATATTTGACGTAAGTTATATTCACGGAAATCTGATAATGTTCCTGCTTTATCCGTTATTAAGGATTTGTAAAATAGGACAAAATTTAACTACTCACTGTAAATGCGTGACCAGTTGAGAACATTGCTTGAAGTTAAAAAAAAAGAAGTAAATAAAATAAACTTGTAGCCCATCGTTCAATCGTAATTACGCCCCATGTTATTTAAACAATACAACATCCATACCAGGAACTAATTTTTTATAAATATGAAACTATTATTGTTAATTATGGCTTTGTGGCCGTGCTGTCAGCATCGCTAACTTTCAATTCAAAAGGTTGTCGGTTCGAATCCCGGCAGTAGCGAAATTTTTTTTTGTACTTGTTAAAATAAATACGGCGCACGCAACATTTCAAAAGTAATAAATATATTTGAATTAATGAATGCAAATAAATGTAAATTATTAATTAAATTGTGCATTTCATTTTACTCCTTTGTATCCATACAAAATTGTGATAATTCAATAAAAATGAATCTATTTTATTCATAAAAGTATGCAGAGGTAGATTTTATCATACAAAAGATAGAAAAATTAAAAAAAAATATCTTCCTCAAAGAATATAATATTTTTAATGCCTAACTGGTTTGGTTGCGAAAACCTATTACGGCTAAGTCTCAGGCCGAATATGATATTTCCTTTTCTTCTGGATCAATCATTTCATCAATGTTTTGTTATGACGTTGTCACGTTAAACTATCGTCCGTAAACGGACTTTACAGACAACCAATTTTTTCTATAGGTCACCAGACACCTGTATTTTCCGCATTTTGTTCCATGAGTAAAGTGACATGAGTTAGTCTGGGATAAATAATCTGGTCGGTATCGTATATATATCACGTACGTCTTCCACCCCTATACAGTTCGTGTTAGGTATATATTTTATCTATGTATCGACTGTGAAAAGTAATAATAACGTAAAATATATTATTTCAATTTAATTTTCAGTGATGCAGATGAATTTGTTCTTATACCAGTTTCCCCCACTACCAGTGCTATTGACACTACAGATGAAGACGACGATGATAATTTTAATAATGGGAATGGGGTGGATTTGAGTTAAAGAACTGGATAATCCACCTCTCGCCGTTGAATATCATCCATATCCATTGCAAATCAGCGAAGTGGTCCCTGGACGACGCATTGCGAATCCATCATTTTTGCTCCCGCATATCGAAATACCTTACAGTATGTACAACAGGTGGAATGAAAATACAGAATGAGATTCGTACAGGGCTTCTCTGTATGTGGGCGTATGAATGTGAGAAAATGTGGCGCTGAAGAAAATGCCACAACAGATGAAAAAATTGTACTCAATTGTGAAATTAACGCTGCGTTAGTATGGGTAGCTGTGGCCACTGGAATAGGTCACTCACAAGTAGAGGAGCTTAAGGTAGTTCTGAATGTACCCACAATGATGTCAAAAGTGTTTATAAAAGAAGAGAAGAGAATTGAAAAGGTAAAATAAAATTATATTTTATAATAATTTATGGTGAGGATATGTTAATATTTTGTTTATGTGTGTGTATATATAATCAGTGTTTCCGTGAATCCTATCATATATTCTCTCAGTTGCAACATGCCATTAATTGTTCTCATTAATCAACCACAGAACAGTAGGAATAATAACAAACAAACGACTTAAAATCCGTAACATGAAGACTTGACAAATATATCAGTATGCCTAATATGTATAGCTTATCATTTGTTCGAACATAAACTTTAAGATTTGATGAAACGAAAATACATACTCTTTTAAGGAAGTTTACTAACTAAACAACTAGAGACCTGTCAACTTTGTAGATTCCTTTAATGACATAGGTGTTTGGTGGCCGTGATCGCTACAGCGTCATGTCCACGTTGCGGGGTGCCGTGGTACGTGAGTTTGATCCCAGCCCATGGCATGGCTCAAGTATAATATGAACACCAAGTAAAGACGCATGCAGATCAGAACCTACAGCAATTAAGAGCTCCCATCGCTTTTAGCCTTTCTGTGAAAAACTGTGCGATGTCACTCTCTCCCTCTCGCTCCCCCTCATTTAAGGCAGCTACGCTTCTAAGAATTTTATAATTTTCGTATTTGGTCAGTTGATAATTTAAAACCACATATATGATTATGAACTAATATTAAACTCAGGAAACGATTATAAATTCTAATGTTCAAGTGACTGAAACCGGGAATTGTAGCAACCGTGAAAATAACATAGATTTTCCCTTTAAAACTAAGTCAATTTTTGGGCAAACTGTAACAAAAATTAGATAACCTATATATTTTAAATGAAATCCGCTACATTGGCATCGATTTACAGCACACTCAAATGACCTGTAATGTTTCGTGTAAACATGAATAAAAAATCATCACTTCGACATATGAGGCGCTCATAATACAAAAAAGTGGTGTAACTCCAAAAAAAAATAACAAATCTGTATTTTTGTTGAATATGGGTGCTAGGAAGCTAATTTTTCAGAGGACTTATGAGACAAGTCTATATTTGAATTACTGTGCCTCGATATGACAATACTTTACACAAAATTTCAGCACAATTTATTATGTTCATAATACTTTTTGACCAATTTACATAAATATAGTTTTCATGGACTTACATCACTTATATTCAGAGTTCCTCATATATGAATCCCGGAAAATATTAATCACGAAGCTATTTACAAAACATATACACAGTGTTGTGTGCTTAAGACATTTTAAGTGGTAGTATTCGCTGGTTCAATGACCGGTCGTCTATGCTCCACACGAATATGTACGTATTTTCTGCCAGTTTCCATTTACTGCTTCAGCATTTTCCATTTTCACACAATCATATAGTTTATCTCGGTTATTCCGTGCAAAAAGTTTTATTAGCTTAAAGGTGTTCAGGGTCTGTCTAGATTACAGCGAAACAATAACAAAAGTAACTAAAATGTAGGCGTGTTTCAAGTGTAGCTTGTCCTGAAATGAACTCGCAAAAATATTTTTACTCCTAATTCATTACAAACTTATGCTTTCCATAGGAATTACACACAATGTTGGTTATTTGTAAATGTTGTGAATCAGTTGTATATGTGTCGTCCGTTAAAAATTTGTATAATTTGAATTTAATTAAATATATTTCTACACATAATATGTACTACTCAATATATAGTGAATTTCAGCATGCCAAATTTATAAAAATCCTTGATTATATGTGAACGTTTGATTAATTTACTGCTGATAATTTTAAAGATTTTTCATCATAGGACTTACGATTATATGAAAAATTACAGTCAGTGATAGTTTTTATTTTGAGATATTAGAAATGATTATGACCGTGAATCAGTGTGTCTTGTTGATTATTCAATCGAATAGTATCTTTTGAATTGTTCCTGTGTTCATAAAATGTTATCTAAAAGTATGTATGTACATAAATGTGTGTACATGTACTCGTATAAGTTCAGGCGCACTTCATTACATTTAACAATTTGGTATTATCAAGAATTCTATGATAATCACGTGTTTTAATAATTTTTTACATTCCATAAAAAAGGGTGTTTTAATATTCAATTAAAAGACATTTTTGCCTCATTATACTTTGTAAATAAATTTGTTTGTTTCCATGAATTCTTGCATTGTAACCATGATTTTTTTGTTGTTTAATTTGACTGGCACACAGCCATAAACCTCGAATGGGATATGACTAAAACACTGCATTGTCTACTAATTAACTGTTTTATTACTTTAGCATGCCTTACGAATTCAGAAGCGAAAGATAACCTGAGCTATATTTTAATATCATTAAAAATGCTGCCATAGAACTATTTGATGTTTGATATCTTTTATTACTTGTTATGGGATTCAGTGAATAATTAAATCAATTATGAAAATATATAATTATTTCATTTAGTTGCGAACCAATTTGTCAAGTCGATAATTCATTTATCCATGTATCTTAACAATCTGAATGCTTCATACAATTTGAAAGTGTTTCTTTCATTTCAGATGAACATTACTTTCTGCCTTGTTGACTATAGCCTGATATTGATTGTTAAAGCGTGGTAACCTCATTTATAAAATTAGTTGCACCTGGTCGTCTGACCGTTAAACAATTTGCAAAACTTATATATGATAATATAATTCCAAAAAAACAATTCAACATTTTCTGCTTCCTAATATATAAAAAATATTTTCATGAAGATTTATTTCTAAACTTGTTTTTTCAATGCTGGAGACGTACTGAACAAATCAATCATATGTGTACAGTGTTCAATATGATTTTTTTTGTACACACAATGATTCGGAAAAATTGCAGAAGATTAATTTTAGTACAAAACTTATGTCACGAAGCGATTTAAAAACGCATAAAAACATATTTAAAAAAAATATATTCCGTGCCATGTTTCACCCTGTAGTCAGTTACGAAAACATGGCATTTTTCATTTCTGACCCTTCGTTTATTCACAATGAAACTTAAATAACCATACATAGTAGTCAACAACTATATGGGGGACTACTTGCTTACATTACATTTACATTACATTTTTAGACACCAACCGAAGCTTAGAGGTAGGTATAAATGACACACAACACGCAAGTGGTGGTGAACCACATGAAAATATAAATAAAAGGATAGGATAAATCACATAAAGATCAAGTTTTTATAGATTACGTAAGGTGTATGTGAAAGCGCATTGTAACATCTGGGGCTATCGATAAAATTACAGCGTATTTTAATAAGCCTCTGAGGCTAGCCTGTTTTAGGAAATTTATTTTTTGAAATTTTACACGACAGATTTTAAACAAATGCAAGATATTGCCTTTTTCAGGATATTATTTTACCCTCTTTGCGCTCTAAGTAACCTATCCGCTATTAAACCTGCCTTTTACCCTAAAATTATATTAAACAGTATTCACTTATTCCTAGTAGTCAAATCTAAGAATAAGCGTTCCTCTTTTGAGGTACCTCAAAGAATAAGCATCACTTGTTCTTACAACAACTACGCATTACGAACTGAAAATGCAGTGAGGTGTCATAACTTTTGATTTTGCTATTGGTCTTGGGTGTTTTAACAATAGATATGGCCCTCAGTATTGGTAACATAAATTTGCAGATTGGACAAAACTTTAACAACTGTAAAAGTATTTGAAACTTTTTTCCCTGCAAAATAGGAAAATAGTAGTAGGCCTACACATGTAGAATATCCATAACTAAGTTTGGGTTCAATCACGCAATGTAACAGGAGTTATTTTGTAACGTCAACATATTTGTGTTGAGTCTCATTCTGTGTATTTTGGCGTGGTTACTTATAAATAAATTTCAAATTGTGTGTTATGGCTTAGCTGAACATATTTGAAATCCCTGCTTACAATCTTCTTTATCTTGTTTTGCATCACTCTGTTCAACGGCGAAACTTACTTACTTGATGTACTGACTCGTGTCCAAGAACTATTGCGAAGAAATGTGGAAATATTTCAAACTTCAACAAAACATAAACCAATTACAGGAGCAAGCAATTTAAATATTGTCCTTTTTATAAAACGTTAATGCACTTAACTGTACTTCTCCGCTCTCATTGCGAACTTGACTGGATATTTACTAAGTAAATTTACACTATCTGCTTTAATGAGCAGGTTTTTTTTTTTCAAAGGGTGGATAATGTAAATCGATGGTCTACCATCACAAAAACATTACTTACCTGTAACTATTTTTCTTAAAATTTATTTTAAACCAATAATTTTAGCATATGCACATGATTTATAGGTAGGCCTGTATATTTATCAAATAAATTAACCACTTTCAGCTGTAGAATTATGTACAGAAAACTCTAAAATAAATTTTATTTAAAAAATACTGCTATATGCCTTTATTCTAACCTAAACCCTTTTCAGGAGCCATGTCACCAAAGAAACATTTTAAAAACGTATTTCACTGACAAACTAATTGCGTAGCTAAAGTATTTTGTTAGATAACATTAATTCATTATCTTTAACAATTCTTTTCAATCGTTGGCCAATAAAATATATCACCGAAGGTCTTTTATTAAATTAACGAATCATGGCAATTCTTTAAATGTTGCTGCTTTTCCAAATGATTACATTTAATTTTACTAAAGAGTAAAAACATTGTTTTATTGTTTATTACTCTTCTACGAGCTGTTGCGCTTCACACTGTACGCCATTGGCTTGTCCAGCAGCAAAAGAGGAAACTCAGGCAGCTGAAGTCTTCAAACGGAAAGGCAGGGATGAGTGACCGCGCTTCCAAGAATGTCCCTACCTGCTAGGTTTACGTTTGGCAATATGGCATCCCGCCCCATTCCTGTTTCGGGACTCCGGAGATTATTATACACGGGAATGCCCAAGACTCATAGAAAGAAAGGTCCCACGCAGAACAGAGACGGAGATAAGACCGACCCTTGATACCTGAACAATACCACTAGCGCAGACACGCGCAATTCTCCAACAGTGGAGCGGCTCGGGCGCAGTTAACCTATATTCATGACATACATGATACATTTGTAAGTACACTTTTTAACGTTTTTATGTTTTCTCTGAAAATATAATTTCTTGTTCCTACTGATACACCAAAAAGTGAAAGTGAAAATCTAACTTGTGAAAATCTAAATTCATAAAATCAGTGTTTTTAAAAACAGAAGAGTCACAGTCTTTTCCATAAGCGCCTATGTCCACATACACAAATCTGTAATTTGAATCAACCACCGCCATCAAAACTATAGAAAAGAAGTGTTTGTGGTTCATGTTCATTGACCCACTCCCAGGTAATTTAAATATTCTCACATGTTTGCCGTCAACCGCAGAAAGACAGTGCGGAAAATGCGCTGATTTGTTGAAGCCATTGCTTATAGCCCGCCAACGCTCATCTGTAGGTTTCGGCAACTGCTCTTCCTTGAGGCAGTCCCACAACGCACAACATCCTTTTCTCACTATTTTCGCTATTGTACTTGTTCCGAGTCTGTAACTGTCGTGCAGATCTGTAAAAGTTGCTCCACTTGCGAGGTATCTGAAATTTAAAGAATATATTTTTTACAATTTTGAAATATTTTATTTATTTATTTGTGCAAGTATACGCGAATTTTTAAACACATGCATACAACATGCAACAACACAGTATTAATAATTATAAACGTTGAAATAAATGTATCGGGTATAATAGCGAATAAAGGAAGTGTTTTGTTTTCATTAATTACAGATAAACGAGAAATTATTCTTTGGCGTATTCCATTTCAGGTCAACTTGTGCAAGGAAAGAGGCACAACATCAGAGATTACTTTGTAAAATCTGAACAAAAAAAAATCAGGTCAGGGTGCAACAAAGAAATAGCTATATGCCACCTATCTTCACTTTCTATTGAAAGTAATCGAGAAAGACGACACCGAATCCAGTATTCCTGATCCAGAGACACAAGTGGAGGAGTCGCAAGTAAGCCACCAAGAGTCCAACGTAGAAGAAACAGGGTTCGATGATTATACTGAAGTCGTGCACACAGGACATACAAATAAAGGCCGGGGCAAGAAACGCAAAACTATACAAGTTATGAGGATCTCTCCTCCTTATTGATAACCCAGTCTTCATATCCTATAAGGATTTCCAGGCTGGGGCCCCCATGGGCATGGATACGGATACGCCGTATACGCAAAATGGAAAGGCGTTAGAGGTGCGGCTATGCCCAGAGACTGAGGCTACCCATCCCAGCATAGACACCACCACAGCGCCCCTACCTCGCTCAGCTGACCAGACAAGTGGCTGCACCCCTAAGCTCGCAAAACTATACATGTTTTCCGAGGCCCGAAGGCCAACTCACCCTCCTTCCGCCCCTCCCAAATGTGCGCCCTTTAAGGGTAGATTGGGAGTCTGCTTGCAGATCTGTATAGTCCAGAGCCCCGCCTTACTGAATCGCAAAACTATACATGTTTTCGGAGGCCCGAAGGCCAACACACCCTCCTTCCGCCCCTCCCAAATGTGCGCCCTTTAAGGGTAGATTGGGAGTCTGCTTGCAGACCTGTATAGTCTAGAGCTCCGCCTTCTGAAGCTACCAGATCCAGAAAACATGTCCCCTCCACCACTACAGCACCCGCTGGGCTAGAAGAGTGGCTTCACAGGAACCTGGAGGCTGAAATCCCCAGGTAGAGCCACATCCGGGTAAGGGTTCAAGTCAGGTGCTTCCACAGTCCAGCAAAACCAATCACCATGAGATATATATATACATTCCACTATATGTCCATTATATGTCCATTATATATTGATTATATGTCCTTTATATTGATTATGCATCCATTATATGCCCATTATATACTTATTGCCAGACATGCTTCAGCACACTGCTACCCATCAGTCAATCCAGGTATTTCCATAATTGGGGACTGTCCACTGGGGCCAGGTCCCCCATTAGGGCCCTGACTTACCAGTTGTCAGTCAATTGCTCCTGGTGCGTGCCTTAATCCAGGAGGACATATGCCAAGTATCTCAGTAGTGGTTGAACACTACTCCGCTAGCAGCTGCAAGGGGAGAACTGCTCACGGAGCCAGTGGCCCGATCTCATAAGCCACTTGCAGTCTCGCTATGACTCTCCGAGCAAATTCACGGAAGAGAATCCAACTCTCCCTCCGCACCACCACATTTGCAAAGTTGTAGTCACACCCAATCAGACCCAGGTGGAACTTCAGCTGTTCGCGAAGATCCTCGACTTTTTCACAATTATGCAGTACATGATTGACATCATCCACTGTGTGGCAGTGCCCACACAGAGGATTCTCTGCTAGACCAAATTGGTGTAGTTTGGCCTTGAAGTTACCATGCCCAGAAAGAAGTTGAACCGTGGCTCGCGTCAGTTCTATATGCTTGCACTGGAGTCTATATTGTACCCTAGGGAAGATCTCATAGGTATGTCTACCTTTTTCACTAGCTTCCCAGTTGCGCTGCCACTGCCCCATGGTCACTTCTCTGAGCCTTTTGTGGTCCTCTGGCCTGAGAGTGCCCGCAGCTTTCAGGGCAGCAAGCTGCCCTTTTTCAGCCGCGAGCAGATCCAAAGGGATCGCCCCAGCGAGGACCTGCAGAGCGTCATTGGATACAGTACGGTAGGCCCCGGTAACCGCAAGAAGGGCAGCACGCTGCGCCGACTGCAGTTTCCTCCTCATGTGTACTAATCCTGATCGATGCCACCATGCAACTGCACCATAAGTCATGATTGGGATGAACACCCCCCTGTACAGACATGCCAGCGTAGGCGACGATAGGCCCCGGTTGGTCGGGGACAATCCTCGGAGGCGATGGAACATTACCACAGCCTTTTGGGAAACGGACTCTAAATGCTTCGCAAATGAGAGCCGGTTTTAGATGTCGCACCGTCTTATCATCCATGTAGAACAGTCCGAAAAGCTAACAAGGCTCTTGCCATGGAAATATGGTTAAGGAAATATTTTTAAAATGTTTTTAAACAGTAAACAAAATATAAAAACATCATCGTATTACTGTAAGATAAAAATACAAACAACTCTAAAGCAAATTTCATTTCAATATGAAAAAGTCTACATAAATGTTTACAAGAAAAGTAAATGCAATAGCAATACAGACATTTCGCATTTTTGTTACATTGTTGACATACCTATATGTTATTTTTAATAAAGGCAATAAAAATGACATACACAATATTACGAATACAATAAATACTTTAAGCCCTACATATTTACTGCGATATTAACAACAAATGCTTATGTTAAATACAGTAGTTAAAAAATATCGTAAATAAGTTATGAACATACATTTTATTTATTTTATTTTTGAATTTATTAAGCTCGCTGAAATTTTTTTTGATGATGTTCATGGCAACATTTGTGTAAAGACGAGAGGATTTTTGAATCACTGACTAAAATTATTTGCGTAACTATTGAAAATAAATACTTATCCAGAGAAAGTTATAAACTGTTTTGTCAGGACAAGAACGTATATGCGCATCAAGGATTTGAACACGTAATATGTTAGCGAACTAGACCAAAAACGCCAATAAAGAAATAAGATGAGGAAAACTACCCTCTAAGATATTTCAGTGTGATAGTGTCCACTTACCTTCACCATAAAATGTATGTTCATAATTTACGATGAAGCCTCTTCTTTCCCCAAACCGTCCCCGACGCGACCGCTGGAAATAGAGGAAATTCCCAGAATTCTTCCAACTAGGATTTCCAGACGTGGCTACTAGTCGCCAAACAGGGGACTTTTTATGTTTCGGGCGAGACAAAAAAAAATACTTGGCGACTTGGCTACTTTATGGCGACTTTTAAAATAAGTAATGCAATTTTGTGGCAACTACATAACAGTAGAAACAGGTATCAACAATTTTTTTATATTCAACTAATTTAAATTTATAGTTAATAAAAATAATATTTCCGTGTCTATGACCATATAAATGTATGATTCAAATATGTTGCGCGAATTTTATGTCTATAATGGGATTTTGCTTCTATGGCAGACCATAATTTATCAAGATGTTACGGAACTATACTCACTTCAATCAACTCAATACGGTTGCAATTTCTCTTCTGTCATTTGTAAGTCCTCATTATTCAGCTGAAACTCTCTGCCAGATCTATTCAACTGTACCCTGATCAGGAGCTAAATTGCTAGCTTCCAACGTACGAAACAGACAAAATAGTGTGTTACATCAAAGTAAACAAACACAGGCTCCCCCTTGGCAATAAATTACATGTTTTTGCACTAATTATCTGAAAATACCGGGAAGTGTAGTATATTATGGGACATTTAAATTTTATTTTTTAAACTCTTTACTTTTTAAATAACCTGCCAACAATCAATCGTGGCGTTCTAAAACAACCTGGTGAACATCCAGCGACAGAGTAAACTTCGTGTCGTGATCAATACAACCGAGTGGATTGCAACTACTAGGTTTACGTAGGAGCCTTTTGTCAGGGAAGGAAACACAGACGGGAACGAGAAAATTAATTATGGGATAAAGGTTCAGAAATTTTATAAATATTTAATTTAAATCATGTTTATATAATATAGACAACGTACTACTGATTGACTGAAGTAAAATTTCATCTCATATATTACTACGGTCAAAATCCGCGGTCTAAGTAATGCGCTGAGAACATTTTACAGCATAAGAATTTCATTTTCTAGCATGAACCAATCGTCTTACAGTACATATACACATAACCATAGATGAACCGGGTTCTTTTCTCGTTTGGTATCACCAAGATATTCGCAAATGGAAATTGTGACGTATTATATCGTTGGGCTCGGGTCGTCGACCAAGCATGCAGTCTATTCCAATCCTGAGTAACACAAAACGCGCATCAAGGATCTTATAGCCTACAAGCGTAAGGCGTTCCATTAAATTGCAGGCAGTTTGTCAGTGAAACACCTCTTTAGACTTTCAGCGGGACTCTGTTAATTTATTGCATAAAGATAGAGATACATGTACGTTGAGTGCCTATACAGCTTTGAACGCTCAGAATAGTAATATTTAAACTATTAAATGGTGTTCAAAATTATTATTTTAACTATCAAAAATCCACTTTAAAATGGAATACAGTATTCGCCAAATAGTAATAGGCATGGGGAATGTTTCTTAAATGCTATTTTGTAAGCAAACACCAAGCACTCACGTGAAGCCTTTTAGGGTGAAACGTTTGTGGATTCCTTTTGATAGCAAAATATGTAGTTATTATATTTTTCTAAATAAAAAGTGTTACAAAGTACGTACGTCTGGTAGTGTTTCGTTATGTTTAGCATCACAAACCACGTAGAATGTTATATTAAAACCTCGCAGCTCTCACTTCAAAATAATTATTAGTAATTATTTACTATAGAGCACTAGCTTCTTAATTTGCATAAACCAAATCAGAATTTAAAATGATAGGTCGTAACAATTCATCGATAAAGAAAAAAAAGTATTTAACGTGACTTACATGTTTCAAGTAACAGCCTATATTCCTATTAAGCTTTTAACTTCATGAATTCACGGACATGTGAGATCTTATTCTTGCCGCAATAGGTACTGTAGTTAGTTTTAGAAAGTATAAAATATTTATTTGTTTATAAATGTTTTTTTTTGCCAAAAGTATTGCACAGTAATGATAAAATTATTAACACTCCTTTTTAAGTAATGCAAATATCAGTAAAATGTTTAAGTTTGAAGCCTCATGTTCATGTGTGGGGAGGGTCGAGTATTTAATTCCACTCCCTGGCATGGCTCGCATTTATATTTGATCACTGAGGTTTAGAAGAGATTCGGAACCCACTTCAATCAAAATATTCCATCGCCTTAAGCCTTTCCGTGCAAAACCGTGCAACGTAAATTTCACAAAACATAAAAAAATAAAAAAAAACACCAGTTCAGAAAACAGTTTTTACTGAAATAATAATATTTACGTTAACGTCAACTTGCTCCCTTAATTATAACAATGTTCAGCATAGTAAAACCACCATGTGCCTTCTAAAAATACATTGTTACACTTTCATTATTTGTTTCCAGTTTTTATAAAGAATCCATTCATAAAAAAATTATTTTAACTGCCAGTTTTTCGCGGATAAACTTATTTTATGTCATTGCTACACATTTTTTTCTTGGAAAATTGTCATTAATAAATAATACAGTTTGGCAATAAACGTCTCATTATCTGGACCTGAGAAAGCAGAACGTTCTTCGGCATGGTCCAAGCATGATCCTTAAATGCGAAAAACCCGAATATGCCTATGGAAATTCCTACCCCTATCGCCATGATGGAAGGTGGGTCCTCTAGCTACTTGAACAACGAAGCGCCTTTTTACAATCAGATTTCCTCTAAAAATAGGAGGGGGGGTATAACAGCACTATGCTCTATGATTTACATTCTTCGAGGAATAGGTCTGCATATGCAACAACTAAATTCCTACTGTGTTTACTACTTGAGTGCTGTATGTACCGTGCTGGGATTATTCAATGGTTATCCACTTTCTTATACATTGTAAGTAAATCTAAATATTTCTTCCTACTACAGCTACTTAGTGCACAACAGTTGGTTGCGCAACATATTGTTTTTAAAGGTATTACGGCTACAGTTTCGTAAAATGTAACGGAAGTTTTTATTTTCACAAAGTGAAGTAAAATTTATTATCTTATTTTTTAAAGAAAATTGAGACACTTTATGATATTTGGCAAGTAAAATGATGAAAGTTATATTATTTTATAAAATATGCGGATTTTCTTTGTTCTCATTAGTTTGAGTACATAAAACAACTGCTGTTTTTGCTATTACATTTTTTTTCCAATTGCGTAACATATAAGCAGTTAACTGTCTCCTGATAATACCAAGATTTGTTTTCTAATTTTTGACGTGAGAACGTCTAATAAATCGATTAACGCCGGCTGCACGCACGAAAAAGTGTCCCGTTACGCACATTGTCCCGTTACGCTGTGTCCCGTTACGCTCATTGTACTCTTGCGCCGCATCTATCTCTCTTCCACTCGATTGGAACAACCATCGATTTGACTTTTTCGAGGCACATTAAACTTGAAACACTCCCATTCGTTTCCTACTTTTCCTATCATCGTCCTATCCTTAACAGAATAACACAGATTGGAAGAAGTTAAATAGCAAACATGTATAAAATTTATACGTTGTTAAAATAATCTCTTCGTTAAAGTAATAAAGATATTTGAATTGAGTGCAAATAAAAGTAAATTTATCAATTAAATTGTGGATTTCATTTCACTCCTTCTTTGTATCCATACAAAATAATGATAATTCAATAAAAATGATTCAACTTTATTCATAAAAGTATGCAATCATTTCATCAATGTTTTGTTACGACGTTGTCACGTTAAACTATCGTCCGTAAACCGACTTTACAGACAACTAATATTTTTTTTCACCGCATTCCTTTGTACGTTTTTCTCATTAATAACACTAAAATGGCTGTTTTGCATGAAAATAATAACAACCTTCTAATGTTTGCATTTATTAAGAACGTACGTAATACATATCATAATCAAGACCTGTAGAGTTGTAGTCACATAGTAAGGCTGTCAGATTACGTGCTTAAATAGCTAACAATGCTGAATTAATTAGCCTGTGTGTTTTGTGCTCTGGTTTTGCAGCTCCTTTCCAATTCAAATTTGCAATTTTCAGGCTCAAACTTCTGAATGCAAGCGTGCCAGACAAGCATTGTTAATAAAAAAATTCGTGTTAATAATATGTATATATTTTAGTATTTACATATCAATATAAAAACGAACTACAGTTAATATGATTATTTTTATAATTTAGTAGACATAGAAATCAATGTAGCAACGAATTTCCACGATGCCAGATAATTGTGTAAATATGTTGCATAACTTTACAATGTAAATAATGTAAACGATATAAATAAAAGTAATATTTTTAAATTGATAACATTTATTGCGAGATAGTTTAGCTATAAGAACGGCAATTTTCACTTCACGAAAAATAACACTTTATTTTCTAAAAGTTTTATATTATAACATATTGAAAAATAATTTAGAATAAAGACAGATGAAACATAATTTAAAAGTATTCATACATACATATTTTGAAGGATGAATGTTGTTCGTAAAAATTAACATCGGTTTCGGGTTAATAGTTCACAGCGTGTTTTAGACATGCCATTATATTACGCCATAAACCACACAACCTTTAAAATAGATAAATAACTAGAAATCAAACAAAATTTACAATATTTCAATCTATAATTCAAAGTTTTATCAAACTTAACTAGTACGAAGAAAATGTCCCTTCCATACTATCAACGACAAAATAAACTAATGTTTTCTGAACAGGTAATACAAGCAACTAGAAGACTTTTAAAGTAGAGTAAACTGCTATCTAGTGGCAAAACTCAAAACCAATTGGAAACCATACGGAAACTAACGAAGGAATATAATGTTCGACAAATAAAAATATTATATTTACAGTCACTTGCCCTAAAATGTCATTTGCCCTAAAAGTCATATCTCCTAAACGTCACTTGGCCTAAAAGTCACTTGGCCTAAAAGTCAGTTGCCCTAAAAGTCATTTCGCCTAAAAGTCATTTGCCCTAAAAGTCATATATCCTAAACGTCACTTGCCCTAAAAGTCATATCTCCTAAACGTCATTTGACCTAAAAGTCACTTGGCCTAAAAGTCAGTTGCCCTAAAAGTCATTTGACCTAAAAGTCATTTGCCCTAAAAGTCATATCTCCTAAACGTCACTTGACCTAAAAGTCATATCTCCTAAACGTCACTTGACCTAAAAGTCACTTGGCCTAAAAGTCACTTGGCCTAAAAGTCATTCGACCTAACAGGCATTCAGCCGAAAATCATTTTAGGTCGAATGACTTTTAGGGCAAGTGGAGTGAACTCTAATCAATATCCAAAATTTAAAACAAAATATTTTTCCAAAAAATTGCCCACACAGCACATATATATCTAAAATATATCTAACGAATATTTCAATGGAATATTTTGAACATCCAATGGATATCCATAATATCTATCAAATATCAAATGTATATCCATTTCATCTCCAAATGTCCGCCTAATATCCAAAATATGGATATCTATAAGCAATATTTTATAAATGTCTAATGGATATTTGGCTTGATGTCAATGTGCAAGGTAAATGTATATGTAATATCCAGAATATATCTCAATTTAATAACAAATATTTATATTTATAACACACGCAAACACTTTATGCAAGCAAAACACAATCACACAAGAGAAACATGAAACAGGAAGTAAAGACAAACGAGCATTCGCAGAAAACTAATATGGCGCGTAGGCCTATGGGCTAGATTCGTAGGAAATGTGTAATTTGTTAAAATTAATGAAAATAACAGAAAGTTACAAAATATAGTAATATTATGCAGCTCCAATAAAAATGTTAAAAACTAAAACAAAAATACACAAAAAATTGATAGATCCATATATATATATATATATCAGACATCCCCGTTATATGGTTATATGGATATCTTTTTACGATGTCCAGTATATATCCATTGGATTATAAAAACTGACATGGATACGTTCTGGATACCTTGGATATCTGCTGGATGTATTTCAGACAATCCGTGCTGTGTGGGTGGTTGTCTGTAAAGTCGGTTTACGGACGATAGTTTAACTTGACAACGTCATAACAAAACATTGATGAAATGATTGCATAATTTTATTAATAAAATTGAATCATTTTTATTGAATTATCGCTATTTTGTATGGATACAAAGAAAGAGTGAAATTAAATCAACAATTTAATTGATAAATTTACTTTTATTTGCACTCATTAATTCAAATATGTTTATTACTTTAACGAAGAGATTAATTTAACTTTAACTTTTATACATGTTTGCTATTTAACTTCTTCCAATCTACCCGTGCAGCCGGCGTTCATCGATTTATTAGACGTTGTCACGTCAAAAGTGTCCCGTTACGCTGTGTCCCGTTATGCTCATTGTACGCTTCCACTCGATTGGAACAACCATCGATTTGACATTTTCGAGGCACATTAAACTTGAAACACTCCCATTCGTTTCCTACTTTTCCTATCACCGTCCTATCCTTAACAGAATAACACAGATTGAAGGAAGTTAAATAGCAAACATGTATAAAAGTTATAGTTAAAATATTCTCTTCGCTAAAGTAATAAACATATTTGAATTAATGAGTGCAAATAAAAGTAAATTTATCAATTAAATTGTAGATTTCATTTCACTCCTTCTTTGTAACCATACAAAATAGTGATAATTCAATAAAAATGATTTCATTTTATTAATAAAAAGTATGCAATCATTTCATCAATGTTTTGTTATGACGTCACGTTAAACTATCGTCCGTAAACCGACTTTACAGACAACCAATTTTTTTTCTGAGATGGTGTATTTGTATTTGTTGTAGCTTAAGAATTTATGAAATTATTAGTTTTTTAAGAATTTTTTTTTGCAAATAACTTTAGATAAAGGCAGTTAACACACATTGAGCCTACCCCACACAAAACCATCAAATAGGCCTATACATCAGGAGAAACCTGAATGTTAGACACTGCAACTGAAACAAATATTTTCATCATATTGACATAGTAGGCTATTTGTTTGTACTATTTTCGAGTTCCCCAAAATTGAGAAAATCTTCTCTTCCAAGGATGGTCTTTGTAAAAATAAAATAAAAACTCGCTTTTATATTAGACAGAAAATAATTAACTATAAACACACATATACCTAACTATAATTTTATCGTATTGCAAAAATAATGTTTTCAATTGATAGTAATTCAGTAAGCATCAAACAAATAACAATAAAAATTTATCCTAAAAAACCAACTTTCCGCCTTATTTTCAACTCATTAAAACATCAAGAAACGAACGAAAAAGATGAACAAAACTTGCAGCCTACTCTTGCAAATTAGTTTTAAAATCTGCGTTTTTCAACAAAAAAGTGTATATTGGCAACTTCAAAATTACACAACTATTTTAAAATCGTACTTAAAAAATTAATTAAATAAATGTGTGGCAACATCAAAATTGCATACATTTAAATATCTTTCTTAAAATTGTTTAAAAAGAAGTTGAATTATAAAATATTTATGCTATATAAGATGCAAGAGAATCGGCAAATTAATTTAAATTTTAAATATAAATCTATCAACTTAAATTTCAAATAAGTTAGCTAACTTTTGAATTCATTAAAATTTCAGTAATGATGTGGTAACACGTTTTATAATTTTTTTTGCAGAATTCAAAAAAGCTGAACCTGCGATCGGTTTAATGTTACAATAATAGCATTACCGTATGAATTCTACTCATCTTGTTAGTAAATATAATACAATATATTTAATGAAACAGGGCTCATGCGTCTACCACTAAGTCAGTTTTATAATTATCACATCACCATGTGCGGGACACTACAAATATGTGCAACCTATTATTATACAACATAATACATGCCGTACGTGATCTAGAACTCCTGTCGAGCTGTGTCAACCGATTATAATTCAAGTTTTTGGTCTGGTATTGTGGAACAGGAGAATGGCAGTTTTGATGTTTCAGAGACATTTATTTTTTATATTTAAAAGTAAAAATTTATTCTGTATTGCACAGAAAATAAAGAAACATAGTCAGTGTATGAATTGACAACTTATGCACTTAAAAAGTACAGGCATAAAATAAATCATGTGTGCAAATAGAAACCGAGATACACAATAAATTATAAAATTATAAATGGAAAAGGGTATACTGGCGCACCCTACTCAGTGATAATTCGCAATGAGCTTCAAAAATTAGTTATGAGTAACTTGACAGATGGCGTTGCTAAACCACGCGAACACTGCACTCTTACGTCGTTATGTAGGTACTACTTGAAAAATTCATATTCGAATAAAATCCGGATCGGACCATGTTTGACAAAACTACATGAATTCCATCGAAAAAAATTCGAAACTTTTCCGCATACAACTAACCCGACTTCCACCATACCCGGAATCTTCACTACACGGAAATGTGTCGAACCGGAATAGTGACTATTCCGGGTCGGCACAAGTCCGTGCCAACTTGTGAGATTTAAATCTTGTATGGAATAGTGACTATTCCGATTCGACACAAATCCGTTTTTTGCCATTGTTGGGGCGGAATAGTCACTATTCTTTTCGACACAAATCCGCGTCCCCGTTTACTTTGAAGGTCTAGCGGATACGTCATATCACGGAAACACCCGAACGACCAAACTCGTTTTTCTTCTGTTGAGACGACCAGGTATCTAATGACCTTGGATAAAATGTTATGAACACAGGAGCAATTCAATCGATACTATTCGATTGAAAAATCAACAAGACACACTGATTCACGGCCATAATCATTTCTAATATCTCAAAATAAAAACTAGCACTAACTGTAATTTTTCATATAATAGTAAGACCTACAATGAAATATTTTTAAATTTAGCTGCTGTAAATTGATCAAACGTGCACAGAAAATTATGGATTTTTATAAATTTGGCATGCTGCAATTCACTTTGTATTAAATAGTACTTATTCTGTGTAGAAATATATTTAGGGCCGATATTATGACCTCCGGCTAAATCCTCAGGTTAGCTAGCCTCCAGGTAAGGCTAGCCTCCGGTTAACGAACGAGGGGTGTATTATGACCCATACTTAGCCTGCGGTTGGCTAACCGGAACCTGACGAAGCGTGTGGTGTAATAATGGGTGTGTTGGTAATGAAATAAAACAGAATTTGGTAACTTTTGTTGCAAGACAGTTATTTTTTCTGGTAGAATGTTAGTCAGCTGTTTGTTTGTATTGTGATTCGGAATATTTACAGCTGCAGTAAAGAAATATGCCGCGAACTTTATCTTGCAACAGATATAATTAAATTAACCAAAAACTACTTTGACGTCAAACCTGCTTTGTATTAAACCATAAAATTACAATTTACGATTCAAAACCGTGTGTTTTCAAGTTTACTCTTGTATTGGAACTCATGATTTTGTTAGGTTATATATTAAGCCAAAACTAACGAAGTAATTCTATACCAACAAATAAATAGGGATGACATTTTTGCTAGAGAACACTTTTCATAAATTTATTTCATAATCAAATAATATAGACCCCGTTTCGGGAAAATACTTGTCGATTTTCATTTCACTGGTGTAGGTTTCATTTTTGTACTAATAGTTTCGTATCACGTATCCAAATTAATCCGATCCTGATGGAATTAGTTTGTGGTATAGGATGCTTGCTGTTTTAATTTAGTAGGTCGAGAGATCCTAGATATATTCACTGGGGAAATAATTATGATTGTAAAATGTATACGAAAGAAATATATTTTTACAAGACCTGACATAATTTGTTTGCATCGTGATATGTTAGGTATTTTGTGTTGTGTACAGGATTTTTCAACATTCTAAATTAAAACAGCAAGTATAATGTAAAACAAGACCAACATATAAAGGGTCATGCCGATAGGATCAAGGGATAAACTTGGATACGGTAAACAGAATAATTCCAGTGCTGTTTTCGTTTTGCACTTGCGTGGCAGGTAGATAATAAGTACCTAATGGTTTGTAAGATAGGGAAGGGATAATTGGGTAACATTTATTTTCACATTCAATTGTATTCATTGAATTATAACCACGTCTGAAGTCGTATGAAGTGCATTTCATTCCCGGCATATGTCCACTGTATTACGAATAAAAATTCACAGATACAACTTCCACGAAAACACACATTTTATAGATACCTACCGGTAATAATAACCCTCGTTTTGCAATTTTAAAATTCACTTATTTACACATATTCTTAAGCAGGAACATTTAAGTTTATATACATAGCATACGTTTATGTACTTCGTGATCAATTAAAGTCAAATAATAATACACGACTCGACGAGAATAGAAAAGCGTGACTACACTTTCATGCCATGTAATTTTTAATAAAACTTTGACGAAAGCGAAGCATTTTACATTTAATAATAAATTATTCCATCGCATCCTGCAAATATTCAATAGAATTCCTCAAATAGTCATCATCACTAACAACAACTAACCTCGCCTGATACATCGCCATTTTATTTTCTGTTGCTTAGCCTCCGGTTAAGCAGCTAGCGGCCGGTTCATCCACCCGCTAGGTTAGCCGGGACTTTAACTGGAAGGTAGACGTTAACAGGGAGTCATAAAACCGAAATAAGAGCTAGCCTGCGGTTAAATTTTAGCCGGACCTTTAGCCGGAGGTCATAAAACCGGCCCTTAATAAATTCTAATTATACTAAGTAATTTCGACTGGAAATTGTAAACGCCTGACAATTATGCAACTGATTCACGACATTTACAAATAACCAACATTGTGTGCGACTCCCATGGAAAGCATACGTCTGTAATGAATTTGGAGGCAAAGACATTTTTGTGAATTCATTTCAGCACAAGCTACATTTGAAATACGCCTACATTTTAGTTACATTTTTTTATTGTTTCGCTGTAATCTAGACACACCCTGAAAACCTCTAAGCTAATAAAATAAAATTGCACGGATTAACCGAGAATAACTATGATGCCTTCTGCCTTCTGCCGAGGTGATATTAAGGGCGACGTGCCATAGCGGTCTGTGTGGATTCGAAGAGCACTAATGGTTGGCGTCAAATGCCCCCCCTTTTCCTGAGGCCGCTATGGTCATCGACGTCCCGATCACATGCATTGCCTCGTTGCACTGAGGCCGACACTGCCTTGGGGGATTGGTCCCAGGGCTGCTGGGTTTTGGGCAAACGGGGGAAGCAGAGACATGATACTGAGGCGGGGTACATCGGGGTGTGGTTTCCGCTCTACTGGTGGTCGTAGTGGGCGCCAAATGAACTCCCTGAGGTGCCCCGGATTTTGGCAGACTCGGGTGGACTGTCGTGGTCCCTCGGCACTAACGTTCCCCCCTCCCACTCCCCTGCCGGGAAGAACAATGGGTACCTCTTGGCTGCTGCCCTCGCAGCATCCTCTCGTCGGCACCCTGCGCGCTCGGTGGGACTGCCTGACCTCAGGCTGGTCGGGGGGGTAAAATACCTCGGGGTATGGCTGAGTGGTCATGGTAGTTGGCCCGCTGGGGCATTCGCCCCCTGGGTCCAACCTGTCAGTCAGACGCCCAAGTACCCTTAGCTCGCTCCTCCCACTTTGGCTAAGATGGCGGGAAGTCGTGACGGGTGACATGGTGGGTGATGTGGGGCGTGTGACTGGTAATGCGAACAGTGACATCGGTGATGGTGCATCAGCTATGTTGGTGGGCTGGCACACATCCTGCGTGTCGGCGGGTGAGTTGGTGGGTGGTGGTGTGGCTGTTTGCATAGGATGAGGAGCTGGTGACGGGAGTGGTGATGTCGGCGATGTGGTGTCCATGGTGGTGGGTTGGTGATAGGGTGATTGGCCGACTGGTGACGTGGCTCGTGAGGCTGATGCGCTTGGGGTGGGGGCTATTGGGCACTCTCCACCCGCAGAGGGATTCTCGGAGGTGGAAACGAGACGCAGGTCGTCCCTGTGGATTTTTGTGGCCATTCCATTTGGGAGTCTGATGAGGTATGTGGTGGGGCCTAGGCATCGCAAGACCTTCTGGGGGCCGCCCACTTGGGGCTCAGCCCCGCACAGTAGTTCTTCCCGCCGGACGATAGGTGGTGACACCGGGCATAGACCATCTGCCCTGGCTCCAATGGTGTTGGGGGATTGGCTGACTGTGGGGTTCGGGTGGCCAGGAACTGGGCCTGGTGCCGTCGTGCCTCTTCCCTTAGGTCAATGGCTGGTGGGCGGGTGACTGCCCCTGCTGCCTCGGCGAGCCGCAGCTCGCCCGGTAGGGCGAGGTTCTGACCGTGAAGCAGTTCCGTGGGGGAATGGCCTGTAACGGCGTTGACTCGCCGACGCAGGCAGTAGAGCAACTTGGGCAGGTGTACGTCCCATTTCGAGTGATCATCCCCCAGGTGGAGGCGCAACTGAACTTTGATGTCCTGGTTGCGTCGCTCTGTCGGGTTCGCCCTCGGGTGGTAAGTCGGGGTAGTGTGATGCTCAACTCCCCAGCGTCGGCAGTCTGCCACCCAACATCTCCCTGTGAACTGTGTACCGTTGCCTGTTAGTAGCATCTTTGGGTACCCGTAGCGGGGGAACACCACGCTGTCCAGGAGGGCCACTATCGTCCCTGTGCGTGCGTTGGACACGGCGAATGCCTCTGACCATCGCGTGAATACGTCGGTGGTCACAACGAGGAAGCGCTTTCCCCGGGTCGTGCGGGGGTAAGGCCCCATGACGTCGAGGGCCACAGTATGGAAGGGCTCCTCCAGTCGTCGGGGGCACTGCTGTTCTACCCCGTCCGCACGGCGTTCCTTGCATTGCTGACACGGTCGGCAGCTGCGCACGTGCTCGCGGACATCCCGCGCTACCCCTGACCAGTGGAACAGCTTTTGGAGTGCATGTTGGGTCTGTTCAACCCCTGGGTGGCCGGCCAGATCATGGTCATGAAAAATTTTAAGGACCCCTTGCCTCGCCGCAGGGGGCACATGGATCTGCCAGCTGTCCATATCACCTGGGGCCCGATTCTGCAAAACCCCTGTCCAGACTACGCTGGGGCTGAACCCCTTCCCCACACGCGGCCAGGTAGCGCTACATGTCGGGGTCGTCGACCTGGGTCTGCCACACATGCTCCATTAGGGCGAGTAGGGTGGCTGGTGTGTCTGCCTGGGTGGTAGGGTTCGCCCGCTGGATGGCGTAGAGGGCCGCTGGCGCGGGTGCCGTACTGCCGCTGGCTGGCGGGTGAGGTAGTGGCAGGAGTTCCTCCCAGCCCTGGGGGTCCTGGAAGACAGCAGCGGGGTCAGGTTGATGGGATAGCTTGTCAGCCAGCTGGTTCTCCTGCCCAGGGACGTGTTCTATGCAAAATTCGAAGCCCTGGAGCATGAGCGCCCAGCGGGTAAATTTGGACTTCAGCCCCTGGGCAGAGTCCAGCCATCGCAGACACTGGCTATCAGTTCGTAGGTTGAACGACCTCCCCTCGAGGTGGTGCCGATAGTGCCCTAGGGCCCACACCACCGCAAGGCACTCCTGCTCGTTTGCATGATAGCGGTATTCTGCGGGGTCGAACTTGGCTTTGGCATACTCGGCCACTTGCCTCTCCCTGTCTCCCCCTTCCTGGTAGCGCACCGCCCCCATGCCCTCTTGGCTGACGCCCATCTGGACGAAGATGGGTTCGTCTAGGTCCAGGCGCGACAGGGTGTGTCACTCTCGGAATCGCTGCTCTACCGCGGTCAGGGCCTGCTTGGCGGCGGTCGTCCACCGGAACTTTGACTTGGGCGATAGGAGGTCGGTCATGGAACTGGAAGTGCCGCCCATCGGGGGCCGTGAACGCTCTCTTGGGGCGGTCCTCGGGACATACTGGGACTTGCCAGTACCCCGACTTAAGGTCGAGAGACGAAAAGATGCGGGCATCCCCCAGCCCGGTGAGTGCCTAAGTGATGTTAATGAGGGGTGGTGGTGCTGGGATGGTGATGTCGTTGACGGGCTTGAAGTTAATGCAAAAACAGAGAGATCCGTACTTCTTTCCAGCCATGACGATCCGGCAGTTGTATGGGGATTCTGTTGGCTCGATGATGCCATCCTCTAACATCTCTGTGATTTGGTCCCTGATAACCGAGCCCCTCGCGAGATCCAAAACCAAACGGCTTCTCGAAAGGGGGCCGGTGTGGTATGGTTGGTATGCAATGTTCTGTGATAGTAGTGCGGCGCAGTAGGTCCGCGGCTGCAAACACCTGGGGCTGCTGCCCCAAGACCGCATCAAACATGGGCACATGTACAGGGGGTACACCATGGCGAAGGTCCACAAGGTGGAGGGGTTCGCCCCACGGTGGCGGGGACCTGTGGTTGAGTCCATATACCGTCCGTCGGCCCCTGGTCCCCACATGGACCCGCTTCCCCTGGACCTCGACCGTGGTTTCCTTCTTCCACCAAGGTAGCCCCAATAACAGGTCGTCGCGGAGATCGTGCACCACTAGGGCACTGGTGCTAGTCACAAAATCCCTTATGCCGACCCTTACCTGGGCACGCCCCGTCGTGAACGTGCTGGCCCCAGTGGTGGCCAGCTAGACGATGTCGACCTCCCGCACCAGGTCCGCCTCAGGGATGAGGTGGGCAGCGATGTAGGTATGCATGGCCGCGGTGTCCACCAGCGCGTTGATGAGCTGGCCGTTCAGCTCCACAGGGATGCGGATCAGCGCAACAGCCTCGGGCCCCACTCGGCCCAGCCTGGGCTGACACCCCTGGGTGGTCCCTGCAGCAGCGTGCGGGGGTGGCGCCGATGCCAGGTGGGCGGCATCGCTCGCCTGCGAACTGGGGCAGGCCGCGAACATGTGAGGCAGGCCGCCCCCACCAGCGCCAGGTGGGTGAGACGGCAGCTGCGTGGCCTCCGCAACAGCGTGCGGGGGCGGCGCCGATGCCAGGTGAGTGGCGTCGCTCGTTGGCGACCCGGGGCAGGCCGCGAACGAGTGAGGCGGGCCACCCCTACCCACGCCAGGTGGGTGAGACAGCAGCTGCGTGGCCCCCACAGCAGCATGTGGGGGCGGCGCCGACGCGAGGTGGGTGGCATCGCTCGCCTGCGACCTGGGGTAGGCCACGAACGGGTGAGGCGAGCCGCCCCCAACAGCACCAAGTGGGTAGGGCGACGTCTGGGTGGCCCTCGCAGTAGCATGCGGGAGCGGCGCTAATGCCAGGTGGGCGGCATCGCTCGCTGGCGACCTGGCGCGGGCCGCAAACATGTGAGGCAGGCTGCCCCCACGGGCATCAGTTGGGTGAGGCGGCAGCAGCGTGCGGGGGCGGCGCCGACACCAGGTGGGCAGCATCGCTCGCCGGCGACCTGGGGCAGGCCGCGAACGAGTGAGGCGGGCCGCACCCACCCGCGCCAGGTGGGTGAGATGGCAGCTGCGTGGCCCCCGCAGCAGCATGCGGGGGCGGAGCCGACACCAGGTGGGTGGCGTCGCTCGCCGGCGACCTGTGGCGGGCAGCGAACATGGCGAACAGGTGAGGCGGGGCCACTTCCAGCTGTGATATTTGGGCAGGGCGGCGGCTTGGTGGTTCCGTGGCGCCGGGGTGTGTCTCTCGGCAGAGCTGGGCGGCTAATTGGGGGGTGGTGGCCAGCTGCATCACCGCCCCCTAGACGGAAATTCCCGGAAGTTTCACCTCGCCCCCTCGCGTTCGCCAGACTGCCTCGCGGGTCGGGCACACCATGTGCCAGGGGTACTGCTCCGTCGCGCAGTAGCAGCAGCGGGGTTGCCGACTGTCCTGGGCGCCCTGTGTTCCCCCGCTGTGGTCGTCGCGACGCGTCTGTACCGCGCTACGATGAGGTTGGCCCGGTAGGGGCATCCCTTCCCCCACCATGGACGGGTTGGTGGGTGGGTAGTTGCCCCTCGGCGGCGGCCGGCCTCTGTACGGCACTACAGCACGTTCGTCCTCTGCGCCTGCTGCCCCCTTGGTGGACGGGGCTGTCCAGGGCGTCGCGACGCTTATGGCGCTGCGAGCTGATTTCGGGTCATTCTCTACAGCTCGTGCTCTTGCGAGAAAAACGTCCATCCCGCGAGTCACTGCTTCGCACAAGAATGGGCTAAGTTCGGGGGACACTAGCTCCACTATGTATGGTAGTATGTCGCTAGTTTGACCCCCGGGTGTTAGGCGGCAGTATAGTTTGAGCTTATTATAAACAAACATCTCTACCACCTCCCCGTTCCCTTGGCAATGGCTGAACATCTCACTCCGACATGTGTTCAGGGCTCGGGTGTCATTGAAGCGCACCTCCAGCTGGCGGGTGTAGTCCTCCCAGTCTGCGTCGTAGGTGCCCGCCTGGGCCCACCACTTGCGCGCCTCCCCACGCAGCTGCACTCACACGCTTTCCGCCCGCTCTTCCCGCGGTATCTGGTGCCCCACGATCCTCGCCTCGCATGCTCGCAAAAACACGCGCGGATCCTTGTGGTTGAGGCCTGCGAACTCCGGGAGGGTAATAGGCCTGGTGGGGCTGCCGGGACGTGGTAGCTAGCTGACCCCCTGGGTGCCCTCCGTCCCGGAAATTTATGATCTCCAGCGCGTCTGCGCATGCGCGGTGTTTAATTGTTCTGCACTGCTGGCATTTCGCTACCTCGCCTCGGTAACCGGGATAGTCGACAGCAGTGCACTGGGGACCCGCTTGGGTTCTGGGCTGCCCCTCCGTCTTGAGACGTATACCGTTTCGCAGGTGCAGTACAGATACTCACCGGGGTACTCACCGGTGCTGTGGCTGGTGGTGTGCGGCTTGCCGCACCCGCCACAATAGCTCTCCATGGTGATGGCTATGTCCAGCCTCTTGTTCATGGGCGATCCGCGGATGGCTGACCCGAGCGTCGGGTTGAAGCGTCGGTGGCGGGCGCGGGCAGATCCGGGGGTGAGCCCCCTTGCGCTTACGACCGAACGGTCTTGCCCGCACGAACGCGCCTCGCGGTTGTTTACGTGGCCACGGCTAATGACCTACTCTGGCGTCTCGGTGATCTTTGGGAGCGCTCGTTTGTCCTTGGCGCGCGGTCGGTAGGGGCAGTCCACTCTCCCACGAGGGGTTTGGCGGAACCGTGGAATGCAGGAGGGAGTGAGCGAACGATCTGCGGGCGGGAGGGGGGTGGTGTTAAACCATGGAATGCGGGAGGGAGTGAGCGAACGATCGGAGTGCGGGAGGGGGTTGGTGTGGCCTGATTACCCCGGCATGTCATGTTCCGCGGCTCCTGATCGTCTGCGCGCGCTTTCTCACCCCTTTGTGCCGCTCCTTAGCGTAACTCTGCCGAATTTTCTGCAATTTGGCTGGCGTTTGCGGCATTGTTATATTGCCACACTAGGTGGGCGCCATTTGACGCCTTCTGCCTTCTGCCGAGGTTATATTAAGGGTGTGGTGTTGCTTTTGGGTGCCAACTAGCATTATTAACTACGTGCTAGTGCGTAGCCGAGACTCTTGGCTCAGGGCGTGATGTCGCCACGTGGCCGGCAGGCAGTAAGGGTCGTTCTGCCAGAGTTACCCCCTGCTGTTTTAGCCATGAGGGACGCTATGCTACGGGCTTTGTAACAGATATGTGGAGGCTTAATTTAGAGTGTTTTATTACAAGGCACGATATACATGCACTGCGTCGTGCATGGCCCACTTTCTGGGATCGGGGCTCTACAGGCCACGTTTCTGATGGACTTGTGCCGCGCTACCTTAATGTTCCGTGCAAACTTCACACTACACTAATCTTAAACAGTTCCGGAATTTAAGTAACACTACATTGAAGTTACACACAGTTCAAGGATCCATGTAACACGGGGAGTTCCGGTGATGAGCACAAATTAAGTAAGGCTATCGGTGAACTCAGGTCTACTAGCCGGGCTGTCCGTGAGGCTCGGAGCTGACGGGTTTAAAAACTCAAGCAATTCCGGTAGGGACGGCAAGAGCGGAGGTCGAGAGGCTACGCGGGTGACCCGCGACTAGTCTCCTTGGAGGACGGTGATCAACTGGCGATGGCTGTGGCGTCCGCACGACTCCCCAGCCTCGCTCCCGCGAAAACATGTCGTGTGCAAAAGTAATCCCGGGCCATGCGTGCCGCTTGATCGTGCTAAAGTCTTGAATTACAATAACATTTCACCATAGTCGTTACTCAATTAAGATCGTTTTCAAGAGAGCTGAAAGTTAATTACAATGTCCAGATAATGAGGTCACCTCACGGTCCCCCCGTGGTCGACTATCGCGCGGGCGACAGTCGATTAGGTGGGGCAGCTTATGTTCGAGGCGTTGCACCACCCTGCACCCAGGTGCGTTCATGTCGCACATGCTCAGGGCGAGGCGGGGATGTGCCATAGCGGTCTGTGCGGATTCGAGGAGCAGTAATGGTTGGCGTCAACTATATGATTGTTTGAAAATGGAATACGCTGAAGCAGTAAACGAAAAACTGGCAAAGGCTTCAGTATACATAGAGGAGAGTGGGGTAATGCCCCGTAGCGGGGTAGTGGCCCGCACCTCGTTTTATTATTCACAAACATTTTGTGGCAAATGGACATAGTGCTGCACTCTAGGGAAAGCGGAGAGGACTTCTTGGAAGTTTGTTTCAATTCACTACGTTGCCTGGTGTTCGAGTGGCGGGCGTTTAAATGAAAACCAAGGTATGTAATCTAATGTTTCTCAACACTTCCATGCTATGTAGTTAGAAAAAAATGTAGATATTTTTGTTGATAAATATTATTTTAATTATCTTTGAACAGTAACGTATATTTTGATACCAGAATCGCTTGCACAAGTATCCACTAGTATGTGCTATGAATCTGTATGGCAAAATGGTTGGCGACGTGGTAACAGCCCGCGCTTGGCGGGTCGTTACCCCATTCATGTGGGCCATTGCCCTTTATGTGTGGGTCACTCTTAAACACGTAATAAATTATTTTTTGATTTAACAAGATACATATGTGTATGATACAGCTGGGTAATTAACAGTACAAAATAAATTATTGCACTGAAAGGCATTAAATCTTCCGAAACCATATATTATTTATTTATTAATCTTTTGTGAGTTATTTGAAGTTCAGGTGAGCGAAGATGTAACAACAATTAATTTAATTTTAGCTTTTTTTTATAAAGTGAAGTAGTAATTTAAATGTGTAATTTCAAATACTTATTGAAGAACATAATTATGTTGTGATTAAATTTTAACAATGTAAATTATTTGATAATTTTTGTTCAAATGGTGCGGGACAGAAAGAGGACAACTCAAAAGGCAGGTTGGACGACGGAAGCAATTGAGGCTGCATTTGCTGCCGTCAGAAGCGGCAGGAGTATCCGAGCAGCAGGCAAAATTTTTAACATTCCCGAACGTACACTTAGAGATCGTTTGAAATCAGGTTCAACCGCGACTGCGAACATGGGCAAGAAACCATTATTTTCACGTGAACAGAAGAAAGAACTTGCCACCCATTTAATTCTTTCAAAAGTATTTTACGGGATGTCTCAGATAGAACTGCGTCTTATGGTTTACGAGTATGCTGAAAGAAACAACGTTAGTCACCCATTCAATACAGCCACGCGGCTTGCTGGAAATGACTGGTTGTGTGATTTTATGAAACGGAATCCAGAACTCAGTCTGAAAAAGCCGGAACTCACTAGTATAAATAGAATGACAGCGTTTAATGAGCAATAAGTTAAGATCTTCTACAATAATTTGGAAAAAGTAATGGAAAAGGGTTTCACACCCGACAGAATATACAATGTTGACCAAACTGGCATTTCAACAGTACAGAAACCAGGGTTCATTATTGGACCCTGAAGTATCGTGAAGGGGAAGGGGAAATCCACCTCACTTTACCTCAATGACGTTAAAAAAAAATGGCCCTTGTAAAGGGACAGGCAGAGTGCCAGACGTGTTGTGCGAGAACAATTAGCAAAAAAAAAAAAAAACCTTAAAGAAATAAGCGTAAATATCAGAAATACAAACATTAACAACTTTATTATTCTTTAAATCAAGTCCCATATGAATGTAGAGGGGCAACACATAACAAGAATTACGAAAGAAAGAATTATGTAAACAGGTACTGGTGAGCAATACAAATAGCCAATATACAAATGATATGTGCTAACGTTATTTAAATCAAGCAATTGCAGATAGAATGCTGTCTGTCCGGACGTGAGAAGTGCGGCGGAGAAAAACGGCAAACGCCCTAACGGAAAATGGGTCGAAAGCAAAAAAAAACAAATTAAAAGAAATGCACAAGGTGAAACAAACTGTCAATGCAAACCATAAAATTACGAAACAAAATTGGTGTCCAGCAAAAATTACTTTATGAGGCCACAAGAAGGCAAGCCAAACATGACGCAGAAGGCAAATTACACAATTATCAAGGAAAAATAAATGTAAGACACCAGCAAGAGAACACCTCCTAGCCATGCGTAACACGGCGCGACGCCGAAGCACCCTTCACGCGATCGCTCCTGGAACAGAACAGAACGAGCAAAATAATTACAGCCCTATATATAAAAAATTCAAATGGCGCTAGTGTCGCATTCAGTAGGCCTGGAAGGAGGCGCCTACGTCACGCGGACGTCACAAGGGACTGCGGGAGGGGGCTTTAAGGGGAACGAGGGAAGGGGAGGAGCCAGCGGGCGTCTGAATGCCGAAGCGCACGTTGCAAATTCCCGCCCCCTGGCGAAGCCTTCTGCAGGACGATGAAGCAGATGAATGCGACGATACGAGGAGCGACGAGTAGAGTATCTTGTATGTGGTTGCTTCGAAGTAGAGTGAAAACTCAGCGATGTCAGTAGGCAGCTGGAGTACAGATGGCTCGCGCGCACCAAGTTAAGTCCGCAGACGGAGGAAGCCCCGAACAGGACTGCAGCGCCCGGAGCACCCCAGCAGCGCAGAACGGTGATAAGCAGGAATAAGCTAAAGCACAATCCATGAAGAAGCCACCCTACGACATACTGCGCAAGCGCCCGCCCCCAAAACACTACAAGAGCTGTTGGCAGGCGAACGAGAAGGGGGGGGGGGCAGTGGTATCGGAGAATAAGAGCAGGTAGGTATCACAGCTTCCGATTCAGCCCGAAACTGCAAGTCTCACAGGGTACTACCGCCGGGCGCAGCAGTGCACGGAGGGGAGGCGGCTCGCAGCGGCGCTCGAAAAGGGGCACCAGAATGCTGCCACATCACAAACACTCCGACGAAGCGTGCCACAGCAGGTGTCACTGCTCGACGAATCTCTGGGCTAGGCAGGGGCTGCACAAACAGTACACGGAAGTTTCTATCACTACGAGAGGGCCCACCTCCTAGGAGACATCCAGCAGGAACGGCAGGCACACCGACGAGAAGAGATGGTGCAGTCACTGTCGAGGCTTACATCCATAGCACGTAGGAAGCAGGAGCCGCCAGAAGAGCGTGACGCAGGCAGTGAAGAGTGGATGTTTCCTCTCTTCGCTGGGTGATGACTGAATAAGAGCGGCGAAGATGGCTCGCCAGCAACAGAATAATGGAGTGGCGGAGAGGAAATTACAAAGAAAAACATAAAACACACTGCACCATCCACAAATACCAAAAATATACCTTCTCAATCACACAACTTACTTTCCAGTGCACTGGAAAGATTCACATAATTTAGTAGGGAATAAATATACAATAAAACATAAAAGACATTGTAAAAAAAATAGCAGCCCACTCAGCCAACAACCTTTTTTAGAGCTGGGCTGCCATACTTGTTGCATATTGTAAACACTTATTCAAAGATTATTAGGACATAAATAATAAATCAGAATATGTCTATTACTGTTAAAATACAAGTCTTAAACTATCCCCAAAAAATAATTCCAAACTTCTATGGGAAAAAATTTTGACAATAAGGCTAGGCCAGAGCAAACAGCTCCAGATGAATATTCATAAATGACATGCGGGTAAAATCAATAAAAATACAACGGGAGAGAAGACCTGATAAAACCTTACTAACAAAACAACTTACATGTTAAGACACATAAACTTTCAGCTAACTTACATGGCACTTTTTATACCTGGATTTTTTCTTACAATCCTGGAGAAGTACATTATTATTGCCCAAAAAACGCACAATAGTAAACGGGCCCTCATATGGGGGAAGCAACTTAACATTGATCTGTGCCGCTAAAGAAGGGAGAACATATGAACGCACCAGTACAATATAGCCAACCATGGGGCTGCCTAGTTTTGTTGTACTACGTCTCGACAATGTGGCGGGCCTTCTGGAGATTACAGGAAACAAGATCAAGAATTTTCTCGAGGTCAGCCTCAGTTAGGGTGGAGCTTAGAGACGGCAGTCCCCAGAGATTCAGGAGAGGGTGAGTGAGCTCGCGGCCCAAAAAAAGAATGGAAGGAGGAAAGCCGGTGGCGGAGTGCACTGCAGAGTTAAGACCCATGTTAATGTAGTCCAGATCGGAATCCCAAAGTGTCTGATCTGAACGATAAAAAGAAGTGAGAACCCCCTTGAGCAACTTGTTGACACGCTCTGACTGGTTGCCCTGAGGGAAATATGCCGAGCTATAGATGGGTTTAGTTGCCAATTCAAAGCACATATCCTTGTAGATGTTAGACTGGAAGTATCTGGCATTATCAGACACGAGCATGGCTGGGGCTCCAAAGAGCTTCCACACTTATTCCCGAAGGGCTTTGACAATCGAAACTGCTTTCATGTTTTTTAGAGGTAGAAGTATGACAAATTTAGTGAAAATATCGACCAAGACAAGCAGACACATTGAAGGCTTCCATGAGCTTCATGGGACAGTGTAAACAGGTGAAGTACATTCACGTGAACATTCAACTGCGTGTAACACTATCCTAAAAATACTGAATAAATTATGCTGAGTAAATAGTGTTCAAAAAGGGGTAATTTAACAATTATAGCCAAGGATGGATGCAAAGGTTGAAGTAGCAAATAGTTACATTAACTTAGTTCGTTTAATCATGGGCAAAGGCCTCACGTGGTTATCATACAAATACATCATTCTTTCACATATAATTAATACTTGCTTAATACTGAT
Organism: Bacillus rossius redtenbacheri; assembly: GCF_032445375.1. Lineage (NCBI taxonomy): Eukaryota > Metazoa > Arthropoda > Insecta > Phasmatodea > Bacillidae > Bacillus > Bacillus rossius. The sequence goes on from NC_086330.1 coordinate 203,054,806, forward strand.
AGTGCTAGTACACATGCCACGGCAAAATACGTGAACGCATATCTATATTTTCTTTAGGATTAAATGCTTGATAGAATACATAATATTAACTTGATAGATACTTGATGGAAAGAAATGTTACAATTAAGTATTAACGCTTACACACAAGGATAATGAACACTAACATGCCTCATTAGAGAATACAAAAACGTCAAATGAACATGCAGGCGACCGCGGCCTAACCTACACTAGGCGGTATAAGCTTACTGTAAAGCATGATAAAGCATGATATAAAAGGAAAATTCACAAATTAATACATTAAATACATTACGTAAAAACAAGTCCTAACGAAGACTGTAGACCAGACGGGGAGAGACGTCAAACAAACTAAGCATGGTACTAATACAAAAAATGATCAAGGAAAACAATAAGTGCCAAATAGAATTTAGACGGTGACGGCCGAAATGGAATTTATAATACAGCTATTACCAAATACCGTTTACATTACTGTAAGGGTCACCACCTTACAACACTTACATGCATTCTCCCCGCTGTCACACACTCTCTCTCTAAAGCAAGTATCTGACTACATGCTTAATTCACGACCAGCACCGACTGACTGCTAACGAACAAAAAGAGTCTTCATGGCATTACACCTAGTTTTAATTAAGCAAGAGGGCGCCACGCGCATGCGCGGACATCTCACGAGGGGAAGACAAACACAGCACTGGATGCAGAGAGGGGGGGGGAAGGTAGGAAGGGAAGAAGCGCCGAAGCCCGCCGCGCGGCGCGAAGTTCAAGTGACGCGCACCGACCACTTCAACATATTACCCATACGCGAGCGCGTCAATGGCCCAAAGATATCTAGATGGACAACATGCCAGGGTGCCACTGGCAGGTCTGCACAGTACAGGCCCACCCTAGTGGCAATCTGGCAATCATGACAGGATCTGACAAAGGCACGAACGTCGTTGCGAAGATCCGGCCAGTATAAATGCGCAGAAATGTGGCGGAAGGTTTTATCCATACCAAGATCGCCTCCGATCAGGGACGAATGGTAGTATTTAAGTACCATAGGCCTTAATATTAATGGCACAACTGCCTTACGAGCTCGACCCGAGCTGCCAGTAAAATAAATCAGACCCTGTTCCTCCACAAATGGGGCCACTTTCTTGTCTCGCAAGTCCTTAAGGAATTTCTGACAAACGACGTCGTCAAGCTGACGCTCACGAACATTAAGGTAGGACTCCGGGAAAACCTTGCACACACATATGAGTTCATCTTGACTAGGTGAATCGTTCTCTTCAACCAAAAACTCCTCGGGACAAAACATCCGCGAAAGCGTGTTGGCCACTACATTGTCGGCTCCTCGAACATGATGGATAACAAAGTTAAAACGAGAAAGACGAAGTATCCAATGTCCCAGCTTGCCCAGTTGTTGAGGATGGTTACAGAGCCAGCTCAAAGCCTGATTATCTGTAAAAAGATCGAATTCCCTACAGTCGAGATAACATTCGAACTTTTCCAAGCCGAACAGGCAGGCAAGAGCCTCCTTCTCGTAAGTACCCAACTTTCGTTCAGACACCAGTAACGAGCGGCTGGCGAAGGCTATTGGCCGGAGTTTGCCCTCTTCCAGGTGGGCGAGAACTGCTGCTAGAGCAATGGACGAGGCATCAACAAACAGGGCAAAACGCTTGCTGAAATCAGGCAGGACCAGAATGGGAGGAGAGCCCAATTGAGACTTCAGGGTAGCGAACGCCTTTTCCTGTTCCGGGCCCCAAACAAAAGGAACGTCCTTTTTACAAAGGGCATTTAAGGGGGCACAAAGGGCAGCAAAATTCTTGATGAAGCGGGAATAATACCCAAGCATGCCCAAACAACGTTGCACACCCTTGATATTCTTAGGTCTGGGGAAGGCGACAATGGGGGCAACCTAATCCGGGTCCATGAGCAAGGAGCCCTCGGAAATAACATAGCCCAGGAACTTCACGAACTTTTGGCCAAGGGAAATTTTCTTAGGATTGACCGTAAGTTTGGCAGCACGAAGGCAAAGAAAGACCTAAGGTGGTCAAGGTGCTCCTCAAAAGAATTGCTATATACAATAATGTCGTCGATGTAGTTGAAAACAAAACAAAATTTGAAATCACTTAGCACGTGATCAAGCACGCGGCTCAAGGCCTGGCTGCCAAAACTGACGCCCATAGGAATTCTGTTAAACTGGTAATGACCGAAAGGGGTTGAAAAGGCAGCATATTTAGGGCAACTTGGGTCCAACAGACATTGGTGGAAACTATGATTAAGGTCGATAACTGAAAATATACGAGCCTTGCCCAAGTGCTGTAGGTAATGGCCATCTGTCATCAATAATCTTCTGATTCAATTCCTGGAAATTGTGAACTAAACGCCATTCCGTACTGTCCTTCTTGGGTACCAAGAAGGTTGGGGTACTGAAATCGGATGTAGATCGGCAGCCAACAATTTTTGAATAATTTCTCTCATGAACTGAAGTTTCGGGGGTGACACCTTTATATATCTGCTGCGAACAGGTACCTCATCCCTCACATAGAAGCGATAAGGCAGTACATCACACCTGCCAATCTTGCGGGTTATCACATCCGGAAACTCGCTTACTAAGTCAGCGATAGCCTGATCGGATTCGTGACTCGTCAGTTCCTTACAGGACATGACAATGGGCACGTGTCTTTTGTGCCGCAGCTGAATTTTTATAGATGGCGCAAAACCAAAAGACAACGCGATTATATGCAAATCCAACACACAATGCGTGTTACTAAGGAAATCGAGACCCAAAACAAAATTAGATGCAAGTCCAGAAACCACAATAAACTTACAACTCCAAGAAAATCTGTGAACCTTAAAATGTAAAATCACCGAGCGACGGGCGCGCACGATGTCGCCATTGGCCACGGAAATGATTACATCAGGCTCATTGACAACGAAACGCTTCAAATGACGATGCTGGCTAAGCAAACTGTCAAAACATGCCTCACTGATGCACGAACAAGTGGCTCCTGTATCGATGAGGGCGGGCTAAAAATTACCCAGTACAAGCAAGGGAAGAAAATGCAAAAACGCTTGAGGAAAGTATCTGCGCATAACACGATGACTACGACCCTTCCTGCGTGTCGTCAATGCCAGTTTCCCGGACATTGAACTCGGTAATGGCCCGCCTGACTGCAGCGGAAACACCGCCTATCGCCAGCATTAACTCGAGAACTAGTGCACTCGGCCGTAACGTGTCCGAAAACACAACAATTAGCACATCGGCCACAGCCGCGAGTATCAATCCTAGCGGGGAGCGCGGCTGCGTTATTCACGGCCAAGTTCAAGGTCGCGGCAAGGGGCGGCTCGCTTACACGAGCAAGCGCTAGTGTCGCATTCAGTAGGCCTGGAAGGAGGCGCCTACGTCACGCGGACGTCACAAGGGAGTGCGGGAGGCAAGGTTAGTAGAGGGAGGATGCCTCAGTCCCGTAAGCGCTGTGTAGCCAGCCGGCCGAGGGTGGGTGACGTCACTAGCAGTCCCGCAGCTGCCTGCCTGCCCGTTATCTGTCGGCCGCGTCCGGCCACAGCAGCAAGTGTCGCGTCTTAAAATAAACTCATAGATCGAACACGTTCTTAACACTATTACAACGACCCTTCCATAATTGTTCCGTTATATTTATACTTGGTCTAATACTGATATGGCTGCCATTATTATAAATATTATCCTCCCTCCCCCCCCCCAAAAAAAACGTAATAAAGTAAGTTAACACGCGAAAAACAGATTCCATTAATATGATAAGCACAAAAATTATTATGTACATTAAAAAAATCCATTTCACATCACTGATGATTGTGAGTACCTTGCAAGAAATACACAAAAAAACAAGCATATGTGGAAACAATAAAATATCTCGGTACTCACCAAACATTGCAACCGTTGCATATTTTGTTAGCTCATTGATCGTCCGTAGTTTCCGATATCGAATTATTTCTTTACTCTTGGAAAATAAAAAATTAATATTAAAAAAAATTCATTTAGCATTAAGTTTTTGAGAGATTGCTTTAACACACGTGTAACTTAAAAAAAAATGTTTAGTTGATAATGCTCCATATAAATAAAAATTCGGTCGTCTAGATCAAAACTAGACCTAATAAAATATTCCCAATGTCACTTTAGAAGTCAGCTATTTAATGCAGCATACAAATTCAGGTCTTAAATGCCTATGTACTTCATGTAACAATTTATTTGTATTTTTTAATTTTTTTCCTCCCGTCGGTCTGACATGGCACCAGAAGTTCTCTTGGTTGATTTTCGGGATTCTTCTGAAATACACTTCATCCTTATGAATGTTCTTTGAAGAACAAAGGCTCTGATAATTTTCTTTGGAATATTATTTAAGGAAGGAGCAATCTTATCCACCAATTTCGTCACGACGCCTGGGGCTTTTAGAAGTTCTTTACCATGATAATTTTGGAATTCACACTCAAGCTGCTTTGCTTGACGTAACCATAGTTCAGACGGTATACACAATCCCCCATAAGACAGATGTTTGACCCACGATGATGCAGTTGGTATTAGAGTATTCGCCTCATTGCTACTTTCTAAGTAGGAGAACTCTGATTTGAGTTTTTTTGCCACCCAACCACAAAGGTATTCAAAAGCATTTTCTTCTAAATCGGTAGAAAATTTAAATTCTGTTTGTGTTGTAATGATATCATCCGCAGTAACGTTTCCTTCAGACTTGCCTTCTTCTTTAAGAAAATTTGTTTTTGATTTTTCAGTTTCACTTACTGAATCAAAAAGACCGCTAAGTTTAAGCACTTTGCTTGCCACAAATTCCGTGTCATCTGAAGCAGCAGTCGTATTTGTGTTCGTCCGTAGCACACCTTGGTTTTTTCCTAAAATTATCATCCTCAGGCGGTATAGTGCGTCTAAAGGCGTGGGATGATCGTTTAATCCTCCACGGGTGCGAGAAAAAATTTTCAATAATGTCTTGATTAAGACGATGGGTCAATATGTAACTAATACCATGTGTCAGTTTTAGATCTCTGTAAAGAAGCTGTAATGCTTTCGTAGACACAATGACACCTTTCTGGAAAAGTTGCATAGTTTTTTTCCCGCAGCAACGCAATTTACTTATTGTTTCAATCATTTTGTTTAAAATTTCGTCTTGAGCAGTTAATTCTTGGCCGTATGCTTTTCGGGATGGTTCGCCAATATTACGGGGTATATAACAGTTCATGGTGTCAAACCATTGGTCACACAGGAGAATAAAGTCTGCAGTTGCTTGTGCAACATTCTTGTCCATTCCGGGCATTTTAGTTTTCAAAGCGATAGCAGTGGTTCGTGACAGTAATTCACTTGCTTTCCTTACATTCTGCCGCTGCGTTTTTTCCACCGATATATGTGTATTTGTTAGTTTGTGGCATATTTTGAGATCTGAGGATTCTTCTGCATTTATAAGGGCTTCGACAGGTCCTTTATTAATGTGTATGTTACCAGGTACATTGAACCCTGTATCCAAAAACCAATTCCTGGTGAGTTTCAAAAGATGTGGCGGATCAGCAAACACATAAATTTTCTCGGTTTCTGCACTAGGGTGGTTAAAAAATGTCTTGTCTGTACTAATTCCCATTTCCTTCCATAGGCCTAAATTTCCTCCCCCAAGATCACTTACTATGGCTTTCACCACGTATCCTGCATCACGAAGCTTATCAATAACTGACAGAAGAATATCTTTCGTCATTTTTGTGTCAAAATTTATGTAAAGTGGCTGCTTCCATTTATAAAACAAGCCTCGAGCCATTACAACTTGCATGTATGAAAAAGGTCCGACAACTTCATCTTTTTTCACATCGTATTCCAGAGTTCTCTTTACTTTAACTTCGTCAAATTGCAGGACTGCTATGCGTTCTTTATCAATCAGTTTTGATCTGGCAACTTCAAGATACTGAAACATGTGCTGAAGTAGGCCCTCACGCATTTCCAAAGATGATGCCCACCTCTGAAGTGTGGATACCCTGGCAAAGGGATATTCATTTTTTCTTCAGAAAAAGATAGCAACGTTTGCTTAGGTACCTTAATGTGAACGCCAAAGATATTTCTTCATTAGTCCACCTCACATGTTTCCTTATTCCAAGAAGCAAACCTATTTGATTTTTCGTAAACAACGACGAAAGCACTTGGAAACATTTTACATTCTTTCTTTTCAGGTTATTATTTTCTTTCTTTAATTTTTTAATATTTTTAGCGTCTGAGAGAAGTTTATTTTCTAAAAGTAATATTTAATGTTTCAGAATTTCATTTTCTTTTTTCAGATTTTCTTCTTTATTTTCTACCTTATTTCTAGCACTGAGGCTGCTAGATTCAATTACACTTATTTCTTGCAGTTCTTTTATCAGCTCTGTTGCAATTTTTTGTTTTGTCTTGAATTTTACCGATAATTATGTTCTACAGAATTTGTATCCTCCTGGTGAATATTATCCTTAGACAACAATTTTAGAGATGGTACAGCAGATTTCTTCAAAACTTTCTTCGGTTCAGTTTTTAACAGTTCAGCCTGTAGATCTCTTTCATAGTCCTCGACCATAAAATGATCTGAACAAACATAAGAAATATCAGGATTGAATTTATCTTGTCGTTTGCAGCGTTGCACCCATTGGCTTTTGAACACAATTTCTTTTGGAAATCTGTGGTATATGACGTTTTTTTGTTTTTTCACGACGATTTTTACAAACAGCTACAGCACACCCAGTCCCAGGCATTTTACCACACAGCAAACTAGTTGAAGCTGCATTAATGTTCAAAAATATTCGTTCAAACGCCGAACACTGCACAAGTTGACGTTTATCAGGCTAGGAAATAAAACTCTAAACACACACGCGAGGTACACATAAAGTAGCTGAATTCGTCGTGCACATAAAGATGAAACTAGAAGTACGCGTGTCATGAGATCGCCTCTATGACAGTGTGTCCAGTTTTTTCGGGACGGAAAGATAAATTTGTGAAAGCGCGCGCGTCTTGACTGGGGGACGGGACGGGAGCAAGGGCGAGGCGGTGTACTGCACGTGACGTCACTTCGCTGCCTGCGCAGAAAGATGCGCGCCCGTCTGAGGCAACCTCCCCTTCTACTAACATAGTGCGGAAGGGGTTTTAAGGGGAACGAGGGAAGGGGAGGAGCCGGCGGGCGTCTGAATGCCGAAGCGCACGTTGCAACCCAAAGGCCAGAAGCAAGTAGGAATCGTTAGTAGCGGGGAGAGGGGAAAAATGTAACTGTATGTTGTGCAATGTGTGCGTCTGGAAGTTTCATACCGTTTATGTTTATATTTCCTCGCCAGCGCCATTCTCCATTGCTAGAAAAAGGGGGGCCAATTGGAGCTACATATCAATGTTCTAAATCTGGTTGGATGAACGACGAACTCTTTCTTGTGTGGATGAAACACTTCGTGAAACACACGAAATCTTCAATAAAAACTCCAACGTTTCTCATAATGGACAATCATAACAGTCATACGTCATTGGAAATATATAACTTCTGCAAAGAAAATGGTGTTCATGTCGTCTCCCTACCGCCTCACACTTCAAATAAACTTCAACCCTTAGACGTGACTTTCTTTGCTTCCATTAAATCAGCATTTTTTTCGGGAATGCGACCTGTTCATGAAAAACCACGCTCTCCGTAAAATCACGAATTATGATTTAGCTTCACTTTTTAACCAAGCATATGTCAGAATCGCAACCATGCAGAAAGGAATATCTGGTTTCTGTGTAACAGGCGTTTATCCTCTCCAACCTGATATTTTCGACAAAGACGACTTCTTTCCCATGCAAGTAAACCCAAGTGAATCTTTTGCTGTTGAAGACAGGGGCGTAGCCAGGGGGGTTTTTAGGGGTTAACCACCCCCCCCCCTTAGCATCAAACATTTAATTAATTTCTTATTCATCACTCACACAAATTTCATATTAAAATTAATAAAAAGTTTACCATTACAATATTTAAATTTAAGTACCGAAAACTGCCAAAATAACACTATTTTACACCTTAAAAACCAAATTTTCCCGGGGGAGGACCCCGCTTTAATATAGGGGGGGGGGGGGGGGGGGCATGCTTCTTAACACCCCCCATACACAAATCCTGGCTACGCCACTGGTTGAAGACAATCTAATCTACACAAACATATCAAGACTGGAAGTTGTGAATGATGCTGATATGCCTAAAACACTTGCGAATACTTAATTTGCCGACATATCACCTGTACCAGGCCGTCAGGCTTACAAGGTAATACTAAAGGGAGACAGAAACAACACTCAGAAATATTGACTTCCACTACAATGAAAGGTGTGCTACAGCTAGCAGAAGAAAAAAAGAGAAAATAAAAGAAAACGAGACAACGATAAATCTCTGAAACAGAACACTAGGTCTAAAATAAATGTTCAAATATGTAAAAACACTGTCGTCATTGCTACAAGACAAAATCAAAAGAGCAAGAAAATCTGCAGGTGGCATGTTAGGTTTGGCGACCGTAGTGAAGATGAGGGTAGTGCTAATTACATGTGTTAAGAAAGTTTACAAGACCCAAATGTCATAACCACTGAAGCTCAGAAAAATGAGCTGTGTTCTGTTTGTAGGGAATTTGGACGTGATAAAGAGCTATGGTATCGGTGTGTCATGTGTTCAAGCTGGGTGCATGCTGAGTGTAGTGGCAGGGACACAGCCAGCAATTACAAATGTGACTTATGTTCCTGTCAGTAAAATAAGGACTGAAGATTAGTAAAAACTGAATTTGTTTTATTTTCATGCTGAATGCAGTAAACATTCAATATCGTGCATTAGAGCACACCATATTTAATGTAATTTGAAATTTCTTTTATTTAGTATTTCAGTGAAGTTTTACTCATCTGTCAGAAGAACTAAAGAGACTTAAAGAAAGTATCTACTGTAGTTTTAAATTATGTTGTTCTGTAGGCATAAATCTCAAATTGTTTATAATGTCTGAAATACTGAAATAATGTTTTCTTTGGTTGTTTTTTTTCAGAGATATTTTCAATCGTCCATTATGTTAAGATCTAATTAAGAAATAGTTGATTTGTTATGGCACATATTTACCGTAAAGTAGTTGCTTTAAACAATTTAATTTTTTGTGAAATATTGATTACAAGCAAAAGTTAATAAAAAAACAATTTTGTTAGCAAGTGTATTTTTAAAACTTTTTTGACTTTATTTTTATTTTTATGTGTATTGCTTGTAAAAATTTACCACAAATATTTTTATTATCTTACATGATGTTATATTAACACGATTATGTTACAATATGATTTTATTCACTGTAAATATTTATTTATAAAATTTTATTTATTTTTGTTTAACTTGCTGGATTCACCCATTTAAACTTAATGCATCGGGTTGACAGAACTATTTTTTTTTGGTATATTGATTTACGTTTTAACTACCCTTCAAAATTGAATAAATTACAGAAAATTATAGTTATGAAGTATTCAATTATTTGCTATTGTGTGCATTTTATATGGAGAAACCACATACGTGCCATTACCCTGCAGGGGTGGGCAATGGCCCGCAGTGTCGATGTTTATCTTTCGATGTATTGTTTTGTCAGATCTGTCATTTGGCTAATGATTATGAAACGTACATGTAACGAAAGGCGTATAGTAATCATAATCGAGTTCACCGACCGAAGATGTATACATTTTAGATTTGTATTTGACGAATTAACTTAAGTGCGGGTCATTTCCCCGCTCTCCCCTACATATTAGTGTGGAGCATAGACGACCGGTCATTGAACTAGCGAATTTTTCCGGTCACTAACAAAATCGGTCTATAAAACCTCGAATAGTAAATAGCAATTATTATTAAATAAACATAAAATGTTTGAAATAAAGTTTATTGGTAAAGCTAAGCTCAGCACAATCAAGATACGAGATAGAGTATTCGTTGGTCAATGCAAAGGAAATTGTGAGTGCCAATACACGAATAGATGATTTGCGGCCTATGATGCTATTGCTCTTTAAGTCAGATAGCTCATAACAGTTGTTGATGACCTTGGTGACTCTGTAGGGTCCATCACATAGCAGGAATAATTTTCTGGTTATATGATCCCACTTTCTACTCACACGTGCAGTTCTACAAAGTACTAAATCACCTAAATTAAATTTCTTTACTCTTGAAGCAGCATTACGTTTCTGTCTGGCCACTGCTTCTAGCTGTAACTTCTTATTAATTAACTGTTCCACTTCTTCTCCTGTTGGCCATTCATTTGTATCGGTGTCTTCGTCCAATCGGGGTAGGTAACAAGGGTTAATCGCCACTGACCTATCCAGACTAAGAGTCTCATGTGGGGTAAAACTTGTGGAGCTGTGTACTGTGTGATTTATGACACATTCTATCCCAGGTATCTTATCTCTCCAGGACTGATGTGACTGGTGACACAATATTCTAAGAATAATGCCTAATGTTTTCATAACCCTCTCCACAGGGTTACTCTGTGGGTGCCTGATGGATGACATAGTAGGCAGGATTCCCATTTTCTTGAGACCTGATTGCCACAGTTCGCTCTGGAACTGGGTTCCGTGGTCTGATATGACTACTTCCGGCTTCTTAACTTCACTACAGAATTGTTGAAGCTTTCTCAATACAGTTTTAGCTGTAGCGTGTTTGATCGGGTATAGTCTTGTATACTTGGAGTATACATCCATTATAACAAAAATACACTGCACACCTCCTTTGGACTGAGGCAAAGGTCCGAACAAATCTACAGATACCAATTGCATTGGTCTGCTAGGAATGATAGCTTGTAAGGTACCATGTAAATTTTCATTTGGAGCTTTTGACTTTTGACATAGGTCACAAGCTCTAGTATATGCTGTCACTGTTCGAGGCATGTTTGACCAGTATAGTTGTCTACTGATTGCTTCATACATTTTTTTATTTCCAATGTGATTTAGATTTTCATGAATTTCTTTAAGGATGGGGTTCACCATACATGCAGGTATCACTGGTTTCCAATTATCTGCGTAAACACTCCTCCTCTTCGTTTGAGCAAACAGTATACCCTCCTTGGATACACTAAAGTGTTGGTGAATTTTGTAGTTTTCAGGTTTAGTTGCCAAATCTTGTTTTATTTTGCTGCAAAATTCATCTGATATTTGCTTAATTTTCAGGTCTTGTAGGATCTTTTGGATGTTATGATTCGATTGCAAGACAGATGTTGTAGTGGGTGCTACTAGAAATTCCTTGGTACGACTGGAAGTGTGTGTAGCATCTGCTTCAATTTCAGCTAGTCTGCTAAGACAGTCTGCAGCTACATTAGCTGTGCCCTTAATGTGCTGAATGTTCAGGTCATACTCCTGTAACAGAAGGCACCATCTAGTCAAGCGGCTTCCAAACAATTTGCCAGCTTTCAAGCAAGTTAATGCTTGGTGGTCAGTCAACAAAATAATTTTCTCTCCTAGAAGTAAATCCCTGAATTTCTGGAGGGACCACACAATAGCTAGGGCCTCTTTCTCAGTAACTGTATAATTGCGCTCAGCTTTATTGAGCGTTCTGCTAGCCATTGCCACAACTTTCTCAGTACCTGAACCATCTTGCTGTGCTAACTTACATCCAAGTGCAGTGTCTGAAGCATCAGTATATAAGTAGAAATCACAGTTTTGTACTGGATGGTATATTACATGTTCATCTAGGAATAACAACTTCAGTTTTTGAAACGCCTCGGTATGTTGGTCAGTCCAATCCTAAACTGTATTCTTCTTTAGCAACTCAAATAGAGGTACTGCCACCTGAGCTACTCTGTCAGAATAATTACGGTAGAATCCTATTATTCCTAGGAAAGCTCTCAGCTGACGGACGTTCTGTGGTGTTTTAAAATCTTGTATTGCCTGTAGCTTATCTGGTGCAGTCTTGATACCTTCAGGGGTCAAAACATGTCCCAGGAATGGCAATTCATTTCTGCAGAACACAGATTTCTTTAATTTCACTGTCATGCCTGATTTTTGTAATTTTTGCAACACTGTACCAATATGAACCAAGTGTTCCTCAAAGGTGGCTGAGGTGATAAGGATGTCATCTACGTATGCCCTGGCGAAACCACTGCACTCTGGCCCCAGAGTTGCACCTAGACAGCGGGTGAACTCTGCCACGGCATTACATAAGCCAAATGGCATCACCTGGAAAACATACTTTTGATTTCGGAATAAAAATGCAGTGTATTGTCTGGAGTTGTTTTCCAATGGGATTTGCCAATAGCCAGAGGACAAGTCAAGGGTGGTTAAATATTTCAAACCTTGATACAAGCGTAAAATTTCGCTGGTCTGAATAGGGCTTTCACGGTCCTTCACTGTGATGCGGTTCAATTTCCTAGCACCCAGGCATAACCTGACAGTGCCGTCTTTCTTTCCTACACAAACGATGGGATTAGTGTAAGGACTTGCCTCTCTTTTCACAACATGCCAATCTAACATTAGCTTCAGGTATTCTGTAGCTTCCAACAGGTATTTGGCTGGGATAGGGTATGATTTCCTGTGAAAAGGTTCAGACTCATTAATTTGTATCTTAGCATGATAGTTAGTTTTTAGGCCGGTCTTGTCAGAGAATACTGGCTGATAGTAGGACAGTAATTTGTACAGTTCCTCAGTTTGACTAGAATCTACTGTGGCAATTCCTACAACTGCAGCATGTAGTTCTTCCAAAGTTGCTGTGAGGTTAGTGTGAGCCTGACAGCTGTACATTTGTTTTGGTAGTTGCACATCAGTTATTACACCTACTAGCTTTTCTCTCACACTCCATTTTTCAGATAATGGTATTTCACTTTTACAATCGCTAGCAGTTATGGTCCAAAGCTTGAAGTTAATAATTACTCCATACAGTGACAAAAAATCTGTTCCTAAAATTAGTGGCTTGGCTAGTCCTTTTACCATTAGGGCAAACACTTGTTTAGGCTGACCCAGTCCTGAGACTTCTAATAACACTTGACGGTTAACTATTGGACTTGCGCTAGATGTGACACCAATTATTTTTAGTGCAGGTACGGGAATCTTGGGTAGCTGAATCCCTAAGTGTTCCAACTGAATCATCAGCTCCTCACTTGCACAAGACACTTCTGCACCACTATCAATCAATGCAGGTGTGTTTACACCATAAATACTTAGCATAATTTCAGGGCAAATAGTTTGAAGCTGAGGTAGCTCATCTTCCGCTACTTCTCGAAATAAAAATTCACGCTCATTTTCTCTTAATAACACAGTACACACATAGTTATGGTAACTTATGTACCCATGCAGATTACTTTGCTCCACTTGTTTATTTGGTTTTACCCCCTGGTCTGGATATTGGGTCAAGGTTAGGGGCGATTCAACCGGGACCCGTTTTAGTTTAATGTGTGGCTAGAACAGGCCTGGCTACCTTGTGGCATGGTAGCACCGGTCTGTTGGCACTGCCCACAGTTACCTTGGCTTCTGGCTGCATTAGCCACTGCATTCTGAAATTCCAATGCAACTGGATTGAGAGGCTCATTCCTCTGGAAGTATCTAGCTTGCTGTTTACTGGGTGAAGGAAAGAATGTTTGTTGATGTGGGAATGATTGATGAGTTTGTTCGCTGACAGGTGAGCTGGTACTCCTGTTGTTTCCAGAGATCTGACCTTGGTCAGCAGGGATCTTGTGATGTGGCTGGCGGTAATCCTGCTTCTGGCTCTGGCTGTACATGTCGTTCCTCTTCTGACTGCTTGGTCTGTAGTCAGCTTCATCATCTGAGTACGAGTAATGCTGCCTGTAGTAGGATTTCCTGGGAGGCCGTCTACTATCTTCGCTCTTCCTTTGTTTGTTGTTGTGGTCCTCTTCACCTTCACTACTCCTACGTTGTCGGTTAGACCACCATGTGTTCTTGTAATAGGGTTTCCCCTTGTGGTAGCGGTTGTTGTACCTGCTCTGGTACCTATTACCACGGTATGCACCACCAGCTTCTGACTGTGTATATCCAGGATTTTTATTCCATGTCAAGGTGTGTACGTTGGCATGGCGGTCCTCTCTGGTTTTGTTTTGCCAATAATTATTGACTGGAACTTGCTGATTCTGACGTTGATGTTGATGTTGTGGACGGTCCGTTTCTTCTTTCCCGTTCTGACCTCGCTGTATTTTCTGTAGTTTGTCGACGGTCAACAGGTGATCTCGAAACTCCGTAATGTCCTTATAAACGTGGCCTGCCATTTGCATTTGATATGAGATGGGGAGTTGGGTCAACATGATTGCTACAAACTCCTCATCAGACATTGTGATATCTAGGTACCGGGTTTTCTCATACATGGAGGAAATGTGTGCCTCCAAGGAACCTCCCCTACGACTATCAAACTTGTCAGCATGGAGTTGGGCCCTTAGGTTGCCTTGGACCTTGAGATTCCAATAATGTGTTTTGAATTTCTCTTTGAATTGTTCAAAGTTGGTGGTTTGTACACTCTGGAGCTCCCACCAATAAAAAGCTGTACTTTTTAACACTAAGTTGAGGCACTTCATTTTGTCCCTATCAAGGCAAATGTGCGAGCATACTCCTCAAATTTATTTAAAAATCTGATGGGATTTTCTGATGACTTGCCTGCAAATGTGGGTATTGATTCAGACCAGTGTTTTGCCGGATGATGGATGAGTGTTGCCTGATCTATGTGTGGCGTAGAACAGGTGGTAGGATGAGAGGCATGAATTGGTGCAGCTGTTGGCTCAGCCAAAGGTGTAGTTTGTGTAGGTGGTGTTAATGGCAGGTCAGCTGATGGCAAGCTGGGGTTGTAAACACGGCTGTGGAGCTCTTCCAACTGTTGCTCCATCTGGTGCTGTATGGTGACTGCACATGACTGGGCAGCCCTCTCTGCAGCTCGCTTGGCTTCAGCTTCTACCTGGTTCATTCTGGATTGTAATGATGTAGCGCTGTATTCAACTTGTTCTAGCCTGTTGTCCAGTATGAGAACGCTATCATGGATACCTTGGCGCTCTCTAGTGGCTTCCTGGAGTAGTGTAGTGGTTTGCTTTTCCATTGCTTCTACTCTTGTATGGCTGTTCCCCACCTGTTCAGCCAAGCGTACAACGGACTGATGTTGTTCTTGTCGTTGAGCTTCCATCTTGCTTTCCAGATCTGTCAAACCGGCTTGAACACGGCTGTCCACACTTTCCAATCTAGATTCGAATTGTTCTAGTCTAGCACTCACATCTATTCTGATTTGGCCCAGTTCAGATTGCAGTTTTCCCATCTGACTGTTGATGTTCGCATTCAGTTCTCCCATGTTGGCATCTAAGCGACTGTTGAGATTGGTACTCAGCTCTCCCATGCGACTATTGATGTTCGCATTCAGCTCTCTCATGTTGGTGCACAATTGCTCCATCTTGTTATCCATGCGACTGTTGAGATTGGTACTCAGCTCTCCCATGCGACTATTGCTGTTCGCATTCAGCTCTCTCATGTTGGTGCACAATTGCTCCATCTTGTTATTCATGCGACTGTTGAGATTGGTTCTCAGCTCTCCCATGCTGGTATTTATTTGTCCTATTAATTGTACCAGCTGGTCCATGGATACGGCTGAAGAGTTGCTTGGGCCTGGAGACTGGATCTGATTATGTGAAGTTTCCATGTTGGTTTCCAGGTTCTCAGCCGTCCCAGCATCTGTATTACTAGGTGTAGGTTCTGCTACGCCTGACTCTGTTACAACTGGTACACGGGATGGTAGTGTGTATATTTCCCTGGCTGGTTGTTCCTCAGCTACCTCTAGGTTATGGTGGAACATTTCAGTAGGAATGTCCTGGCTAATTTCTATTTGGTTGTTTGTGTTCGAAGTGGTTTCAGTTGTGTTCTCAGAGTTCATCTCACTCCTACTCCTGAGCTTGTATAACTTAGGAAGTGACATGATTTGTGTTGTTAATGGCAGTCTGGAATAAGAATTCTCTGTTGCGTAGGCCCCACTTTGGTGCGCCAGACGACCTATCTGCAATGTTACTGGTCTTTATTTATTAATTTTATTAATATTAATAATACTATTAGAATAATGAATGGTTTAATAAACCTAAATAATCATTAACCTTACAACTACACATACAGAAGTAGGAAGAATAGCAAGGATACTCTATGTAATTTCTATGATAACCTATTATTTATTACCATAGCACATATAGGTAGTGAACATTCCATAAAATGGTTAATTAAATTATTAATAATATTAACTTGAAATTCGTGTCATGTGGTTTGATTATTCTCTGGATCAATTGCAGGAATTAAGGTTGGCACAGAAATACAAATTCAAGAGTTTATTAGTAACAATTATTAAATCCTATTGCTTCCATTCACGGTGTAGGTTGTTAAAATTATTAAGGTTATTATAATATTTGAGGGTTCCATGAAAATTATTGATTATTACCACAGCTATTAACTCAGGGTCAGCTTCGAGAAACTATTAAATCAGACCACTGGTTTTCGAATTCTACTTTCCAAACTGCAAATGTTGATGTTCTATACAATTTAACTGAATTTACTCAAACACATATAATGTTTCTAATTGGTTGGAAATTCATGTGCGGACTGGAGGAATTAACATGTATAAATGTCCAAGATGATGTTCCAAATCACGTCCCTTACGACGCGAAAAACGTATTCGCTAAATACGTAACTGAACTGTCAAATGATGTCATAATTAATACTAACAAAAACTATGTGACGTCTGGTGAATTCTTTTAAATATATATAAGAACACTGAAGTTAATTCTTACATGTTCAATCACCAAAATAAGTGGCGTATTGGTCACAACCATACGATGAAGACACCTTATTTTTACATTCTCTTCTTAACAATTAGAATTTAATTAATCTCCCTGACCTTGACGTCGTACCTCCTCTTTATTAAACAAAAAACCCGGGTCACAATCCTGTCCGCGGCGCAACACTCCAGCCATGGCCCTGGTAGTGCTACCACTCGTCACCAGATGGCAGTGTAAATATAAAGAGACAATGTATCATAGTTATTTTATATATGTTATTATTGTAAATATTTAGGTATATTATTAAGTGTATACTGGAAGTATGTTTTGTAGATGTGGAAATAATATTGTAAAATGCAAAAGATCATCATCAGGCAAAAGAGATAGAAATATGTAAAACTTTAACACAGATGGTTCTAGAAGAAACTTGTATAAATTGTGCGGGCTAACAAGCCTAGACAGCTATCCTCTCCCAGCCAATCTGGGAGAAAACCACTATTGTAAGCTTTCCTCTCTCCCAGCCAATCTGGGAGAATAAATATTACCTCAGTCAAAAGTGGTATCATTGGCTTGAATTCCTCATCTTCCTTCCCTCAGCTAGCGACTCTTCGTGAGACCGCAGGCTTTCCTTCTCTCGCACCTATCCGCTAGCGACTCCTTGTGAGACCGCGGGCTTCCTTCTCCCTCTCTCTTTTTATTCTACCTCTCTCTGCCCACCCATCAGCTAGCGACTCTTCGTGAGACCGCGGGCAATCCTCTGCTAGCGACTCTTAGTGAGACTGCGGGCATCCCTCTCTCCAACTTCCATCCTTTCCGCTAGCGACTCTTCGTGAGACCGCGGGCATCCTCTCTTCTACACCCAATCTTCCTGCTAGCTACTCCTTGTCAGCACGTCCTCGGTCAGCTGCACTGGGCCGAACGGTCCACTCCCGCCTCAGAGTGTGAGGCTGCTCTACCCAAGAGCTGGCGCCGGGCAAACAACACAACTGAACGACCGAGCGACGTCCACCCCGTCTCCACAGCTTCACCAGAGACGAGGCCACGACATTTGGCGCCCGAACGTGTGGCACTTCATCATCGAGACTACCAGAGTTCATGAACAGTCAGCAGCATTCGACGACCCGAAGTGTGTATATTCACTAAACGAGCATAGAAGAATGTGTGCAGGACAGAACTTGTAGAAAGTCGTGACACAATGCTACCACACAGACTGACAACCACATGCAAAACAGGTCAACCACCAAGGGACTTTGACCTAATGACAGGAGAGGAACAGTGGCACAACACATCTGAGAGCAAACCAGTGAGAGCAGAGTTAGCAATGGGTACATTGGTTTGGGATACAATAGCAACACCAAGGCCCACACAGGCACCAACACAGAAGGCAGGGGCAAACCTCATAGACTGGGAGGTACTTGCAAGCCCAGCAGTGCAACCAAACGTGCATATGGGGCGGACAGCTACCGCAACAGGACGCATAGTGCTACCAGAGTTCAGTGGGCTAGCGCATGAGAACCCATGCGAGTTTGTGCAGTGGTGTCAGGGACGGTTGACACAATGTGGAGTGCAGATTGAAGAATGGACACAACGCACGAGTGAGCAATTACGCGGGCAAGCTCGTGAGTGGTGGAACCTGTGGGGGCGCTATGACATGCAGTGGCAGGAGTTCGCTACCCGCTTAACACGGCGCTTCGACGACCGCATGGCAGTCATGAGCTGTAAGGCTCGCTTCTACGGCGAGACCCAAAAGGACACGGAGTCAGTAGAGCAGTTCGTAGCAAACAAGCTGCGGCTGTACCGGCGCATAGCCCCAGGAGAAGACCCCGAGCAAGCTTTGCCAGAAGTTACTGCATTAATGCGAGAAGAATTGCAACCATTCCTCAGGCCATACTGCAATGGGACGGTAGAGGACTACGTACGACAGGCAACAGCTACAGAAGGCAACCTACGACACCTCCTGGGATGTCGGACCGGGACAACTATCCCCGAACGAGGGCCCAGACAGCAGGTCGTAGCACCTGCATTGACAAGCAGGGTCATACCGCAGGAACGTCCATGGCGGACAGCAACACAGGCGATCGAGGGCCCACCTGGTGGGATAGACCAAAACACATCTCCAGGATGGCGGAATGCAGGCAATCGGCGCGATGGAGGCCGACCACCACAGTGCCGTCTTGGATGCCCACAGGGTACGTATCACTGGCATCAGGACTGCCAGAGACACCAACAGCAACAACAACCAGCGGTAAAATGGGCAGTAGGAGGTGTAGGACCTACAGACTTAACCCCCGTACCATCCTATCCCCTGGTGCAAGCCACAGAGAACAACATTGAACAACTGGGGCAGCTCACCACGCTAGAAAACCAACTGATGCGGATCCCCATTACCCTGAACGGGAGACAGACTGCCGCACTTATAGACACAGGGGCGAGCCATGTATTCGTCGCCCAGCACTGTGTACCACCCGCAGATATCACACCCAGACGCTGTGCCCTGCGCCTTGCTACGAACACTGGAACCGGGACAGCCATTGGAGATTCCATCATCACTGTGGGTATACGGGAGATGGTGACCCAAACTTCAGCAGTCGTGGTAGAAGGACTCAGAGAAGATTTGGTACTCGGACAGCCATGGTTGGTAGAGCAGGATGCCTTGATTTCACCAGCATCAGGCCTGGTAAATTTAGGAAAACGTGAGCGCCTGGCAGTAAATACACTAGGAAGCATACCACCTTCCCACAGGTCACACGACCACAGGCCAAGAGACATGACCTGTCGCCTGCTCACTGTGGGAGATGATGACCCACCTCCAGCAGACTTGATCGAACCCAAACAACGAGTTCTCGACGCCCAACGCACCTCCTCAGATGCTGAGCGTCGACGAGCAAAGCAAGCAGAAGGACTGGATGAGATATGGACCATGCCCGGCGAATGGACGGCCCACGAAGTGACAGATGAAGGGGAAGACCCCGAGAATCGCTGTCGGCGGCACCAGAGGGCCTACACTCAGCAGATAACCCTGCAGACCACACGACAACCACCGGAGCTACAGCCTGGTGACCACGTGTATATCCGCACACATCCCCTGTCCAATGCAATTAGGAACTACTGTGCTGGACTGAGCCCCAGGTGGTCGGGACCACATCGCATCCTGAAGCGGCTAAGTCAAAGTACGTATTTGGTGCGCAGGGGTAGGCAAAGGCGAAAAGTACACCGGGACCACATCCGGAAAACAGCACTCCCGGAAGGGGACAATGCCATGGAGGACCCTACTCCAGATGTGATAGGACCGATGCTGAACAACCACCAATCTGTCACACCCCAAGGGATGCAGCATCTGTTCCAGGGAACACCGAGCCCAAGGACAAGAATGGAGAGGCCTGCAGAAGCCCCTGCCACGACCCCGAGGCGACAGCACCGGAGGCACCCAGCACGAATTCTGATCCTTGATGTCACGGGGACACCAGAGGCAGGCGTAAACACCACAGAGGAGCAGCCCCTGGTGACAGAACCGGAAGACATTGAGACAACAGAACCACCCTCACCTACCCGAGATGGGTGGGGGCATGGAGCCTCCCTCACTGATGCCGAATTCCGGGTCAACGTGGAGGAACCAGCTGAGGACAACCAGAGACACCGCCGACGACGCCGCCGGCCCCCACTGTACCTGGCAGATTACGTCACAGGCAGCGAACTGGACACACTGGTGAATGGCGACCCAGGGAGTCCGGAACCAGCAGGCCGGCCCTGACGCTCGCAACTATGAGGAGAGAAGGCATCATGTGCCTGCTGGAGGGCGCGCGGACGGCCTAGACCCGGGCTTTTCCAGGGGGGGGCGTCTGACTTCGTACCTCCTCTTTATTAAACAAAAAACCCGGGTCACAATCCTGTCCGCGGCGCAACACTCCAGCCATGGCCCTGGTAGTGCTACCACTCGTCACCAGATGGCAGTGTAAATATAAAGAGACAATGTATCATAGTTATTTTATATATGTTATTATTGTAAATATTTAGGTATATTATTAAGTGTATACTGGAAGTATGTTTTGTAGATGTGGAAATAATATTGTAAAATGCAAAAGATCATCATCAGGCAAAAGAGATAGAAATATGTAAAACTTTAACACAGATGGTTCTAGAAGAAACTTGTATAAATTGTGCGGGCTAACAAGCCTAGACAGCTATCCTCTCCCAGCCAATCTGGGAGAAAACCACTATTGTAAGCTTTCCTCTCTCCCAGCCAATCTGGGAGAATAAATATTACCTCAGTCAAAAGTGGTATCATTGGCTTGAATTCCTCATCTTCCTTCTCTCAGCTAGCGACTCTTCGTGAGACCGCGGGCTTTCCTTCTCTCGCACCTATCCGCTAGCGACTCCTTGTGAGACCGCGGGCTTCCTTCTCCCTCTCTCTTTTTATTCTACCTCTCTCTGCCCACCCATCAGCTAGCGACTCTTCGTGAGACCGCGGGCAATCCTCTGCTAGCGACTCTTAGTGAGACCGCGGGCATCCCTCTCTCCAACTTCCATCCTTTCCGCTAGCGACTCTTCGTGAGACCGCGGGCATCCTCTCTTCTACACCCAATCTTCCTGCTAGCTACTCCTTGTCAGCACGTCCTCGGTCAGCTGCACTGGGCCGAACGGTCCACTCCCGCCTCAGAGTGTGAGGCTGCTCTACCCAAGAGCTGGTGCCGGGCAAACAACACAACTGAACGACCGAGCGACGTCCACTCCGTCTCCACAGCTTCACCAGAGACGAGGCCACGACAACCTGAACCGGCTGCTGATTGGCTGAAGAACATATAAAACATATGGCCTTCAGACAACAACCCGCGGCAAAGAACCAGGTAAGATATAATTAAATTTAAAAGAAAAATAATTAAGTTTAAAACCTACTTGAACCCAAAGATATTACAAACGTATTAAAAAGTTGTGCTGAAAACAAATACAACAACAAACAATATTATAGGTTAGTGTTCGAAAATAAATATCTTCAACTGTTATTATATCGTCGTACTGGAGCAATTAGTGTTTGTAAAATTTAGTCTGTAGCTGTAAACATACAAATGTGGAAAATAAACATAACATAGGCCTAATTCATTACTCTTAAATAAAAATAAATAATAATAAACAGAATTACTGTGTGGGAAGTCTTGTTACCGCACAATTATTATATTTAAATAATTAATTATTAATGAATCTATTGACATTTTGTAATTTTGAATTTCTTGCTGCAATACATTTTTTGTGAAGTGTTAAGAGTTGTTTTATAATATTGTGCGGTAGATTGTTGTGTTTTATTATCCGCCATAATGAACATTTTGTGGCACTAGACTTAATCTTTTATGAAGCTTTAAAGTTGTTTGATAATAGTGTGCTATAATTGGTTCTATTTTATTAAGCACCATAATAAGATTCTATTCTATAAAAGTTATAATTTCAATAATTTTAATGTTACTTTAATATGTATATTTTATATATATTTGTTTCATCCTTTGATATTTTTAATAATTTATAGTGTTCTTAAATTTTTGCAAAAAAAAATGCTTTAATTCTTAATAGTTTTTGTATCATTCAGTGTGTTGCAGTTGTCCCCAATGACATATAATCACCCAGTGTCACATATGATCTTTTGTGAAGCAAGAGGCAATTATATATACCTATGAGTGTTTTTAATTAAAATTTGTTTCCCTGATTTAATGAATAAACTTTGTATTTGGATCGATACATATGCTCTTTCTATGTTGGGATAGACAACTTTATAACCACCAATTAAATAAAAATTAATAGGTTCATGCTTCTTCAGAGCCCACACATGATACTGGTAGATCAAACAGCATGCCAAATATCCTTTATTGACACTGCAATTATGAAGCGTATTAACACAAGATTCAAGCTCGAGGTGGTACATGGCATGTAGTCAGATATCATATTTGACTATGTGAGCACAGATTCGAACCCACTTCGCAAAGTTAAAGATTACAAAAATTACGATTGGAGAGGCTTTCAAAATTATTTAACAAATAATCTCCGAGACGCGACTGAAATCAACATAACTACCAGTGATGCACTCGAGGCTGCGATCACTGAAATCACAGACAAATCCAGAACAGCATAGTTTGGTACATTCCAGATAAGGAAATTAGGTTAGTGCATGACAAACTGTCAGCTTACACATGCGAATTAATCTCACAAAAAATAAACTCCTACGCCGCGAATATACACGTCGCAGGCAGATAGAAACCAAGCGTTGAATTAACGAAATACAGTCTGTAATTTCAGAGGAAATTGCATTGTGGCAAAACAGCACATGGGAGGCGAAAATATTTTAACTCCAGATTAAAGACAACAGCGACTGGACCATGACTAGACATCTCCTCAACAAATTGGACAAACTCCACTCCAAACTGACACTGGAATAGCTTACCAGCCTCGTGATGAAGCAGAAGCCTTAGCGAACACTCTGGAAACTGCTTACCAGCTGAAAAACCATCCCTGTGACAGGCAATTCACTGCACATATATACAGGAGATTGAGTACTAAATAACACCAGCCAGTTGTGGCAGAACCATGTCCAAATCAAGTAAAAGGGTAGTTAAAGGCACGAAGCCCACAAATACCCCAGGGAACAATGGCATTTAGGCTGTCGTTCTCAAACAACTTCCAGACTAAACCCTGGAATACATAGCTGAGTGCATCAATGCAATACTAATGTTACACTGCTTGCCCTCTTCATGGAAAGAAGCCAATGTCATAGTTTTTCACAAACAGGGAAAACAAAACACTACCGCAAAACTATAGGCCACTCAGCCTACTGGATACACTCTCGAAAGTAGCAGAGTTGATACTACTACACCGACTAAACAGACACGTACGAGTGAACAATATCCTGCCTGATGAACAGTCTGGTTTCCGCAGTGCCTATTTTACAGTACAACAGCTCGTTCACCTTGCAGAGGAAATAAGAAAAGAGCGTTTAATGTCTAGGATTATGTAGCGCTACATTCCTGGATGTAGAGAAAACCTTTGACAGAATCTTTCATGCAGGCTTAATACATAAACTGTACCAATTAGGCTTCCCTGACTGCTATGAAAGGCTAGTTACCTTTTACTGAGCTAACAGACTCTAAATGCGACCTAAAATCTATACATGCCAGGGTGCCACAAGGCAGCATCCTAGGCCCTGCACTATTTAACATTTATATAAGCGACATTCCTAAGCCAGAGCATCGACTCGTTAAAGTAGGTTGCTATGCTGATGACACAGTCCTGTATAGTAGATCACACAACCCACAATTAGCCATTGACAGATTGCAATCCATGATCAATGCGATGCAGCGATGCGACTTGACGAATAAAGATAAACACTGCCAAATTATAAGCAGTAGAGTTCACGCGCAGAAATCTACCGCCAGTTGATCCAAGGCCTCAAGCAACCCTGTTTGGAGAACACATTTCGACAAGGACGTAGCGGAATACCTAAGTGTCCAAATGGATCACAAACTACTGTGGCAGACCCACATAGAATCGAAAAGGCGACAAGATCACAGCATAATGTGCACACGCTACCCAGTAATGAGCAGGCGCATTGGTAGTATAGTACAGAACATACTACTTCTTTACAAAGCACTAATCCAACCAGTGATTACATATGCAGCCCCAGTGTGGGCTACTGTAGCCAAAACTCACCCCATGAAACTGCAGCGAATACAAACCAGATGCATTCGCATTGTAACAGACGCCCCCATGTACAGTTCAGTCAAGGCACTACACCGCGAGATGAACACAGAAACCTTGCATGATTTCTATTTCCGAACCACGGAAAAGTTAATGACAAATGCGAAACACATCTAATCCCACTTGTTTAATCTCTCGGCAATTACAACCTTGACGAGATACAGAAATATTGTCATGCTGTAAAATTTTACGTGAAGAGTTTATTGAACTTGGTTTTGCGCAGTGGTGCTTTGTGAGCCCGCTTAAGTGACTGATGCTTGCTTGCGACACTCGGATGTTATTTTTTTTTCCGTCGCGGTGCGGTAGATTGCTAACGCTCTCTGTTTTTCTGGGACGGTGGCGTGATTTGCCGTCTGCGGCCTGGCCAGCTGCGGGCAGTTTCGACATCGTGGCCTGGAATCTCCGGGAGCGTTGGCCGCCCTGTTTTGTTTCCGCTGCGTTGCTGTTTCTACGCAGGCAAAGCGCGCCTGTCGCGCTGGTGTCTGTGTCGCAATCTGGCGGAAGGAATGCGAGTCTGGCATGGCCGGTGGAGAGGGGATAGTGTTGGTTGGCTGCATGGCTGATGTGTTGTGAAATCGCGGCCGAGGTTTTTGCTGTCGCGTAGAGTGTTCTCGACGTGATGACAATGTGAGGGGGAATTAATAAATGGGCCACCCAGGGTGCGCCTGGGGTGGTTCTTCTCCGTGAGATGTATGGGGACTGTCGGAGCCTCCCTGGCGGGTAGCTGCGTGCTGCCGTTTGGAGTTTCAAAGTTTATATACACAGTCGATAGTAATATAGAGGCTAAATATTAAAATTTATCAAAGTAATATAATCTTACATACAAATCTATGACACTCAACGTTACACTCGTAATATTTATAATTAAAATAAAATATCAATTCTACTGTAAGGGTTAGCTTCCCTACACTATCGCGCCTGTAGAGTACATTATTAAGATCAGAAATCCTATCAGACGGTTACAGGTGTGTCTCGTTTATTCCCACAATACTTATTTAAATTTTTCCAGGTGATTTTTTGTTCTTGTACACAATACGAGTCTTCAACCTAAACCGAGGAGTCGAAATGTCTGAAGGTAGTTCCACAGTAGGCACATGGATCTCACCTTTACGGTTTTTCGTGTGTCGTTTCAAACTGACAATACGAGTAAACCACACATGACACTCATCACACTGAAACTTCATACGAAACGGATTCTTCATGCATTTACTCCGCTCATGTATTCGTGCATCATAGGTAATGCGAACGACATATTACAGTAGCCACAAGGATGTCTAGTTGATGAGGACGAACCTTTCAGACCCAAAACAGATGCTGATGTTACTGCAGTTGTACGAATTCCCAGTATAGTCTTATGCACAGCTTTGTTCAGCGAAACTATTATTTACTGCAGAGCATGTGTTCAAGTGCGTTTTCATATTATCTTTTCTGGGAAACTGCTTATGGAATTTCTCACAGCCAAACATTTTGCGAGGACAAAATGGATTCTTAGCACATTCTCTCTTCTCGTGTCGTCGAACATTACTGTTCGAAAATATTTTGTCACAGTAACGACATAGATGCTTGATACTTGTTGACGAATCACCAGCCAATGAAGTCTCGATCGTAGGCGTAAAGTTATTAATCGTGGTTTCCTCTGGAGCTTACTATTGTTGTTGGTGACGAGATAAACATTCCATCGGGATGTGCATCGTCGCTGACGAGATCTCCGCAGTCGATTGTACAGCTTCCATTAAGTTCCTCGTGGTTGTAGTCGACGATACCAACGGGATCTGCTTCACAGTCATCTACGATGCAAGCGGGATCTGCTTCACAATCGTCGACGATGCAAACGAGATATGCTTCACCCTCGTCGCCGCTGCTGTCAGGGTTCCCATAGACGATGGTAAAACTTTAATAGATTTCGCTATTAAATATGGTAAAGATGTCCTCAAATTCTCAAAAAATAGGTAATTACATGACTTATGTATCAGATAAGTCAAATTAGGTGATCCTTACACCATCGTAGCCAGTAACAAACTGAAAGTTCTTTCACCTGGTACTCGATTATATAACCACAACGAATCGATTAATTTGCTAGTCAACACAATAAACATTTACATATTACAATATAATACACGAGTAAATAAAAACATTCAAAAAAGGAAGAAAAGGAATCAAATTTGGAAGCAAATCCGACAAAAAAAAAAGGACTCGCGATACACACACAGGACACCAAAAGGACTCACAATACACATAGAGGAATCGAAGTATACACACAATTACACAAACAGGACACAAAGTGTACACACAATTACACACACAGGATACACAATGTACACATAATTACACACAATGGACACACAATGCACACACTGGAAATGCAATGGACACATAGTACACGCAGAAGAATATGGTACCCACAATGGACATGAAATGGACACACAGTACCCGCCATTTACATACAATACAGGTAACAAACACAATGCACACACAATTTCACACACTGAACACGCAATGTACACAGTACATGTAATAAACACACAATGCACACACTTGACATGCAATGAAAACACAGTACAAACTGAAAATGCAATGAACACAGTACACACAATGGACATGCAATGGACACACAATGAACACACAGTACATGCCATAAACACACAACACACCCAATCACACATAGGACACGCATTTGACTAAAAGGAAGCACATTTGGAAGAAAATTCATCTTGGTGTAATACGATCTCATCAGTAGTATACGATAATACAGGGTTGACTATGTACATTTAACGAAAAGCATGTACATTTTTACGAACATTCAGTTCAGTAGAATGCGATCGCGAATTTACGATAGGATATAATGCCTACAATAGTCTTTGGCTCCAACAGTCTTTGGCTCCAACAGTCTTTAGCTACAAGAGTTTGATGCCAGTTCCGCCTGTCCCATGGTGGTCGTCTATGTGGGTTGGGACTTGGCTCGATCTCAGGGGTACGTTTGGGCCTTAGTGGCGGGGGGAAGGGGATAGCTCGGCTGATGAGGCTGTTCTCACCTGTAGCTGCTTCTTCCAGTTGGCGCAAGCCAGCAGCTCTCGACGGCGCCTCCGCTCGTCCAGGCAGTCAGCTGCCCGCAGTTCCACCTCTCGCAACTGCTCCTCTGGCCTCGGCACCCTGGTCTGCAGGGCGACGTCTCGCTCGGCGTGGGTGTAGCGGTCGTTAGGACTGCTCCAGTTGTCGGTCAGCATTCTCACCACTTACTCTCGCACTTCCACACTGACTCCACAGCCAGCAGGCGCGCAGAGGCGGGCCCTCCCTTCCCATCACTGACAGGAGGGATGGAACCACGACAGACACGCTCCGCTGTTGCCATGCGGCACTCGAGGGAACCTATTTGCCGCATCTTGTAAACTGAAAATTGTCACTTGTCTGCACACACACACACTGGGCCACTGCACTTACACTCACACTCGCTCACTACTGGTGCACACAGACAAAAGGGACGGTGATGGGCAACAGCTACCTTAGTGACTGAGGAAGGCTCGATGGATGTCACGTTTATGGCTGTATCAGTCTTTGGCTAAAACAGTCATTGGCTCCATCAGCTTTTGTCTCCAACAGTCTTTGGCTCCAACAGTTTTGGTACCAACAGCCTTTGGCTGCAAAAAAAGTATTTGGCTCCAACAGTCTTTCGCTCCAAAAATATTTATTTCTGAATAAACTTGCGTAGCTCATTAAGTAAAAACAGATTTTTTTGCAGAGATCGATTTCTCAGAAAAATAACCAAAAGCACTCAGAGAACATTTGCATATGTCTCGAAAGGAATAATAATTAAGAATACCATCAAAATATTGACAGAAATAATTAGGAGCACACTGAGAAAACTAAGGCATGTTTTCCTTAATCAATAGCAGTGAATAACATAACGAAAATTTTAAAAATAAATTTCGTATTGTTTGTGGTTATGATGGTGTAGGATCACCTAATTTGACTCATATGATACCTAGCTCATGTAATTACCTTTTTTTTTGAGAATTTTATGATATCTTAACCATCTTTAATAACGAAATCGGTTAAATTATTTACCATCGTCTATGGGAACCCTGACAGCAACGACGATGACGGTAAAGTATCGTCGACGACAATCTTGAAGAACTTGATTGAAGCTGTACCATCGACTGCGGAGATCTCGTCAGCGACGATGCAGACCCGATGAATGTTTATCATCGTCACCAATAACAATAGAGGAGACTTCAACTGACGTGGTTCCACCAGTAGAAGAAACTTTAATTTATACAGTGCTGGTTGCAGAGGAAACCACAATTAACGACTTTTAGCCCTCCATGGAGACTTCATTGGCTGGTGATTCGTCAACAACTATCAAGCATCGATATCGTTACAGGAGAAGAGAGAATGTACTAAGAATCCTCCTAGCAAAATGTTTGGCTGTGTGAAATGTCATAAGCAGTTTGCCAGAAAAAATAATATGAAAATGTTCTTGAAGACATGCAGAGGATGTGCTGAATGGCAGAAAATAAAAATTTCGCTACAACATCAATGGTCGATGTGCATAAGATTATACCAGGCAGTGGTATAACTGCAGTAACATGCGCATCTGGTTTGGGTCTGAAAGATTAGTCTTAGTCGATTAGACATCCTTGCAGCTGCCCCTGCGCCATGATGCGAGTGAGTGGGGAAAGTGCCATCTTGAGCTGACAGCATTGCAAGGACCAAGAGAGCCAGTACCGACACTTACAACCATCGTGGGAAAGGGCACCCCGATCGTGCTGGCCACCGGGGGGTGCATGGACAGCCTTGACCCAGGCTTATCCAGAAGGAGTGCTTGACATTGTATCTCCATGTCTGAATTGAAGTCTGGTTCCCAGCCCTGTCTGCAGTGCAGCTCTTCCATAATCGGAACAAGCTGCTACGACCACAATCTGGATCTTGGTCAGTACTCTACTGTGAAATTTCATCAATGGGAAGGTTAGTACCTACAGCTGCTCATGGATTGCAGTTATAAACATAAATATATAATGTCATAGACTGTTCTGTGGCTTACTTGAGGTGTTATTTAGGATAAGTGCTGTAATTACTGTGTCTGTATTAAGTAACATAATTATGTTCTTTCCAATAATTTTTATAGGTACTCTAATCATGGTTGTAATATACTTTTTAGTCATTCTTTACATCTGGAATAGTGTATGATGGAAAAGAGACTACATATCGTGACCAATAACGATAACCACTTAAATAACCGATTATTCAATATGGTTAGATAGGCCAAGAGCTAAAGTATGACCTAGCTGTATATAAACTTTGGGTTAACCGACCATGTCAGAGCTCTCTATCTCCAACCAATATGGTGGTATCTTTACATCCTCTTCAGTCTCTCCTTCTCCCCCTACCTCTCACACACCCTTGCGCCTTGTGATTCTTCGGAGACCGTGGACATCCCTCCTACTCTGCTAGCGACTCTTCGAAGATCGCAGACATCTTCCTCTCCCCTTACCCTTGATGACGAAGCGGTCTTGTAGTCGGCGAATGAGTGGCCCAGCCCAAGGAGGACTCACAGGCGGTGTACCCATTGGGGTACTTCATGGAATGGATAAGCATAATGGTTACTTTCCAATACTGGTTATGGCAGTTATGGTTCCTATAGAATAACCGGTTATTTAAATGGTTATCGTTAGTGGTCACAATATGTAGTCTCTTTTCCATCAAACAATATTCCAGATGTAAAGAGTGGCAAAAAAAAAATACTAAAACAATCAAAATAATGGTGTAATTTTAATACATTTATTGTAATTTTCTTAAAAATTTTTTTTTATATTTTGATGTGATTGCAGAGGTAATTGTATATCATTTGATCCAATCACCAGAGCTGGGAAGTATCGAAAATACAAGTATTTGAAATACATATTTTCGATACTTTTAGGTACATATTTTGTATCAGTAGAAAGTTATGTCTCAGTATTTTTTTTATTTTGTATCCAAAATACTTTTGAAGTGTATTTAGGAACTGTATTTTGTATTTTATATAATACAAAATACATTGCGTACTTACATTTATAA
Organism: Bacillus rossius redtenbacheri; assembly: GCF_032445375.1. Classification (NCBI taxonomy): domain Eukaryota; kingdom Metazoa; phylum Arthropoda; class Insecta; order Phasmatodea; family Bacillidae; genus Bacillus; species Bacillus rossius. Next base: position 203,085,310 of record NC_086330.1, read on the forward strand.
AATATCTAATTTATTTGCAGGATATTTTAATTTTTGAAATTAGGATTGGCTATTTATTTTAAAACTGGCACTAGTGAGTGATATCATTGTAAAGGTACATATTAGTTGAACAGAAACGGTATCACAGATTTTACAAATTGCTTTCTTATCATGTATGTTCATACATACCTATCTATGGAATATGATTGAAAATGGAAATAAACATGGCAAGCGATTGTGAATCAGAAAATGTATTTGTACCTAAGAGCGCAATTCTGGATGGAAAGTTTTTCACTGTTGTAGTACATGGAAAAGATTGTAAATTGAAAGCACGGTGTGAATTATGCATACCTGGGAAATATACTATAATTGGTGGGTCATGTTCTACTACCACAAACTTCAAAACTCATTTGAAGGTAAGTGAAGTGAAAACAATTTTTATTTCTATAAAACTATTTTCATGATAATGTATGTACACATATTTCAAGTACTGTCATAAAGACCTAATTGATTTCGTTTTTGTTTAACTTTCTAGTACATTACATAACCCTGAAATCGTATTGCACAATGTCGAATAATGAAAACACCAAAGATATCCATGTTAATTAATATTCTATTGTCTTTTCATACAGATTTGTGGGCGAGTTATAATGTAGAGGTAGAATATGTTTATATATAAACTAGGTAAAAGAAAACATTTGCTGCCATATTAATATTTATTTTTATCGTTTATTTTTAGAGAATACATCCAGAAGAGATAAAGTCATTCGAGACCTATAAACTTGAGTGGACGAAAAAAGAACCTGCAGCTGTAAGAAAAAAGCTACTTGCACCTTCATCAAGTGAAGATTGTAATAATTCAACAAAATTGAAGCAAACATGCCTTTCATTTTTAAGAAAAAAATACTTCAAGCAATACTATGGCACAAAAGAAATTTGATGTACTGCTCACAACATTTGTTGTAAATTGGATAAGACCTCTCTCAATCGTGGATGACCAAGATTTTGTGAATTTATTTGAAGGCAAGTGGATTACTTCATACTTAAGAGCTTATTACTAATAGGCTATAATTAATTTTCACTTTCCAGATTTAGTATACACCCTGTCCTTAATAATAGTACATGTACATGTTAATAATCTCAATTTTTGTTATTCTGTCTCATTTTATTATAGAAATGGACTTTGGAGTTAAGGTTATGTCACGACGGACTCTTGGGAGACATATAAATGAACTACAAACGCAAGTAATTTTTTTATATCAAAAATACTTTCAAGGAAGTAAAATATATTTGCACAACAGCAGACATATGTTCACAGAACACCAGAAGTTTCCTTGGAGTAAAATATACATTTAAGCAATGACAAAAATTCTGTGTGAAGTGTGTGCATTTAAAACTGTCATACTTTTTATCTGCAATGTAATGTTTTTGTTCCATATTGATGAAATAAATTAGGAAAGATGTTCAGCTGTTTTGGAATACAAGAGGTTTCATAGCCCTCACACATATGACAAAATTGCCGAGATGCTTGATGAAGTCAACACTTCTTTTGGAATTTCATATGAAAAAATTGTCTCTACTGTTACCTACTGACAATGGTTCAAATTTTGTTAAAGCCTTTAAGGAATTTGGAGTTTCAGTTTGTATACCTGCAGGTAAATATAACAAATAACATAAATCTGTGTCCACACTATAACAAAAACATGTAATGAGTCTAACTTGTCACAACATGTCTGCCAGTGTGAACAAACTGCCAGTATGTTATGCAACCAATTGTTTAACTTCATTTGATCTTTACGGACACTATGCATGGGAAAAATTACATTTTACTTCTTATAAAACAAGAAATGTGTGCTGTAACACTTGCGTCTTTACAATTTGTATCACGTTATAATAACTTTGTTGCATATCTTGTTATACAAGTTGTCTTACTTAGTTTGTAGCATTTTGTATGACTTGAAACATGTTTTTTGTTATTGCTGTGTTATATTCTGTAGATGCAGCTTAAGAGATAAGTAGTAAAGCTAGAGGAAAATAATATTCTCTGTTTTTGTTTGTTGTTTTAGATGAATCTGAGGATGATGATGTGGAAGCCAGGGAGGGATCATTGGATGAAGCTGAGTTAATGTTCATTGATGTCGATGACAGTCTTACGACATCTAAACATCCACTGATTCTTCCTCAACATTTGAGATGGGCATCTCATACACTAAATCTCGTTGCAACAACAGATATCAATAAGGCCATTGAAAACAATCCATCAATTTCGAGGATTCATCACCCAACACTGGCGAAGTGTTCTACTTTATGGAATGCCTCAGGCCGACCAAAATCGGCTGAAATAATATTTTCTACCCTAGGACATAAACATAGTTATCCTTGTGTTACCAGATGGAATTCTATGTACGATTCTATCTGCCAGATTATACAATTACAAGAAAAATTACCAGAAATTTTTGAATCACTAAAATTGAAATGCGCCATTAAAGAAACTGAGCTTGAATATCTAAGAGAGTATATAGACATATTTAACCCTCTTGCTGCTGCTCTTGACCGCCTACAGGGAGATGGCTGCTATTATGGCCAATTACTCCCAACGATTTTTACATTGGTTAAAACGTTTGAAGAACTAGAACTCCAAACTTTCAGATTTGGTGCACCTCTTTTGCAAGCTGTGAAGAAATCAGCTTTGAAAAGATTTGAGAAATATTTTGAATTAACTTCAGAGGTAAATGAAGCCATTATTGCAACATGTGCACATCCGTAACTTCAAATTGCGTTGGTTACCTGCAACTGCAACTAATGAAAGCACGAGGAAACGGATCCAAGAGGTTCTAACAGTGGCTGCAAATGACATAAACCCACTGAGAGATGACAAGAAGAACAGTTACACACCAGCAGAAGATGATTGGTTTGCATTCGATGTCAATACAAATAATGAATCAAGTGTTGCACAAACAAACAAAATTGAACTTGCAAGATAAGGCTACCCACACGAGTATGCTAGATGGTTATCCAGTGGTGCGAAAGCTTTTCTTACGATATAATACAATTTTAACCTCTAGTGGTCCTGTTGAAAGGTTGTTTTCATTTGCAGGTATAATACACAACCATAAACGCCACATCTTGAGTGACACAATATTTGAGAGACTGTTTTGTCTTAAAGGGAATTCGTCCTTCGTTGCTCACAAAAATGTTGCATATATTTTGTAATTCCATCTGTATTTTAAAATACTATTTTGTATTTTGTATCTTAACTACATTTTATTTTGAGTATTTCGTAACTGTATTTTTAATAAATGTAATTACACAGGTATTTTGTAATTTGTATTTCAAAAACATTTTCAAAGTATTTTGCCCAGCTCTGCCAATCACCTAATAATTTGAATAATTAAGAATATATTTATTCTGACTGAACGAATGAGGCACATTTTATATAATTCAGCTCATATTCAGCATAACTTTGAAGTGCAGACAATATCGTCTATTACCGCACACATTAAAAACCTTAAATTGTTTATCTGTTAAAACCAAAATAAACAAAATAAAAAATAACTACCACTTACTGATAGTTGTCAAATTACTTAGAATAGGTTAAAATGTCGATGCGAGCAAAGAACTGTTTCGGCCTAACGCGACGAGAGAACTGTTTCTGTCCATCGCGAGAGATTAACTGTTTATGTCATAGACAATTAAGAGGTTTATAGATATCTGACTATCAGGTTACGTTTTTCACGCGTACTACAGCGCCTCCAGTGATTGTTGTAGGTACTAACCACCAAGCAATGACGTCACTTAGCAACCGAGATTTGTTTACATGCGGCACGTTGCTATGTACGTGACATCACATAGCAACCGAGATTTGTTTACAAATGACGTGTTTCCAAGTGCATGGTAAAGCACAACAAATAACTGTTTACAAACGGCGCGTGGCTGTGTATTAACGGCCCTTTTGTAAACAGTTATTTGTGCGTGTATATGTGTGCGTGTGTATGTGTTCATGTATATATACATACATACGTATATTTACGTATAGTTATATACATATATATATACGTATATATACATATATACGTGTATATATACATATATATACACACATATGTATATATACACACACACACACACTTCAATAAGTTAGAAAATTAGCTTTCCACCAAATTTAACCGATTAAAATTCCTGTGGTCAGATACAATTTTTACACATTTTCACTCTGTTTACATCCAGTTAAGACAGAAGGGCAATTTCGAAATCCTTTCCCACTACATAATTAGGTACTTGCAACTAGACTTTATGTATCCCATGTACATTCCAGAATAATTAGGATAATTTTAAAGTACAGTACACAAAATATGTCAAATTGACTAGTACTCACATTTACTTACTTATTATGTGTACTTTTGTAGTCACAGCCTTTTGATAACATTCAGCTCCATGAAGTTAAGTAGATGCATATAGTATGAAGAGAGTATTATTACTGTAGTATTAATTTCTCTGCAAGTACACACTATGTCAAAAAATAAAATTTACATATCTTGTTTCATATATACTAACAATTTGTAATCAACGTTAGGAGCTACTATTACTGCCATAAAGACCATTCCAAATGTAAAGTTTAATAATGTAAAACGAAAATAAGGTAACATTATAGTTTTAAATTAATCATTTGCTTTTCATAATATGTATAGTCTAAATGAACAAACGTAACCAGTTTTATGTAGTAACATTGACGTGGTTGTGCGCTCCTTACTTTCACATATCTCTCTCTGCAGGGGAGATCACAAGTCCCATTCAAATTGAAAGCAGCATAAGCAAAGAAACGAACCTAATGCACTACTTACGTATTGCATATACGGAGCATACATGAGGTAATTATAAAATTATTTTTGTTGCAGTTTGCTGTAGAAGCTTAACATACTGCATTTAATTTAAAGAATTTTGTTGCATTAGTATTTTTTATGGAAATAAAAAGTAATTGAAGCAATTTCCTGAAATCTAATGATTCAAATAAGTGTTGCAGATACAATGACACAAAGAGTTTCACACTAAAATATTAACGTTTCATCAACTGTACAAAATATTTTTTGCACCTCTTGTTTCACTCTTACACGACAGAAAAGTATTCCCAGATAATACTAATAATCTGTACACCGGGAGTTGGGCTACCAACCTGTGGCAGGATGTCTTATCTATCATTTCTCCTTCCCTTCATATACCATCACCATTTTCCTGAAAACTCTTTTCTTGCGACATAAGAACACCTTGTGCACACAAAAACAACTACTGTTAAAATTATTGGGTAGGGTATTACATTTAAAAAAATGTGTGTTACATTCAATGTCATTTATTTGCTGCACACATAGTTTACACTTTACAGTACATCATTTACTTAACAGTAATAACTCGTTATGCGCAATTGTTGTTGTACTTCTTATACTTGCTTATTTGCTCTCACATGTGCAAGTTAGTGCAATATGCACACACAAAAATATTGCAAGATGTAAAAAACTGTAGAAAACATTTTTTACAATGAAGTGGTCAAAAGTATGTTATGTTGGCATCTTTGATAGCCTATATCAAAAGCACGGTACATGGCAAACATCTACAACAATTCAATACAAAAAATTCATGCTGCATGTTACTGTAGCATTAGGTACTTAACAACGAAATCACTTCAAGTACATACCTATATGAACAACTTTTAGCGAAAAATTAGCATGAACATACAAACAATAAAAAAAATCATTTCAAAATAACTGTAAGATCATTATTGATGATTATATATAACTGATAAATAGTGATTATGTTGTCACTATTGTTGAAAAATATCACAATTACTGAGAAAGGTAAGTCTCTACCAGATGTGGATGAAAAAATGGAAGAGAAAGTCAAATAACTTAGGCAGAAACACCACACAACTATGACAGAACAAATTAACAAAAAAAAAAAACATATCTATTACCATTCTGGATCTGCATAAACTGTGCACTGACTTCACTAAGCCAAGTGCAAGTATAGCTGTAAAATAAATAATAGTAATAAAAAACATTTAAATAATCTGTTAGATGCAGAGATGTTACTACAGTAGATTCTTCAGGTGGTTGATGATGCTGTTCAGTGGAAACAGATTCTAAGACATTCATGAATAACAATGGACTAAAGGTTGTCTGTATTCCATGCATAGGTGATACTGTTGATTCCTTGCTAATGTTTCTTCCGAGAGTATTTTGAGCTGTAAAAAAGGTACCAGTACATAGTATATGTGTCATGACTGTATTGTAAGTTAATATGTTTTATGTAATGTTATATTGAAATAAATTTGTATTTATTTAAAAAATGCACCTACAGTAGGTTTAACTTGTACAATTTCTCAAAATTATCAGAACTTTATACTTAAAGATTTCTAAGTTACACATAATTCATACAGTAATTTACTTGAGTAGCATTTTTTTGGTAAGCTTATATTATATATAAAAAAAATTTAGGCTAAGTCAGACAATTTTTAAGTATTTGTCATAATATCTTTGTAAATAATATGACAAAAATTGAAACTTTAAAAATCACGTACATAATATATCAAAAAAATTAACAACTGTGAAATTTTCACTGAAAAATTTAGGTATCATTTTTAGTATCTCAACCTACCCTGAACGTACATTTTGCTTACTTTTATTCTATTATTATGTACATTATCGCGTAAGCCTACTTGGGAAAATCAACAGTAAGTAAAAAAAAATTCTAGTCACAGAAAAAAAAAAAAACTATTAGCATTCTATTTCAAAAATAAACATGAATCATGTTGGCCACTATTTAAAAAAAATTAGTCACTACCTCTCATGTACTCGTACGTATATATATATATTATATGAGATCCTAATAATTTATCTATCAAACAATATGAATAAATTTAAACTAATTTCAGAAACACATAAAACAATTTTCATGCACATTCTTGCACATGCTCAACCTTTTTATAAGGGTAACTTGCATTTCTGTCAGACATTAAATAATTTAATAGGTAGGTAACAAAACATATATTTAAAGACTTCGCATTAACAACAGGAATTTCTTTCAGAAAATATTAAAGACTTCCTATATAAGTGCACCTTCTATTCTGTTGATGAGTACATATTCTGAAATTGCAAGCTCATTTAAATCATTTATTTTCTATCAGAAAATAAGTATAATGTTTACGTCCAGTCTACGTTCTTAATGTGTTTGCTATGTGCATGCATTTATACATTAATTGATTTGTGCTAACTGAATGGTACCCTATCTCTAATTTGTATAGATGTTTCTACGTACTTGTATATACTCCGTATATAGCCTACTCCATCATAAAAAAGGCTACACGTATTACAATTGGTTATTGTTTTGTACACTGTGAGCAGTTACTGTCCAATAGTGTATTGTCTGTACTTATTGTACTGTATGTATTATGCTCTAAAGTATGTACCTAATGATTCTATGTATATAATCGTGACATGCTCCATATCCCAATTGTGGGATATTCTGGAGTGCACTGAAATATAAAAATAAAAGAATAATACTTTAATGTACAGACAATGTTTTTACTACTTAGCAGCCCATATAATTATTGAAATACAAATTCACATGAACCCAGCCAGCATATAATTAAGAATTAGGGAGGTTCATAGCTAATTCAGACAAGTTTATGTTAAGTGTAATTACTATTATTTTCTACTTAACCAAGTAAGTTTATAGCGTTCATGTATAGATAACATTAATCATGCTTACCTGGTAGGTTTTGTGAAGGGATTCAGACGCTTGGTTCCCGGACTAAAATATTCTGCCCGAAAATGATTACTACATATTTTGTAGTTCTTTCTTATTACTTCGTCCGATAAATAGTCAAATTTCGAATTTTGGATCACTAGTTTCCATTTGGCGAATCTAGCTGTTGTTACCATGTTGTAACTGCCTCAACCGTGTGTTATTATTTGCTGGTCACAATATCTAATTTTTTATATTTATTTAATTTCTTTTTATATTTAATTAATGTTATGTTATTTTTGGTACTTAATTAGTAAATTTAATTCCTTGAACTATTCTGAAATTGCACTGTCGAGCTAGCAAGTGTTAAGTTGGTACACTATACTGCACGCTTTCGGTAATGTTTGGGCCGAGCTAAAGATTTCCGAATTCACCAACATATTGCACCTGCCTATGTGCCTTCTTGGCCGGAATTGCACTATGAATATCAAGCCACTCCTTCCCTCCCGCCAACTGGTGGCACAGAGGTTCTCACATCCACAATCCAGTATCAGGAATATCAAGCAGTCTTACGTTCCCGCAAATCCCCAGGTATTGACGGGATCACGTACCAGCACATTCAAGAAATGCCACCAATAGGACACAAAGTCCTTCTCTCTATCATGAATAGAATTCTTCAGGAAGGGACCATACCATATCAATGGAGACACACCCTCATCATTCCGCTTCTTAAACAACGGAAAAATCCTGCTCTGGCCACTTCATACCGCCCCATTGCATTGACTTTGTGTGTAGCCAAAACTTTTGAACATATACTGAAATTGAGACTGGATTGGTGGCTAGAACACAACCGCTTGATCAGAAATGAGCAGTTTGGCTTTCGTAAATACAGTTCTACCATTGACCCACTTGTTGTCTTGGTGCAGAAAGCGAAGGATGCTTTAGCTACGAAGAACATTCTGACATCTTGCTATATAGACCTTGTATCCGCTTTTGATACGGTTCATATTCCCACTCTTTTGAACAAGCTCACCAAACTTGGAATTCCACGGTCTATACTTAAGCTTCTACATCCCCTGTTGGCACATCGTTCTCTTCACTTAAAGATTGGCAAAACTTATAGCTCCGCCAGAGACGTGTACTGTGGCACCCCGCAAGGTGGGGTACTCAGTCCTTTACTTTTTATTTTGTATGTACAGGACTTGATTTTTCACATTGGATCCCATGTAAGGTCTCTAGCCTATGCAGATGACATTTTGCTTTATCATCTAGCACCACATCAGCTTGATGCTGAGGAGAAGATGAATGATGCTCTAAACAAATTGGAGGTCTGGCTAGACAACAACAGACTTGTTATATCTCTAGAAAAAACCAGAATTATGTTTTTTTACCCGCAAACGCTTTGACCGCTCTACTGTCAACATACGTATTTATCATGAGAAACTTCTTATTGAATCATCACACTGTTATCTAGGCATAGAACTGGATGATCATTTAACATGGCACCACCAGGTGCAACGTATGACCACTAAAGTGTACCAAGCTGTTAATATGATTAAGGTTCAGAGTCATACCATCTGGGGTGGAGACCCAGCCACGCTTCTGTTATTTTATAAAGCTTACATTCTCTCGAAACTGGAGTACGGCTGCATTCTAATGGTCCACATATGCGCTACACGCCTAACTACTGTACAGAAGATACAAAACCGTTGCTTACGACTTTGTTTGGGAGCCATGAAATCAACACCTATTGCATCACTTCATGTGGAAGCCAACATCTTTCCCTTCCATCTACAACAACGATATCTGCAAAACCGTTATTGGATCCGTACTTCCACATACAGACTACATCCACTCTGCAATACTGTAAAGAAATTGGGATTCGACATTACACCATGCCTTCAGAATTATTCCACTATTTTACCACTGGATGACCGCCCGGCATATTTCACTATGGACTATCAAGCGCTGTTTTATGTTAGTGAGGTGCATAACCCATTTCCTGTCAATAAACAACTCCTTGTTCCGCGCGAAGTGCACTACATGCACCAGAATATTTTGCGAACCCATCCTGGAATCCTTCATATATATATATATACTGATGGATCTAAATTTGACAATGTTACTGGCTCCGCTTACTATGTTCCTCAACTCAAGAAATCTGGTTTATTTAAACTACCCACTATGGCAACGATCTTTTATGCAGAAGCTTATGTCATCTGTAAAGCCCTAGAATTTTGTGAAAATGGAAAACATGAAAGAATTATGATACTGTAAGATTCCTACAGTGTTCTCTCTGCCTTACAGACCACTAAACTATCGCATAAATCTCCAGATATCATAATAAATATTACATATTGTCTTTATTCCCTGACACGACAGGGTATACATATATCATTTACATGGATACCGAGCCACATGGGGATTGAACATAACGACATGGTTGATAACATGGCCAAAATGGCCGCCACAAAAGGAATTCCCATCGCTACCCCTATTGTGAAAGTCATGTTTCGGGAACTTTACCAGGAAATGCGGACGCTCTGGTCTCTGGAGTGGGAATGAATCGAAATTTCAAGGTCGTACAAAATACTACAACCCTCCTTACAAACAAGTCCATGGTTCTCTAACCACCACGGACGATCGTTTTGCACGACACTTATAAGCTTACGATAAAATCATGGCTGCCTTAAGAGTCACTTATATAAGTTACATTTTGTAGCTTCTCCCGATTGTGAATGTGGGACAGCTACTCATGACATCAACCACATTTTATTTCAATGTCCGCTGATGAAAAATCGCGACGAATTCTTTCAAAACCTTATCAGAGAAGGCAAATTTCCTCCATACAATCGTGAATATGTATTATGTCAACCTATTGTGCCTGTGTATCACGCTGTATTTCAATTTCTGTTCTCAAATGGTGTCAAGGTCTAACTTCAACATGGCGTAGTGAAAACGCAAGTCTCGCATTAGTGTTCAACGGTAATATACGACGCGGAGCAAGTCACAGCTCATCAGTTCTATATCGGCTTCCAACCGAAGAGGATGTCCGGCGAAGAGGCGTGACACCTCGTCAAGACGTCAGTAATTCAGCGAACGTCAAACGGCACGTACAGTGGACGCAAGGTATTGGCAGACACCGAGAGAATGGCTGTGGCCAAGTTTTCTCATACGGCCTTGTTTTGTGCAATTCCTGAGTGAAATGCATCTTTTTCCCCTCATTTTTGTTCATTTCTGGCTTAACGGGTACCACCCAAGGCCATAACAATCAAGGAAGAAGAAGAAGAAGAAGATTTCCGAGTGGAATGCTCCGAGTGAAGGCCGCAAGGAACCTGTACTGCTCGACGTGACGTCGGAGTGGACGGACCGCAATGGGCGGGTGCCTGCGCTGAACGAGTGTGGAGGTTTCGCCGGTCGGGGCGCGTTGGAGAGACGCGAGGCGATGGACATCGCTGGTGCCCCGGGGTGGAGAAGTGCCGCGGCAGCGGCGGACTTGCTGCGACTTTGAAAGTAAGAATAGAGACCCTTATTTATTTTCTGGTGATGGTTCGCCTGCACGGAAAGTGGAGAAAAAATCCCAATTTGACTTAGGCTACTGCTACGTAAGCGATCGTGACTGCGTCTAACGTCATGTGCTAACGTGATTAATACTAGCAACAACTTATAATTACTTCTGAATAAACGTGCTCCATATAGCTCGATATATTAGTGCAAAAACAATATGAAAAATACAGTTCGGTAAAATTGGCCATGTAAATTTTTGTTAGAACTTTCATAATAATAATTTATTTTTTAGTAAATCCATGCGCATGGTGCTGTAGCTATTATATACCCTGTATGACTTATTAATTTTTCATGTCACTGCTAAATGTATGTCATTATTGTACGTCGTCATCACTCGCGGTAATAGTATAGCATTAAATTCATGCACCGTACTTCTGTGTGCGCCTTACTTTACGTGTAGAGCCCCATCGACCCCCTTCAATTTGTTGCTCATAGAATTATTTTTTTATCCCATACACACATGACGGGGAAAGGGTACATATAAGTAATTTTGCTCTTTTTTTGCTTCCCTGTGGCGGTGTGTGTGGAAGGTTTTTTGTAGACTCCGGTAGCGATCAAGGTTTTTGAGATTGCTGAAGGCCGGGATTACACTGTGTCTGTCACAGGTATCCGATAGCTCGTAGACGTTTTGTCCAGGCATCCAGGCACACACCAATTATTTCTGTATGGTACGGCATTATGTCGTAATTTATAAAATGTCAATGTCAAAATTATTGACAGAACTACAAACGAAAAAACGCTTCACCGACAGACACAACGACGTCGTTACAACGTTAATAAAAACAATTTACAGTGCAGCTAGCGCCATGAGAGATTGCTGCGGTATTTGTACTAACTAAAACGACGTCTACAAATTGACCTATAGAGTAGGACGGCCCTGGTTTATGTCAATCGCAAGAAGAAAACTTTGATAAAAAAAAAAGGTACTATGAAGACTTGCAATCGAGGAACTGAAATAAATGTAAACAAGAATAGCAAAACTGTAACCATAAAGAAAAAACGATATTCACGAGTCTCGTTAGTGCTACGAGCATTATTTTATATTGTAACGATTTATTAATGAGGGTGCAGTGTGGTGGATACGATACGCACCACCTTACAAACTTGCGCACGAACACACAAAATTAAAATGAATGATTCCAGCTGGTTGGAAACACACAGAAGTTTCTGAGGTTGCGTTGAATCAGAACATAGGCATTCTTAACAAAATTATTTTAGATATTTATTTCGTTTAAGAATGTATATCAAGCATAGGATGTATACGCAAATAGTATAGAGAATTAATATATTAATTTTAACATCTTTATAAGACAATCACAAAACCCACAGCAAACTTTATAAGAAGCAGGTACATAAAGTGACATGTAACGCGCCATGCGAACTCCCAACATTTCATTGGTATACATATATATGTATTTCTACACAGTTGCCCTTGCTAGCTCTGATTCTCCAAAAATTATACATTGTACTTTGAGCGACTTAGTTTCACAGCTAGATAAGTTACAAGCACGCGCAGGTGCTGCAAAGATAAAATGGCTCATTAAAACAAGTTAATTAATACTGAAAACGTACAGAACGGCCATTCAAACATTAAACACGACATCGTGGGTCTGCGCATTCACACGTGCCTGGTCGGTTGGGCTTCGGCGCAATCGCAAACTATGAGACGGTGATACAAAAGCAAACATAGAGAAACTAGAAAAACAAAATATGTTCAAAAATATTTAGAAAAAATTGGTTGTCTGTAAAGTAGGTTTACGGACGATAGTTTAACGTGACAATGTCATAACAAAACATTGATGAAATGATTGCATACTTTTATGAATAAAATTGAATCATTTTTATTGAATTATCACTATTTTGTATGGATACGTAGAAGGAGTGAAATTAAATCTACAATTTAATTGATAAATTTACTTTTATTTGCACTCATTAATTCAAATATGTTTATTACTTAAACGAACAGATTATTTTAACTATAACTTTTATACATGTTTGCTATTTAACTTCTTCCAATCTGTGTTATTCTGTTAAGGATAGGACGATGATAGGAAAAGTAGGAAACGAATGGGAGTGTTTCAAGGATGATGTGAAGAAAAATGGCTTACCCAACACCAAGATGTAGTCAAAAATAATATATTTGCGCCACGGACACTGCAGCAATGCTAGGAGGAACCGGTTAGCAAAGAGCAATGAAAATGTTACATTGAAATGCATGAGAACAGAATTTCGCCACGGACTCGGTCGCAATGCTAGGAGGTTCAGGTTAGCAAAGAGCAATATAAAATTGGCGTAACGGGACACAGCGAAACGGGACAATGTGCGTAACGGGACACTTTTTCGTGCGTGCATACGGGGTTCATCGATTTATTAGACGTTGTCACGTCAAAAAAACTACTTTAGAACAACGTCTCATACTTGCAAGGCGACAAACAACAAAGATACTACAGTCAAAAGGGGGGGGGGGCCGATGCACCCATAAAAGTTTAAATTGGCACGTTGCAAAAAGAAGGCATGATCAGAGAGATTATTCAAACATAGCTAATCACCACAGGAAAGAAGCCAAGCCACGGGAAGGCAATTCTGCGGAGCCACATTGAAAAACAAATATCAGGAAAGTTTATAGTCGGTATTGGGTTGTTCCCAAGGCAAGACTATGTGAAAGGTTAATATTTAGCTAGGAGTAATCATTGTTCACAGAAACTGCCCATGAGCAAAGTATACAGACGTGGTGTTCAACAACGAATCTCACGACGAGGGTTCACCACTCGATGAGAACCAATCCAATATCTCTTGCAGCGCGCTGTAGCAAAGGACGGCGCACCTGGAGTGAAGCAACCAGCATGGCACCGCCCCCGAGCAGGAACTATGTCTTCCTTGGAACTCAAGACTGTCCCGGCAGGTTGCTCCACTCGGCGAGTAAGAGACTCCGATGACGTCCAGAAGTAACTGCCAGCACAGCGGCAGTGGCGTCGCATCTCAACCAGGCGGATATATGCTTGGGAGACGCGAGCTGCACACACTTCTCAGTCACCAGGACAGGCGGCAGAAACGAAGAAGGGGCTCTCCAGCAGGGCGAAGTAGTGGGGCGGTATCGACAGTCACATGGAGACATCTCCTCGCGTGTCGTCGACAAGCAGCGCAGCAGACGAGGCGATGAAGGTCGAGGTCGCGTGCGTACCACGAATGACGAGGGGGGGGGGGGGGTGATGGAAGGAGCACCCCAGGCTGTGAACTAAGAGAAAGCTACCACGCAACCGCCAAACAAACAGAAACGAACAATCAACCAACCAGTGCACTGGAATTTAGAGTAATAAAATCATATATATAATTATGGCACTTACAACCAACAAGAGTAATATAGCATGAGTAATAATTAAAACATATACGAGCCAAGACGTAACATTAATATAAATATATTAATATATGAGTACAAAAATATAACATAGCAGCAGTCTCACACACAAGAACATAGACACTCAGGGATCCCTAAAACAATTTACACAACAACAAAATGAAATACAAGCAGCTACGCGCGCGCCATCCTGTAAAAAAAACCATTAGCTTGGAACATACTTTTTTAACTGTGAAACATGCGCCTTTTTAATTTGCGTTTACAATTCAGTTCCTGCAACAGAGCAGTATTTTAACCTAAAACCCTAACAATGCAAAAGGGGCCGGTGTAGGGCGGCAACAGCTTCGTGTTGAGCTGCGCTGCAAGAGAAGGTAAGACATGTGCCCGACACAACACTAAGTCCTTAACAGCAAAACTATGGGCATTCCTGTTCTGATTATAGGCTCTAGCCACCGCGTTCCTAGATTTTTTTAAATTACAGGCCACATCATCGAACACATGTTCTAACTCGGCCTCCGTCAAACTAGAGTTCAGGGGCGACAAACCCCACTGGTTCAGGAGAGGATGTGACAATTCTCTACCCAGGAAGGGTACAGAGGGAGGAAAACCTGAGGCGGAATGGCTGGCCGAATTCAGGCCAAGATTGATGAAATCAAGATCAGCGTCCCACTGTGTCTGATCTGTCCGGTAGAAGGCTGCTAAAATACTCTTCAGCAATTTTTTGGCACGCTCAGATTGGTTCCCCTGTTGGAAATAGGCCGAACTATAAATGGGTTTTATCGTACACTCAAGACACATTTTTATACAAATTAGATTGAAAATACTTGGCATTGTCTGACACGAGCATAGAGGGAGCGCCAAAAAACTTCCAGACTAAGGTCCCGTAAGGCCATAACAATGGAAGTGGCCTTCATGTTCTTAAGTGGCAAGAGCATTACGAACTTCGTAAAGATGTCTACTAACACCAAAATACAGACGTTTCCCTTGCGCGAGCGCGTAAGCGGCCCAAATATATATCCATATGGACCACATGTCTTGGTGCCACTGGTGGGTCGGCACAATAAAGCCCAACCTTAGAGTTGTGGGGTGGCTTCGAGATCTGACAGTCGTGACAACCCATCACATACTGCCGCACATCATCATGCAAGGTAGGCCAATACAAGTAGGTGGAAATCCTCCGAAAGGTTTTCTCAATGCCAAGATGGCCGCCAATCAAGGAAGCATGGAAATAGGCGAGCACCATGAGCTTTAAAGAAACGACAATTTTGCTTGCTCTACCTGAATTGCCAGTGAAGAAATCTTTGCCACACTCTTCTACAAATGGGACAGACCTGCCACTCAGTAAATCCTTATGTATTTGTACACAAAATTCATCCTCTCGCTGACACTCCTGGACATTAAGATATGATTCAGGGAACACCTTACAAACGGAAACGATGTCCTTGGGGGCGGACGAGTCGACATCGTCAACATTAAATTCTTCAGGGGAGAACATGCGTGACAAAGTATCTGCGATCACAAGTAGTATAGGAATGACGGACCTGCGGCAGGCGGCAGGCGGTGGTGCCTGTGGTGCCGACCGCCATCTTGGATTGTGACGTCACGGCGGCCATCTTGGATGACCTTGACCTTGACCCCGGCGGCCATTTTGGATCCGCCATCTTGGATCCACCATTTTGGATGATGTCATTTTGTTTTCTCGAACTTTCCGCCATTTTGTATTCCGCCATTTTGAATTATGATGTCACCGTTGCAATTTCCGTTACGCCCGCCATCTTTAACTTTTTTATTTATTATCCGATTTTAATGAAATTTTTTTTAAAATTTATAAAAAAATTCAATTAATAAAATTTTAATATATTTTTTTTAAAAAACGTACTTTTAAGACACGGAGTTCGGAGTCCTCGGTTCGAACCCGACGAGGTCAAAAAAAATTAAAAATGACGACAGGCTCCATCCACAATGGTGGCTGCTGGCAGACTTACCCCCACCACTTTTTACCATTCATATATACTTTCAGGTAGTATGACGTCATGTCAGCCATCTTGTCTTTGTTTGCTGGAAGCCATCATCATTGTATCATCGGCTAGAGTGTGCTGATGCCATGTTAGTTTAATTCCTATCCGCTAGAGTGCAGTAATCATTTATTACCGAGGTGCCCCCGCCATTTTGAAATTCAGTCGCTATCTTGAAAATCCGTAATTTTAATGTTAGAAATTCGGGAAAAAATTTAATAATCATTAAAAAAATTAACTAATCAAATTAAATAATAAAAATTCCTTAAAACCACCGTTGCACTTTTTGTGACGGCAGCCATCTTGAAAATCCGTAATTCCAATGCTAGAGATTCGGGAAAAAGTTCAAAATTCATCAAAAAATTAACTCATTAAGGAAATTATTGATTCCTGACCTTGGTTCGATCCCTGACCGATACCAAACAACTTTAATTTTAAAAAATACCACTAAAGTGTTAGGTTTGAGAAAATAAAAACACCACAAGTTCTTTTAAAAAAACTTTTATTACATACATACTACACTACCACAAGTACAAAAATATACACAGACAAATTACTAAAGTTTTGGTTAAGATTTATTTCCGCATTTAATCTTGTGCTGTTCAAGACACTGTATAGCTGTGAGTCCTGATTTTCGAGGTCGATTAGCGAAATACTTAAAGCACATCTTACACATATAAATCTTATGTTGATGTTTTGTAACCTGGGGTCTCACAAGTCGGGAGAAGTTTTTGATGTAGCAGTAGTGTGCAGCACCGCTTTCATTTGTCACAAGCAACAAATCAAAATGATTTTTTCTTTCTTGTTTGGTTACCCGAATCGGACACACCTTATTATCCTCATTTAGCGCATACACATTAACTGATACTTCAGGGTTATTTTTCTCAAAATCTTTTATCTGATTTAATGGTGGCGGATAGCACAGTCCAGCGAAGTTGTACTTATTCTCCAAAGCATAATACCTCTTATCAACACGGTTTTGATGACTTCCCTCGACAAATCTTGCCAAAATACTCCATTTAAAACAAAACTGGTCCTTCAAGTTTTGGCAATTCACAATTGCTCTTTTGTTGACTATCGCCTCAGGTAAGGCAATAAATGATGATGTCTGATGGTATGGAAGCATACTATCACTTGATTCGTTTCCTATGCACATGATCCTGTGACTGTTCAGACTGTTACAATGCGAAAAAACCTTATCGCATTTGTCGCACTTATATTTCTCTCGAGAGATTGTCAGAGACCTACTGCAGGTTATTGATGCACCACAATATTTGCATTGATGCGATGTACACTCTTCATTACTTTATGTCTGGAATGCAGATGATGAATCGTCAGCTGATGGTGGAACAGCACGTATCGTTGTCTCCTCCGCAGAAGGTATCGGGATCTTCACAGCTGTCGACACCTCAGCCATTGAGCTCTCCGCTGCCGTGGTCTCCTCTGCAGTCGGTATCGGGATCTCCGTCTCCATCATCGTTGCTGCAATCGAGGTCCCCGCTGCTGTCGGTAAACATTCTATTCCGGTCGACATAACTTAATCTCACGAAACTTAATGGAGAGAACACGTCCGTACTGCACCGCGGACAGAGGCGAACTGCGGGTCCAGTCGTCTGAACCTCGCTTATATACCCGCGGTCTACTGGTATGCTACATGAGTCAAAATAATGTCTGTATTTAAAATTATTTTTTTATTTAGTACCTAAAAATTATAGAAATAAAAACACACACAAGTTCAAGTTTTACACATTTATTTATAAAACTTACACAAATACACATTAGGTTAAGGAATCAAGCATTTTCACAAGCAAAGTCTTTAATGCCGCACGAACTGACTCGTCGACTCCGGTTCCAACTGGTTCGCCGGTCACGCGATCAGGAACACAGGTTTCCAGCTGGTCATCTTCTGCGACGTCGACAACTCCGACAAGACATGGTCGATGACGTCTGTGACCACGTCTACGCCTGGGCTTTGGCTCAGTGCTAGTTGGGACAGATCCACTGCCTGAACTTCGACGACGAGACGCACACCGTTTGGACGTCTGCGTAGAAGCATCACAGGTCGCAACAGGTTGCAACACGTCCATGTTTGGTGTTGCACATGCAGACGAGGCGACTACCTCAGCGATGCTAGCAGGAAGGATTGTGTGTGGTCTCATGTGATAGACGGCACAGTTTCCAGGTTCGCAACAATCTACCAGCTGCTGAGTCGGTTCGTAGGACACAGGAAAGTGCGCAAACCGCCAATGCTGAGCGCCTCCATCACAGGTTTCTGTATATGTACGTAGATACCCGGAATCCCAGTAGCTGTACTCGACACTGCTGAAGCTAGGTCTTGCGCTCACGTACACGTTAGCAGGATGAAACGTAAACATCTTCTTGCGGGTAGAACGTCAACTGAAGGCACGTACGTATGTACGCCATTTATATATATGCAGGCTCCTACTAACATTGAGTGTGCCATTTCTGCATTAACTGCGAGTTTGTACAGGCACAGACACGTTCAAACTTGTCACGTGGCTGCACGTCGTATATTTCACTAAGCTTGCGCAGGGAAGGACAGCCGTAGTCGGTCTGTATATCTACAATTTCAGCTGCTCCATCGTCACACAGTTCTCGTAGCCATTTCTTCTGTTCAGGTCCGGCAACGTATATTATTTCGTTTTGAACTAGTAAATCTTGAAGTGTGTTTTTCACTTGGTGGTACGGAATTTTTCCTTCGTCCCACTCTAGTCCGTGATAATATTTACATAGCCATTCGTTCGACCGTTTACTTTTTTCGTTTAGTAGTTTCCACGGATACGGGGGTCGAAAGCTGCGGGTTCGAGTCTTGTCTCCGGAGGTGACGCTAATTTCCTTGAGCACGAACCCATTTTGGCTCTGGAAACCTTGCAGGTTGCAGTACATCTTGTCGCTAGCAATGCTCGGTCGTAACTAAATTATCATAGAAAACGAAACCGTATTTATGTCAGAATTTTTACAAGTTTGTCTCGACAATTGTACGAAGCAAGCCGATCGTGAAGTATCAGACAAAAAGCATAGGTGTTTGGCGGAATATTTCCGCTAGTCGTTATCTCGATCCTACAGTCGATGATGTTTGAATTTATACGATCATCCTGTTTGGAAACGTCAAACACCATAACGGAGCCTTGTTCTTGAAACTGTCGGGACTCAGTATCGGTGACTGTCTCCGCCCATAGTAAGCTTGCTGAAACTTGGCATACATTTGATATGCGAGAAGAAATCTTCCACTTTCAAAGTCCATGTTCATGTCAACGTACGGATAACTTTCGCTGTTTAAAAATATTTTTACATTAAGTTATTGACAGTTATCGAATAAGGAGCGACTTACTCCTGCATTGAGCTGTCTTCCGGTCTGAAGCCCGACGATGATGTATCTTGGTTTTTCCGTAGCGAAGCTGGACTTTACTATCCAATTGATACGCTGACTATGAGGCAAGCCAGGATAAGTTTCCAGGCTCCAGGACCGGAATGGCACATCGAAGTTCTTGCCATTTTCTATGTTCTTCAACATCTTGACTCTTTCAACGGTGCTCACTTGGATGTGGGGCAGCATCCACTCGATAGACTGTAGTGTTAGCGAGACATCTTGAGGGTTTTCTGCAGCGGCGACAATTGCATTAATGTGCGTGTTGGCTAGAAGCAGTACGAGCTCTTGTTTCGAATTAATGATTATATGCTTGTAGTCCTCAGCGAATCCAAGAAGCATGGACAGAGGAACACAAACTTCGAACTTCCCTTCGGCATAAACCGGAAGCTTATATTCATCCTCGAGAGCCCAACCGGCCATCTTTGCAGCAGACAGTTCATTTGGCGTGAGCGAAAGGTAATTTTTCATAGCAGCTGTTATGCCTACATCTCTCGTCTGGTCTACCTCGACACCATTGAGTACATAAGTAATGCGCTCAATTAGGTGAAGAATACCATTGCAGGATATTGTCGTCGTTGTCGGGTGCGTACCATCCGCTTTTGTCAGCGTGCCTCTTATACGTAGAAATGACTGCGAAGGTAAAGTACAAATATCTTGGTGCTGTACAGCAATGCCTACTTCCGATGGTAGTGCGTACGGTCCGAGCAGGAAAGGCTGGTACTCGTTCAATTCCATTTTCGTAATGCTGTCATCAAAAATGACTGGATCTTCCACGTTGAGGATTTCGTCTTCCATATTTACTCGGCACTTGTCCAATACTGAGAAGATACTTTATGCTGTCAGGTGTTAATGCACCGATGTCTGGTAGAGAACTGTTCTTATTCACGACAATACGATTTCTTTTATAACTGTTCGGTGTTACGAACTTTATGCCCATCGCTTCAAGTGCAGACGTAATGTAATTTCTTCGTCTTGAAAATTCACCAATCGTCCTCGCTGGTCAACGATTCTGACGACGACTTCGTGTGCGCACTTCACGACGACTGGAACGTAAATGATACTTTGCGGTACTTCTACCAGTTTATATCCTGGCGGGACCATCGGTGAAAACTCGTGCAGCATGTTGCTTAGTCTTCCGTTGAGATACGTTCCACTTGCCAAATTACAGTTTATTCTTATGACATTCACAGGCAAAATGTTTACTGCGCGCGTAGATTCGTACGTTCTTCCTGTATTATACACCTTTGATTCGAATCCGAGCATCGTACCTATGGTGTCAGGTTTCGTAAAGTCGACATTTTCACTGCATGTTAGAATACTTTTTTGAGTGTTTGGATTTCCATGCAGTTGAAAGTCTACATCCTGTGGTAACACATCCCTGATGTACTTTGCAATGTCATCAATTTCGTAAGAGCCAACAGGTAACTGTATTTCATGAGCGGACCCATCGCTTTTCAGGAAGCAGATCTTGCAATTTTCTTCGTCAATGTTCGGTATGGCATTATACGTTTGAAAATATACGAGTCCGATACACCATTCTCCGTCTAAATCCAGAGGCGGGAAATGAACCGCCCGCAGCTCAGATGCGTGACCTGTCAATGTAAGTGTTAACGACATGACTAATAAATTATCGTCACTGCACAACCTTTAAGTAGCAATTTTTTTTGTCAGCTATTTTTGTTTGTTAAAAAGCGAAGACACAAGTGTCCGCAGTTTGTTTGATTAGGCCTCTGTTCCGTTTCGTAATTGTAAAACAACGTAGTGGACCGGCCCAGGTACTGTCGCAGTTCTGGCGGAGGCCGTAAATTTCCAAAACTATCGTAGTACTCGGCCATTTTTCCAGACTTTATGTACACCACCCAGTGCGTGCCGCGACCCGCCGACGTGTCTAAATTAATTATGGCACACTCACGTGTGTTTGGCTTGCTGGGTAAAGTGTCTCGCATAAACACGCCACGGAAGTTTGGTATTTTAAGTTTGCGTGCGTACTTTATTAAATCTACGTTGGTGAGCGGACGTTTCGGTAGGGAACTTAGGATTTTCTCTTTACTCGTTTCTTTTTCATGCCTCGGCCTGCCTTGTCAGGTCGTAAGTACAGTCCTGCGCCGTTTTTTTTTACCGATGGCAATGGCTTCCATGCTGGCATTGTGTCGCTGTGCTTCTTTTAACTGCTTGCGTTCATTCATCGAAGTGTTGACTGCCCGCACTATACCGCTCGTTGCACCGATGAGGCCGCCGAGAACACCCAATGCAGGCAAAAGCAAAGGAAGAAATCCTCCTATAATCTTCTTGTCGAGAGTCTGTAATTTTTGCTTGGCTATTTGCATGCCTGCACCAGTATTGCGTTTGGTCTTGCGTGAGTTAGTCTTTGACTTTATGGAGCTGGCTCGTTGAGCGCCCAGTCCTAATTTCGTCTTTGCCTTCATGATTTTGGAAACGCCCCACGCTGCGATTTTCTCTCCTAGTCCCGCGTTCGACGATTTACTTATATCTTCGGCTTCCTGTGCCAATATCTGATCTGTTCTGTGCCTAGATTCCAGATCCTTGCTTAATGAATATGCGATATCGTGCTGCTTGCACTTTTCGTCCAGAGAATTAATGCCCACATCACATCGAGCTAACCTTTTCGCTAGTTTAGTCCCGGGGCCGCAAAATCTGTAGCCGGGAATGTGTAGCTCGAATGGTAGGTTGTTTATCAGCGAGTTTACGAGTCCCGCACCGATGTGTTTTTTGTTCTTACCTCTTCGAGTCATTACGCACAACTGACCAGAAAGTATAAATACGCTTCTTTTATACAATTACTTTAGTACAATGCAGGTCGTCAAGCAAGACGTGTGTTTGCCCGTGCGCATTACGCAAGACGATGTATTTAGTGCGCGTGAATCACGACATGGCTTATTGTTGCCTTCTGCCGTACGATGCATAATGGCGGGTCCGTCCAACTGCGGTAAAACGTGTGTTTTACTGAGTTTACTGGAGGAGCAAAATGGTCTTCGGTTCGAGAACGTCTACTTGTATTCCAAGTCGTTGCAACAGCCAAAGTACCGGCGCCTAGCTACTGTTCTACGCTCGGTGGATGGTCTGGAGTATTTTCCGTTTAGCGATAATACCGATGTTGTACCTCCAAACGAAGCAAAGCCTAATTCCGTGTTTGTGTTCGACGATGTAATGTGCGAGAAGCAGGGTATTATACAAGAGTACTTTTCCATGGGCAGACACGCCAAGGTAGACTGCGTTTACCTGTGTCAGACGTACAGTCGTATTCCAAAACATCTCCTACGAGACAACGCGAATGTCATAGTTTTGTTTCGCATGGACGAACTTAATTTACGTCACGCTTATGACGATCACGTAAACACCGACATGACATTCCAGGAATTCAAAGACATGTGCTCCTTGTGTTGGAAAGAAGAACACGGATTCCTAGTCATAGTCAAAGACTGGCCTCTATATAAGGGCAGGTACAGACGAGGTTTCGATCAGTTTATTGCCAAACATGAGTCATAGCATTTCAAAATTCGGTCGTAGCAGTCGAGACTTACGTACTGCTCTCAAGTCTCATGACGGCGATATCCGCAAATACATTTCGCTACTGGCTCAAAAAGTAGACAGTGTGAAAAAGGAATTACTAGAGTATCTCGTTGCCATCGACCAGCGTGTGGAAGCCTCGGATTCTCGCATTCGCGACATGATCGAAGTATCGAATGCACAAAGACGGGACGATCTGAGGACTTTTCAAAGTAGTCTGAAAGCATCACTATCTCACTTGTCGACAAATTCAGATTCAGCCAAACATAAGAAAGAAGTTTCTGCGAACGAATAAAAAAGTATAAAAGGAGGTTTTGCAATAAGTTTTCAGCCAGTACAATGTCGGACCTGGCCAGTGACCTTCATCGAGCTATACAGTCTGTTCGTGAAAAATATCTACTTGCTAGACGAACCAGACTTGCACGTGAGATGGCAAATGAGGAGATATTTAAACCAATCACTAGTCGTCTCGACGAACTTAAAAACAAGGAAGAACCGGCCATCATTGTGAAGACAGAAGTTGAAGATGAAATGCCAACTGTAAAGAAGAGAAAGTATGAACCAGATCGAGAAGAAGAGGACTTAACAAGTACAGAGTCCATGCACAAGAAAAAAATACTGAAAAAGGGACATCAAGTTAATGCAATGGTCCGACCATACCTGATATCGTTTACGAGCCTGAATAATGACACGACCTATGGAGTGTACAGAAAACATAATAAATGGTTCCTCGGTGCTAAAGAAATAGACTTTCTACCAGGAAATATCGTGCGCGTAGCAGAGTTCAAAACGCGCGGGACTCCGGGTCTGTACAAATTGCTGTTTCGCAGGGAACCTAAAGGATATTCTCACAACGACTTACAAGAGTACAAAAAACTGCTAGAGCTAACCAATGCACATTTTCGCGATAACGATCCAGATAGTGGTGTATATAAAGACGAAGATCATGAAAAAATGGACATTCTCGCTAATCTCTTCAGTGAACTAACAATACATGGCGAAGGTTTAAAAAAGCTAGAAATTGGTCAGATATTTGACTATGTATATTGGGATGATCCCAATGAATTAGTTGATCGCCTTAGAATTCTACATGCTTCGCTTAGTGTAGGAAACTATTCGCACATCAACGAAATAGTCTCCATACTTGAAGAACTGAGGGAAGCCGGCTACATACAATAAGTCGAACCGAAATCGCTCGCGAACTTCATGCTCCTGCTAGACGAAAATACCTTCGTCGCAAAGTCATAGTTCGTGGAATTGATGATTTATTCCAGGCGGACCTTGTTGAGATGATAACGTATTCCCGATTGAATAAAGGTTTCAAGTACAAGTTGACAGTCATCGATGTTTATAGCAAGTTCGCTTAGGCTAGACCTGTCAAATCAAAGACTGCAACTGACGTAGCCAAGGCCATGAACAATATTTTGCGTGATGGACGTGTACCGTCGCACCTGCAAACGGACCTCGGGAAAGAATTCTACAATGCAACCTTCAAGGCTTTGATGAAGAAGTATGGCATCAAACACTACTCTACATTTAGTAACGTCAAAGCCTCCGTTGTCGAAAGGTTAAACAGAACTTTGCGTTCCAAGATGTGGCGACAGTTCACGGCTAACGGAAATTACAAGTGGCTTGACATCTTGTCGAAACTAATAAGCGAGTATAATTCCACGGTGCATTCTACCACGAAAATGAAGCCAAAGGACGTAACGGACAATCGCATGCTTCAAACAGTGTTTTCCAACACGAAGAAGAAAGATCCACGAAAGCGTAAAGCTAACGTCGGTGACATTGTGCGAATCTCCAAGCAGAAAGGTATTTTCGAGAAAGGTTTCACTGCAAACTGGAGCCCCGAACTTTTCCGTGTGACACATGTTCGTGAATCAAAGCCTAGGACCTACTACCTCGAAGATTTGGACCGCAAACCTATCCGTGGCGGCTTCTATGCCGAAGAGATTCAGCCTACGTTGTATCCCGATACGTACTTGGTGGAGAAGATTTAAAACGAAGAAATGGACTGTCCTACGTCAAGTGGTGGGGCTTTCCACCTCGCTTTAATTCGTGGGTGGCAGATGCAGACGTCGAGGAAGCCACAAAACTTTAGTAATTTGTCTGTGTATTTTTTTGTACTTGTAGTAGTGTAGTATGTATGTAATAAAAGTTTTTTTAAAAGAACTTGTGGTGTTTTTATTTTCTCAAACCTAACACTTTAGTGGTATTTTTTAAAATTAAAGTTGTTTGGTATCGGTCAGGGATCGAACCAAGGTCAGGAATCAATAATTTCCTTAATGAGTTAATTTTTTGATGAATTTTGAACTTTTTCCCGAATCTCTAGCATTGGAATTACGGATTTTCAAGATGGCGGCCGTCACGAAAAGTGCAACGGTGGTTTTAAGGAATTTTTATTATTTAATTTGATTAGTTAATTTTTTTAATGATTATTAAATTTTTTCCCGAATTTCTAACATTAAAATTACGAATTTTCAAGATAGCGACTGAATTTCAAAATGGCGGGGGCACCTCGGTAATAAATGATTACTGCACTCTAGCGGATAGGAATTAAACTAACATGGGATAAGCACACTCTAGCCGATGATACAATGATGATGGCTTCCAGCAAACAAAGACAAGATGGCTGACATGACGTCATACTACCTGAAAGTATATATGAATGGTAAAAAGTGGTGGGGGTAAGTCTGCCAGCAGCCACCATTGAGGATGGAGCCTGTCGTCATTTTTAATTTTTTTTTGACCTCGTCGGGTTCGAACCGAGGACTCTGAACTTCGTGTCTAAAAAGTACGTTTTTAAAAAAAAATATTAAAATTTTATTAATTGAATTTTTTTATAAATTTTAAAAAAATTTTCATTAAAATCGGATAATAAATAAAAAAGTTAAAGATGGCGGGCGTAACGGAAATTGCAACGGTGACGTCATAATTCAAAATGGCGGAAAGTTCGAGAAAACAAAATGACGTCATCAAAAATGGTGGATCCAAGATGGCGGATCCAAAATGGCCGCCGAGGTCAAAGTCAAGGTCAAAGGTCAAGGTCAAGGTCATCCAAGATGACCGCCGTGACGTCACAATCCAAGATGGCGGTTGGCACCACAGGCACCACCGCCTGCCGCCTGCCGCAGGTCCGTCATTCCTATACTACTATCACTTTATCGCTACCCTTTACATGGTGGATAACAAACCGAAAGCGAGATAGCCTTAATATCCATCTACCCAGCTTCCCAAGCTGCTCCAGATGGTTGCACAGCCAACTATGTGGCTGATTATCCGTGTACAAATCGAATTCACGGCAATCAAAATACGATTCAAATTTTTCAAGGCCGAAATTTTAAGCAAGAGCTTCTTTTTCATAAGTCCTCAGTTGGCGTTCCGACTCAGAAAAGGTCGCACCTTTTTTTGCGAAGGATGTTCAAGGGGGCACAAATGGCAGCAAAGTCTGGGATTAAACGAGAGAAATATCCCAGCATTCCTAAGTAATGCTGGATGCTCTTGACATTTTCAGGCCGACGAAAGGCGACAATAGGGGAGATTTTATCAGGGTCCATGAGTAAGCAACCCTGTGAAATTACATATCCTAAAAAATTTACATGATACCTGGCCAAAGAAATTTTGTTCGGGTTGACTGTCAACCCTGCAGCTTTGAGCTGACTGAACACTTCTGCAATATGTTGCATATGCTCGTCAAACGAGTTGCTATAAACTATTATATCGTCCACATAACTGAAAACAATGCGAAATTTCAAATCACTAAGTATATGCTCCAAAACACGACTCATTGCCTGACTCCCGAAACTCACACCCATGGGGATACGATTGTGTTCATAATGTCCATAAGGGGTGGAAAAGGCTGTTGACCCGATGGCAGTTATGATATAAGAGGCACTGATGGAAACTCTCATTAAGATCAATAAATGAAAAAATGCCCAGGTGCTGGAAAGCATGCTCTACAGTCGGCAAGGGCCACAAATCTGGAATAATCTAAGAATTCAGTGGCTTATAGTTGTGGACTAAGCGCCACTCGGAAATATTCTTCTTTGAGACTAAAAAGGAAGGTGTACTAAAATCTGATTTGGATGGCGAAATTACTCCCGCAGACAAAAGTTTCTGAATAATATCATGAAAAGCCTGCAATTTGGGTGGAGAAACTTTATGAAATCTTTTACTTCGGACAGGGACTTCATCTTTAATGTGAAACTTATAAGGAAGTAGGTCACATTTGCCCAATTTCCGACTTATCACATCAGAAAAATTATGCACTAAATCTGCAATGGCATGTTCATGCACCCCATCCGAAAACTCATCACTAAACAACACAATCGGCTCTCTAGACTCATGGCGCAAAAGAATTTTGACTATCGGAGCAAAGCCAAAACGCAGTTCATGACGATAGAGATCCAAGACGCAACGCATAACGTATCTAACTTAAAAAATCCAAACCTAAAATTAAATTAGGTGAGAGCCCAGGAACTAATAGAAAACACCAGTTCCACGAAAATCCCTGGATTTTAATATGCAACACCACGGACTGTATAGAGCGCATGATCTCGCCATTCGCCACGCATATATTGTTTTCGGTCTCTGTGAGCACGTGCACTACAGCGGCGGGATATTGGTCGAGCAGGGATCGAAAACAAGACTCGATAATAACTGAGTGCAGGATAAAACTTGTCCCTAATTTGGACTGGCAAATAATGCAAGCAAGGAGACGGACGGGATTTTTAAAAAATAACGACAGTGACGACCCCTCCGACGCCCTGTCAATTTGAGTTTTCCGAACACTGGTCTCTGTAGTGTTCAGTGCGCTTACAGCGAAAACATCTGCGTCGTGAAACATCAACTCTAGGGGCGCTACAGTTTGCCATCACATGCCCAAATGCACAGCAATTAGCGCATCTACCGGCGCTGCCCCCGGAAGCAGGCAAGGCCTGGTAGTGACCTTCGTTCAATGTCAAGGCTGGAGCACTGGCCGCTTACATTGGGCGGTCGATCCTCCGCTGTGGCTGAAAACCCACTCCCAGCGGGGCGCGTGGGTAACTGATCCCTTGCCCTGTAAACTAGCGCATTGTTCAAGGTCGCGCGCTGAGTGTGGTGGGCGGGGGGAAACCCGTAGACACCGGCGGCTGAGCCAAACCAGCTGTCAGTCATGGTGTCAGGTTGCGCGGCGTTCATGAAACACCATTGCAAGGGCCGGCGTGTGTCACGAGTCTCGTGAAAACCTCGGCTGACCGCATCAAGCGGTTGCAACGGGAATTCGGTCTTATAGTTATCCAAGGCAACAAGCCTATTCTGGACCTCACTGCCCCATTCCCGCAACTCTCTAAACATCGTAGATGTAGCCAACATGGCACAATTTCGCAACACTCGAGGGAAAAAATTACCTAGAATTAACTGCACAAATTCGCCTTCTGGCATACCAATGCCCAAAACGTCCGCATAGGCGGCGACAGAGTTCACATACTCAGGAACAGGTTCCTCTGGCTTCTGAAATCTGAATATTAAGTCTCGCTTACAGGCATATAGAACTCTAGTGGGGGATATCGAATGCTCAACTGTTTTTTAAATGACTCGAAGTCCTGTCCTTGCATGATGACATCAGTCAAAAGCTGCACATGATTACCTACACATTTACTGAGGAGTGCCTTCAAAAAGGCTTGAGAAGAAATTAAATTTAGCTTATAAAGCCGATCAGCTGCAATAATAAAATCAAGCACTTCCTTGACCTCACTTCCGTCCAAAAGTGGTAGGGATTTCAAGGAGGAGAAAAATAATTTGTGACTAAACAGGGAGCCGTCAGGCTGACTCACTGACACCGGGGTCTGCCGCAACTGTTCTCCACTCGAGATGTCACATTCGTCTCGAAGGAACTGCACGATCCGCGCCCGCATCGCCACGACGGTGTCACCTGGGGAGACGGGCAAGCCGTTCTCCTCGAGGTGATATGCCAGCTCTGCTTTCCGCAAACAATATATCCAAGCTGTCTTAGGGGAGCCCATGGTCACTGAAACAAAATACACAACCGGAGAAAAACTCTGCCTAGCAGAGTTGCGCAGACCTTTGCAGTGTGGTGGGTACGATACACACCACCTTACAAACATGCGCACGAACACAAAATTAAATTGAACGATTCCAGCTGGATGGAAACACACAGAAGTTTCTGCGGTTGCGTTGAACCAGAACATAGGCATACTTAACAAAATTTTTATACAGGCTGTATCAAAATTCATGTTACAACGCTTGAGGGTAGAAAGCTCTTATTATTTGCAACCATTTTTACCAATAAACATGTTACCGGAAACGGGTAGTTAAGCCCCTCTAGCCCCAGAAAGAGTCAGCGTAGGCAACCCGTTGTAGAGTGTTATGTTGTGGATGTGCGTGCGTTCGAGTAGAGAAATAACATTTTTAATCGTGGCACAGTTTTTAATTTCACTCTGAAATCAATCACAGCTTCGGCTTTGTTTCACAACATTGAAATTGTTTCATACATTTTAACAACGTGACAGCCTAAAGCAACGGCTCAAAAACACGCCCACTTTGAGCGACACAGAGGTGGCAACGGCGAATCATGTTTTCACGGATATGCTGCAGCATGTGTGGAGTCGACCTTATGATTTCGAACGCTTCAATGATTCGCTGTGTAAGCTCTTCTACCATTTCTACTGGCTTAGCATAGATAAGCCCTTTTAGGTAACCACACAGAAAGAAATCTAACAGGGTTAGGTCCGGTGACCTTGGCGGCCATGCGACAGGGTCCGCTCGTCCAATCCATCGGTTTGGAAATGTTTGTTTTAAATACTCTCACACTTGCAGGGAAAAATGAGGTGGTGCCCGTCATGTTGGTACCACATCACACGTCGGACATGCAATGGAACCTCTTCAAGAATACCTGGTAGTTTTTCTGAAGGAAGTGGAGGTATCTGGCGCCGGTAAGTCGTGGTGAAAGAAAAAAAGGCCCGATGAGTACGCCGTCAACAATACTGGCCCACACATTAACTGAAAAACGTTCCTGGCGAGCTGTAACACACGTTGCATGCGGATTGACATCATTCCAAACATGATTGTTGTGCGAATTGAGAATAGCATCTTGAGTGAACTTAGCTTCATCGCTGAATAAAACCGCTAACTCGGGGTTCCTCAATACTCTTCGAATGTACCAACGAGAAAAGGTCATGCGAAGAGGATAGTCCGCCAGACCCATGTGTTGCACTTTTTGAAGGTGGTACGGGTACAAGAGTTGCTCATGAAGAACTCACCAAACAGCCATGTTGTCAGCGTCCATATCGGAACCTTCTGCCCTTGTGCTTGTATCTGGACTCTCCTCAAATCTCTGAAGTACATCTTCTTCAAAATTGGGAGTACGAACCCTGCGTGGAGCACCAGCATTTGGTCTTGTGACGGCACATGTACCAGTATCATGCATTCGCTGAGTAAGTCTTGCAAACATGGTGATGCCAACCGTTAGTGCTCCTCGAATCCGCACAGACCGCTATGGCGCTTCGCCGCCTCGCCCCGAGCGTGTGCGACGTGAACGCACCTGGGTGCAGGGTGGTGCAACGCCTCGAACATAAGCTGCCCCGCCTAATCGACTGTCGCCCGCGCGATTGTCGACCAAGGGGGTACTGTGAGGTGACCTGAGTATCTGGACTTTGAAATTAACTTTCAGCGCTCTTGAAAACGATCTTAATTGAGTAACAGCTATGGTTAAATGTTATTTGTAATTCTGGACTTTAGCGCGATCAGGCGGCGTGCATGGCCCGGGATTACTTTTGCACACGACTTGTTTTCGCGGGAGCGAGGCTGGGGAGTCGTGCGGACGCCACAGCCATTGCCAGTTGATCACCGCCCTCCAAGGAGACCAGTCGCGGGTCGCCCGCGAAGCCTCTCGACCTCCACCCTTGCCGTCCCTACCGGAATTGCATGAGTTTTTAAACCCGTCAGCTCCGAGCCTCACGGACAGCCCGGCTAGTCGACTTGAGTTCACGGATAGCTTTACTTAATTTGTGCTCATCACCGGAACTCCCCGTGTTACATGGATCCTTGAACTGTGTGTAACTTCAATGTAGTGTTACTTAAATTCCGGTACTGTTTAATTAAGATTAGTGTAGTGTGAAGTGTGCACAGAACATTAGGGTAGCGTGGCACAAGTCCCATCAGAAACGTGGCCTGTAGAGCCCAGCTCCCAGTAAGCGGGCCATGCACGACACAGCACATGTATAGCGTGCCTTGTAATAAAACACTCTAAATTGAGCCTCCGCGTATCTGTTACAACGCCCGTAGCATAGAGTCCGTGGTGGCTAAAACAGCCGGGTGTAACTCTGGCGGAACGACCCTTACTGCCTGCCGGCCACGTGGCGACGTCATGCCCTGAGCCAAGAGTCTCGGCTACGCACTAGCATGTAGTTAATATTGCTAGTTGGCGCCCAAAAGCAACACCACACCCTTAATATCACCTCGGCAGAAGGCAGAAGGCGTCAATGGTGTGAGCTGAAATCCTACGACCCGGATATTGTTCTTCGTACAGACGACGGGCGGCTCGTCCATTTTGTCTACCTTCCCCGTAAAGAAGCAGCATGTCCGTGTACTCACTAAACGAATACTCCATTGAGCTCCACTAAAACGTCGCCCTTTTCAGAACCACAGCGAAAAAAATGACACCACGAGTTTGCTTGTACGACAGAACAGTCAACGACAGACCACCAGTGATATCAAAACACACTGCGACACGGCGATGTCACGCTGCGCAGTGCTATGGCACGGCACGAACGGAAGAAAAGAGGTGAGGGCACCACCAACGGAAGTAAAAAGGGGCGGGAGTCAGCAATCGACATCGTACAGTCCTCTCGAGCGCTGCCCGGCGTCGTAAACTTGTAATTCACCACAGCATCGTCTGTCTCGCACAAAGCCCAACGGGTTGCCTATGAAGACTCTTTCTGGAGCTACAGGGGCTTAACTACATGTTTCCGGGAACATGTTTATTGGCAAAAATGGTTGCAAATAATAAGAGCTTTCTACCCTCAAGCATTGTAACATGAATTTTGATACATCCTGTAGATATTTATTTCGTTTAATAATGTATATCAAGCATAGGATGTATACGCAAATAGTATACAGAATTAATATATTAATTTTAACATCTTTATAAGACAAACACAAAACCAACAGCAAACTTTATAAGAAGCAGGTACATAAAGTGTCATGTAACACGCCATGCGAACTCCAAACATTTTATTTGTATACATATATATATGTATTTCTACACAGTTGCGCTTGCTAGCTCTGATTTTCCAAAAATTATACATTGTACTTTGAGCGACTTAGTTTCACATCTAGATAAGTTACAAGCACATGCAGGTGCTGCATAGATAAAATGGCTCATATTATCTTTGAAAGATTTGTGCAATGGGAGTGCATGACTTGATGTAAGTTTTTGGACATACGCCATTGCTAAGCACTTTTTCTGTAGAAGAAAACTAAAAACTAAAAATAAATAAATAAAATACCCAAAAGACAAAAACAGAAATTAAGCAAAAATTGCTGTTGTAAACAGGATATAAACACCACAAAATATTCCGTAACAGGAATATGGTCAACAAACAAAGATAAACAAAGAAAAATGTACTAAGAGAACAAAAATAAACCCACAAATGATGATGACACAAAAATATTGAACCCAAAACAAATCAGCACAACGGTTGAAAAGAGACAAAAACATGACAAAACGAAAAGACGAAACAAACACAATAGTTTTCAAAACATCATTTGTCATCATTTGTAGGGTTTTTTTATCGTTCTATTCACACGCACTTGGCACCAGCCAGCTCCGAATCTGGTGTGCGCCGCGGTCTGGTCTCTCACGTTCGTAACCTTGCTCCCTCCTTTAACCTGTGTGTCCCGAACAGGTAACACATCTCCTTCTGGGTGTCCCCATGCTACTTGAAGTTTAGGCCACCTACCTTTCCTCCATCACGGGCTGTACAGCCTCACCAGATATCCCTCTCTCGCAGCAGATGTAGATTTTCTCATCACCTGGTGACACCTCTGTTTCACAGATGCAGCAGGTCGTTCAGCCAGCTGCAGCTGCCCGAGCCAGGCCGATTGTTGCCTTGGATGGTTTGCTGGTTTTTTTCCAAATTCCTCTCTATTCCGTCTTTCACAGCTACTTGTTCACACAGCATTTCTTCCCGGCTTTTCATTGTCTAATCTTGGATCCTAATTCCTTTTTAGTTCTTCTAAATCTCGTCTGGACTGAACTTAATTTCTCCTTGTACCATCTTCATGACTCCTTGTGTTCTCATTGTCTATTCTCTGTCTCTATTCACCTCTTTTTGGTCTTTCTTCGTCTCTTCTCTGCATTTACCCATCTCTTCTTGACTCATATTTCTTCAGCTGTTCCTGGCATTTTTCTTCCCTCTTTGATTTATCTTAATTTCTTCTTGTTCAATATTCATCACTCTGAGTCCCATTTTCATAACTTCTATGCTCTTCTTAGGCTCTTGTTTGATCTTTTCTTTCCTAGCTGTTCCTCTCTCCTTGGCTGTTTTCCTCTTGGCTGTTCTTCTCTTCTTTGCTGCTATTATCCTTTTGACATATCTTCACTTAATCAATTTTGAGCATCAACTTCTCTTGTGAGTTTTGCATTTCATTCTTCATTTCAATCTTCCCCTCTATCTGGTTGCATTTACTCTTCATGGCCATACTAGTCTCTTCTTGGTGGCACATTATTTCACTATTGTTTTCATTCTGAATGGCCTCTGTTTACTCTTCATCTCTTCCTGACCAACCTTCGTCTCCTTTTAGGCTATTATTTGTCTCACACCTTTTTTATTCATGGTGGTTCTTACTCTCCTTCATTTCATTCTTTACTTCTTTCGCGAAGTTCTTCTTACTGGTTCTCATTGCCCACGTGCCATTCAAAATTTTTTCTATTGCAATGCTTAGCTTCCTGATATCTTCAACACTAACCTCTTCAGCAGCCATCTGTCTCTAAAACTTTTACTTATTAAATAACCTAAAATAATTATGTATTTTTATTACTTTTTTTTTAATTTTAAATTACCTAGGCTAAAATTCTAATGCATACTAACAACAACTCTATTACATTCAAAACTAACACTAACTACAATATACTCGATATAGTTTTATAATGCTCGGAATTCATTAAATTTCTGTACACTAACTTTATTCTCAAAAAATTAAATTCCAATTTTTCTACTTTTAAGCTTAATTATGTATCTGAATTAATTAGGGCTATCCCACTTCTGACACAAAAATGTTACGAATTATTAATGTGAGGAGAACTGGGTTCGTAATGGATAGCCCAATTAAGATTTATTACAGTTTTATTGATTACTAATATTTACACTAAAAACAAATCACTGACACTTAAAAATGTTTATCAAGTCACTGAATGGTTGCAAGTTCCGCAGTTCGCACTCCTCACGGCACTTACCGTCGCGGGACTCTGTCACCAAAACTCCATCGCCAACCTCTCACCGCACTTGCGGCACTCACTATTGTGGAACTCCTCGAATGAATCACTTAGCACCTGTCGCTGAACTCCGTCGCCAACATCTATCGTCGAACTCCGTAGCCCAGTCAAACTCCGCGTCGCACCACTCTCAGGGGGGTCTCTCACCCTCTTCGCCACTGTCGCACTTCCCTTCGCTCGGAATCCACTTGGAACTCTCGCGGAGACCGGCGTTGCAGCTTAAGTACCTAGGGGCGTCCATCTCAAAGGGACGAGCGGGGCTGATGACGATGCCCAAAAAGTCTAGAAGGGTTGATGTGACGAGTCGCGTCATCATGGGCCGACCCGACGCCCGAACAGTCGAGAAGGGTGTCGTTAGCTCATCCGACAGACGGCGGAATTTCCAAGGACGCTCATCGATAGCTAACGACGCCGAGGCAGGACGATGTGGAGTGCGGGGGGGGGGGCAGAGCTGAGAAAGGGGGGGATAGCGACAACCCTTGTTATCCGGCCAGGAATGCATGGCATGTCTTACGTTAGTGGAAGCCATGCAACATGCGCCTGACGCCAGCCCAGTTCCGAACCCGGAACGCGCCGTTATCTGGTCTCTCGCTTTCGTAACATTATCATACACTGTATATGATTTTGACTTCTAATTTGTAACGTAAGACTAAAAAACTGTGTTTTGTTGATTATGTATAATGAATAATTAACTAATTTTGATTACAAACTATGAAAGTTTTTTTAATATGAACCATTTTTTATGGCATGAATGAAAACAACATTTCAAAACTATTTTCTTAGCAATTTTTTTTAATTTTAATTCATTTACACCAGTACATCACAATAAACTAACAGTTTAAAAATTAAAATTCATCTTAATATTCACCTTAAAATTACTACAGTTAGTTTGGTTTAAATATAGCCAATTTCTATAGGTACAATATCGTGACAACAAAAGTATTAACTGTTAAGTACAATAAAATATGCTCGGCATAAATGATATTAAATCTACAAATACTGACACTTAAGCTTACAGATGTTCTAACGAAAAATAAAAATTATCAGAAATGTTTAACCATAACATATCCAAAATGCAGATAAATCATTCAAAAATAAGAAAATTAAATTTATTTTATCGGCAAACCTGCATTAGAGTACAAATAAAAGGTTCTTAAAAAATTTTTAAAGTCAACTCCTAAACATTTATTGAATAAAAAGTTATCGAATACCGATAACTGTTTAAAGGTGATGCCACTGGGGCTGATCCTGTTTGGCCTGGTTAAGGTCCCGGCTGCTCAGATAGGGGGTAGAGGGGGTTCTAGACTCGTGGCCTGGGGGATCTAGCCTAGCGAAGGTGCGACGCTCTCCCGCTCGATGAGCACCCTCCCACTCAGGAACTGTCCTGGAGAGTACCACAGGTTCTTGTTGTGGAACGAGATGACGAACATGAGAAGTTTCCTCGCTATGGTTGCGTCCCATGTCGGCCAGGGCATCCGTCCGGTATCACGCGCCTCCTGCGCGTCTTACATCTCCGCTGCCAACAGCCACACTCCCACTCCACTCCTCCAGCAGCTGCGAGCTCCTTCAGACGTGAAAGTTTTTGCGACTCGTGTGATACTGCCGCGAAACGATTCTCCGGCTCGCAAGATTATTCCCCCCCCCCCCCCCAAATCCCCCGACACACCCCTTATCTCCCCACATGCGCACTGGTGGTGCCATCGGAACAAAGAGGTGGCAATGTGCAACAATGGTCTAAGCAACTGGGAGGAGCACTTGAGGCGACATCAATGGTAATGACCGGAATCGACAGTTTGGTAACTTAACTGTTTAGAATCGATAGTAACGATAGCAAGAACTGAGTAAATATATATTCCAAGAAAGTCTTTCAACAATTTGTTATAGCAAATAAATAACTAAACAAAGGATGTAAGATAAAAACATTAAATTACTGTGTAATAGTTAATACGTACAATCACAACTCTAAATATGAAGAAAAAAATGTATCAGCAGGTCTTCCACTTGCAATGCACATATCACGATACCTACCAGCAAATAGAAGAGTTGAAGTTACAGTATTTTTTTGCCTGCTAGATTGGACGATGTGCATCACCACATACTTAGCATTAAATCATTTTGTTGGTCGTTCTTGAGAACTAGTTATCTGAGACTCAGCAACATAACAAAATGGTTATGGTTCAAAAACCATTGTATATACTGGTTATTGGTAAATACTGCTCACCTCTACTTCACACCACCCACAGGCCTGGTGGAACCTAGTCCTTCCTATAGACCCCTCCATTTCTACAGTTTCTCCTCAGTCCCCTGAGTGACTCTCGACTTCCGAGTCCCTTTTCTCTCATCCTCCCACACTCGTCTCCATCAAAAACCCAACCCCCCTCTCATCACAATCGTGTTTCACCCCGAAACCCCACGCAGTCCACAAGAAACGACCGGCCACAAGACCCACGGCCACAGACCTATCTGCAAAGCTGGCAGCCCACCTGCTGGAAATCTTTGTCAGCGATGCTTGAATGTGCCACAACCCTGGGGGTTTCCACCCCCACCATCCATGGCCGACATCGGGGGCAGACCAGGCTCCCACCACGGAGCTCACCGACGCGGGCGCATCCTCGGTCATCCACACAGAGATGGTGCCGGGCAACCAACCTCCAAATCCACAGCCGAGCTAGTGACTAACCTCCGCCACATCTCCACACACCCTGCGGAGAT
This sequence comes from Bacillus rossius redtenbacheri, assembly GCF_032445375.1. Taxonomy (NCBI): domain Eukaryota; kingdom Metazoa; phylum Arthropoda; class Insecta; order Phasmatodea; family Bacillidae; genus Bacillus; species Bacillus rossius. The sequence goes on from NC_086330.1 coordinate 203,123,091, forward strand.
AGGCCCGCGACAATACACACAATGCAATCAAAATATAGATAAATGACAATCTGTGAAATTAATAAAAATTAATATTGTGTATTTATTTGCAGGGAGCTTATTAAAACTCTTTGACTGATTCGACTGTGTATATTAGGGCTTAACACACAATAACACGTATATATATGAAAAAGAAAAATAATGGAAAAACTTTATCGTCTGATAAAATGAAAATATTTTTTATATCAACCATATGCCACTCCAGTAATTATTCATGAAACCAAAGGTCTAGAGACAGAAATAAATAGGCAAAATATGGTGTCACCCGGCCTCTGTAGAAGGCCCGGGAAGTACCTGACGGACGCTACGGGCGTCGCAGTGCTGCAGTTTCCGGTGGGCTGGGGGGGGGGGGGGCCGCCAGGATAGTGAGATACTAGGCTGTTAATGATGGGTCGTGGGTACTCTGCCCCCACGTGCCCCGCCAGGTTCGCAGCTTGAAATCTATGCTGAACTTCCCTGCTTGGTTGTGAGGCCGCTCGGCCGTGTGGAGGACGGAGTGGAGCGAAATAAACGTAAGCGACACAGATTATGTTAATTTGCGTTTAATCCATGGACTTCTCCGGCGGTACGCATGGCTACGCGGTACTCCCTATGCGTACACTACGCGGTTTCGGAACCGCTGCAAAAACTATGCGAATGCGCTATGCGGCGTCTGAGCCGTAGTACAGTTACATTAACACACGCTGATTACAGAACAAAACACGCCACTAACATAACACTATAAATTTGCTGCGGCTGTCTCGCGGGGGCGCGGTTAATAGTGCACTGCAGATGGCCAGTACCGAAAGTTAACTGTCTAAGGGGGGGCTCAGTGAGCGTGATCCTAAATTACACCTTACACTTACTTGAGGTTGCAGCCGGCAGGCGTATGCACGACGGTTTTAGCGAAAGCGTGTTGGCTGGAGTCGGCCAGTGCCATTAAGGGCATAGCCCGCGACGCCGTGCGGAACCACTAAGGAAAACGGTCGAGATAACCCCGGGTCCGCAAAATACACGCCGAGTCGACATGAGCAGCAATGAAGTAAAAAAGATTTGGATATTAAATCGAATACAGAATGAAAGATCGGTGGAACAAAATTGAAGGCTGCTCACGGACACACGTCTTAACCCGGCGCGGAGTAGTTGGAGACTGCCGAACATGGCCGCCATGCAAGGGAGCGAAACTTTTACCACCTTTGTGAGTAGGTGCCAAAAACTTACATAACTTAATTTGCTCTATTATAAGCAAAAACACGTTCCAGGTGCCCAATGAAAAGGTAACACCTGGTAATTGGGTGCTTAAGGCTTAACAATTGTTATAGAGTATTTAATTATTTGAATTGTGGCATCAAGTTGGCGACTGTAAATTTATTAACATATTGTCTCCCTGTGAACTGTATTAGTGGGATTTCTACTAATCCGACTTGATCATTGTCACGGGCACTTTAATTAAGGCCAGTGGCCACGGTGACTGATGTTAACGAGATTTGCTGTCTGCTCCGTACATGTGGTGGATGACCCCCTAGCACAGCCAGCACCCTTCGTGGCGCGATCCCGTGGACCGCGGCGTCTTGACACGGGCGGACGCTGCCTCGGACGCTGCAGGGGCAACTGGGCCGGGAGGCGGAACCATGGCGCGTGTAGTATTGGCGCTGCCAGACGTCGCCTCGGAAACTGCGGGGGCAGCTGGGCAGAGAGGCGGGCCGCGGAACGTGAAGTGGGGGGCGGCGCGACGATACTGCCCAGGACGTACTCGGCCAAGCGGGCCATGGGTCGACACTCCCGTCGGGGAAATATCGCTGGCTACTTCCCTCGGGGCTCGTCAAACGTTTGCGCCCATAGGGCTGGCGTTCCCGCTCGGGTATCAGCATCGGGCTAGGTGAGCTTTGCCCCTGGGTGGTCTTGGACAAAATCCCACAACCTCTCTGGTCTGCACTGTGTCCGTCACGGACGCCGGTCTCTTCCTAGCGTGGGTACCTGACGGTGATACGGAAAGTGGCCTCGGCGAGGGAGGCTGCGTGTCACCAACCGGGGGCGATTCCGCCTCGGCCTCATCCGGGTCGGAGATGATGGTCTCCTGGTTAGGGGGCACTCCGGCAGGGTCCTCGGAGTCCTCCCCCGTGACCTCCATTACCCGGCAGCGGGTAGGGCGGGGCCGGCCCCTTCTCTGCCAGCGGGGCATGGTGTATGTCCCGCTTGCTCCTCTTGCCTCAGGGCTGCTGCGGAACAGGGAGCCTCACAGGGGTCATGTGGGGTGTCTGCTTCCAGTCCACTTTCGGCGAGGTGAACCTGCTCTTCCGGAGCAGCATCCTCTGCTGTCTCTTGCGGTCGTTCGAGTCCTCTGGGAGGGTGTGCGTTGGGAGGAGTTCGGTCGGGAGTGGTTCCCCGGGGGTCGCCGCCACTCGCAGGTGGTCTCGGTGGATCTTCTGTACACGGCTGCCGCCTAGGTCCACAATGTAGGATGTAGTGCCCAGGGAGCCATGTCACAGTGTAGGCCCCCCCCCCAGCGAGGGGCGAGTCCGGTGCAGAAGTTGTGCATCGCTGCCGACAGGGGGTATGCCTGGGTGTACACCTGGTCGCTGGCCCACAGTTGTGCTGGTGGTCATGCTGTCTGTGGTGTTATTTCCTGGCTGTAGTTGGCTTATCACGCTCATGCCGCATCGTGTTCGTGGGTGCGCCAATGGTCGCGCTCCTCCTGGTGTTCTCCTGGGTGCAGAATGCCATGGGTTGCCAACTCGCCGGGAAGCAGCTGGTTGCGCGCCGGTTTATTTCTGCAGGAGTCATCCCAGTAGCCGCATTCACGCGCCGTCGGACGCAGAACAGTGTGTCGGTGACGCTGCGGTCCTACTGGGCGTGGTCCTCCTCCAGGCACAGGTCTTGGTTCCTGCGCTCGGTCGGGTTGGTCCTGGGGTTGTAGGAGGGTGTGGTGTGGTGGATGATGTGTGCCTCTTGGCACCACCCTCTCCATCGGGCCCCCAGTAACTGGTTGCAATTGTCCGTCAGGATGGACTCCGGGTAGCTGAACCAAGTTAGGAACTCGCGCGTCAGGACGTCAATTATGGTGGCTGCACGTGTGTTGCCGCAGGGGTAGGCTTCGGTCCAGCAGGTGAACATGTCGGTCAGTACCACCAGGAAGCGCTTACCCCGCGGTGAGGTGAGGTATGGCCCCATCACATCCAGCGCAATCATCTGAAACAGCGCTGACGGTAGGCGCGGCTGCTGCTGCTGTGTGTCGTCGCCTCGAAGGGCCTTGTGGTGCTGGCAGGTCTTGCCCTCCAGGACGTAGACCCGGACATCCCGGTTCACTCCCGGCGAGTGATAGTACTGGCAGACGGCTCTCCGGGTCTGGTCCCAGCCCAGATGTCCAGCGAGGTCATGGTCGTGGTAGAATCGCAGTGCTGCCTCGCACGCCTCTGGCAGGACGTACGTCTTACACCCGTCAGTCTCCCCGGCAAACTATTCAGGACCTGGTCGTCCTGGAGCTGTAGGAGGGGTGGCCTCCTCCGCCCGCTAGCTCGCGGCGTCGGTCGGTGTCCGGCCTTCGGCGCTGGGCCGCGAGAACACGCTGCTCTAGGTCAGCTTCGGTGCTGGGTGGTAGTTTCGCCCCCTTCACGTCGATTGTGAGGCGGGAACAGGTAGGAAGCCCATCGGCAGTTGTGCTGGCATGGGTGGGGGGCAGGATCTCGTTTCACTCCTCTTCGTCCAGTACCTCCCGACTGATGGCTGGCTCGCACGAGAGCAGGTAAGAGAGCTGGTTTTCCGCGCCTGGCACGTGCTCTACTGCGAAGTCAAATGACTGCAGGAGCAGCGCCCAACGGATCAGCTTGCCCTTCCTCCCCTGCATGGTGTGGAGCCAGGTGAGGCAGCGGTTGTCGGTGCGGAGGGTGAAATGCCTGCCCTCCAGGTGTGGATGGTATTTTTTCACGGCCCACACCACCACTAAGCACTCTTGCTCGTTGCTGTGGTACCACTTCTCCGCCGAGCCGAACTTTGCACTGGTGTAGTCCACCACCTGCTGCTCCCTGCGGTGTCCACCTGATACAGCATGGCTCTGGTGCCCAGGTAGCTTAAATCCGTCTGGAGGACAAGTGGGCGCTCGGGGTCAATGCGGGCTAGAGTGTGGCACCGCGTGAATGTGCCTTTGACGGCCTCAAACGCCGCCTGAGGGGTCGTGCCCCAGTGGTAGTGAACTTGGGGTGACAACAGGTCTCTTAGGGGCGTGATGACTTGGGAAAAGTTTGGAATGTAATTTCTGAGCCAGTTTATCAACCCGATAAAACGCTGCAGCTGCTTCCGGGTGCACGGGACTTCTGCAATCGAGATCTGTTGGAGGTGACCTAATTGGGGTTGGTTCCCTTCCGCTTTGACCAAGTGGCCCAGGAAGTCGACCTTGGTGGCTCCGAGATGGCATATGGCTGGGTTGGTGGTGGTTTGTGGCCAACTACTCCATAACCCAGGCTAGATGGTGGTGATGGTCCTCCCAGCTCTCCGAATACACGATGACGTCGTCTAGGTACGCTAGGGCAAACTGCCCGATATAGCCCTCTAGCACTCGGGTCATCATGCACTGGAAGGTTGAAGAGGCGCACTTCATGCCAAACGTCATTGCTCGATACTGGAACCACCTCCCATCTGGCACCATGAACGCTGTCTTCTCCCGGTCCCCATGTCGTATGGACACCTGCCAGTAGCCAGACTTCAAGTCTAGAGTGCTGAAGACCTGGGCCCTTTCTAAGCTGGCTACAGCTGCCTTGACGCTAATCTGGAGGGGCGGGGCGCTGACGTTCACGGTGTTTAACGGACATAAGTCCACGCAGAACTGGTTGGTCCCATCCTTTTTGGTGGCCAGTACAATGCACGCATTGTACCGGCTGTGTGACGGCTCGATGACCCCACTGTGCAGCATCTCGTTCACCTGCTTCCAGATGGTCCGCTGCTCGCGAAACCCGTAGCCGCGAGGTGGGTCAAACTCTGGGTCATCGGTCAAAGCGGGGATGTGGTGTTCAGCGATGGTGGTCCGCCTTAAGGTTCTGTTTACAGCAAACACCTCGGGTCGGGCGGCGAGGACCTTGTTTATCTCAGCCTTGTATGCCGGGGGAAAATCGTGGCGCATGTCCGCTAGGGTCAGTACCATGTCCTGTTGGAGGGAATTCTGCCCTAGGGTGTACACTACATATCTCTCCGCCTGTCCCAGGTTTTAGGCATGGAAGTCGCAGCTCCAGGACCGAGTCTTTCTGGGCTAGCCAGGGGAGTCCCAGCACCACCTCCTCGCACAAATCCTGTACTACCACTGTGGATACACAACTGTTCAACTCTTGGCTACTCACCACGATCTCGATGTGTCCCAGTATTTACCCGGTGTGTGTACTGGTGGCCAGGCGTAGCCCGCCACTGCCTGGGCGCAATGTGCTGGTGGGCACAAATGAGGGGCGCACAAGACGTCGCTCACTCTGGTTTTGACGAGCGCGGCGGCTGGCCATTAGTTGACCTCCATGGGAATGCGGATTAAATTGTCGAGCAGGCGGCCCAGCTTTCCTAAGGTCTGGAGGGTGTGTGCCTCTCTGAGCGTGGGGCTATGAGCCTGTGAGGGGGGAGGGTGCCCTAATCCCAGTCCCCCCGGGAGCCAACTCCCGGCACTGGTAGGGCTGGCGCATTGCGACTGAGGTGGTCTCATGTTCGCCTTCTGGCATGGTGGTGTGGTTGGTTTCATCGCCCGGAATCCCCGCGGGCACTCTCTGTGACAGTGGCGTTCGCCATGCGGGCACACCAAGCGACACAGAGGGACTTGTTCCTGTGCCCCAGCATCCCATTGCGGTCGCTCTGCTCGCCAAGATAGCATCGCCTCAATGGCTCGTGGTCCTCTGGGTTGGTATGGGGGCGTGTCCCACAGTGCCGTGTTCCGCCGGGCTTCCAGTGGGCTGTCATTACCTCGGGTGTTCGCAGCTGGGCCACGCTTGCAGGCGCGCTCAAAGTTGCTCTCTGTTTCGAGTGCTTCTTGCAGGTAATCTGCTACACAACCAGCATGGCAGTGGCGCAGGAAGGGCTGCAGCTCGTCTCTCACCAAGCCCGTTATGACGGGCAGCGCCCCGGACAGGTCGGTTCTGGGTGAGATGCGGCGGAACAGCTGAAGTTTCGTGGCTACGAACGCCTCGACTGCCATGCCGTCCTTCTGCTGGGTCCCATAGAAGTGAGGAAACACTCGACAAGGGACGATTCTGTGATCACCGGTGTGGTGTAGACCAGCAAGGTGTTGTGCCACAGCTCCAGGAGCGCTTCGGACTTGATCCTCAGTGATTTGCTGTCCGGCGCACATTTGCATGTCTGCAGCGGATTAGCCTTTCCCGTCAGCAGGTCTCTGCCCCGTGGCCAGTAGCAGACTCCACAGGTGTTAGTCTTGAGCCTGTCTGACATAGCATTGCGCGGGGCTTCGGTATGTTTATATTTGGTGTTGGTCCACTTGGTCGTATATATATATATATGTTTCTTGACAAAGGTGGCAACTATTATTGCTGGTTAGTGTTTAGATTTTTTATCTTCGAATATTGTGTCAAATAATAATTTGAAGATATTTAATTTTATAGTTTTAAGAAGGTTGATATTAGTAAACATCTAATTTATGGTTGCGCGCGCACGTGTCTGTTGACAATCTCCACCTTCGCACGTGGCTCTGTTGAGAACCAGCTCCCGGGTTAGTGGTTGTGGATGGGGGAGCTGGTGCGCGGACAGATGTGCATGAATGAGAGGGGAGCGGTGGATGTGGGGAGGTGGGGGTGGTTTTCTGACAAGGATGCTCGCTGATGACCGTGGGAGGGGGTGGCGGGAAAGTGAAAGTTGGCGGAGAGCTGCGCTCTTCCGGATGGTCCCTTTGTCGCCTCTCCACTGCGCGCCAAATTCCACTGCGGACGTCCAAAATGGCCGTCTTTGTCTGATCTTGATCCGATTTTCTCGGTTTCTGGCTCTGTTATTATGCCCAACGCAAGGGCGCCATTTGCTGTCACCCGGCCTCTGTAGAAGGCCTGGGAAGTACCTGACGGGTGCTACGGGTGTCGCGGTGCTGCTGTTGTCCTTGGGAACACCAGGCTAGTGAGACACTAGGCTGTTAATGATGGGTCGTGGGAACTCTGCCCCCGCGTGCTGCGCCAGGTATGCGGCTTGAAATCCATCCTGAACCTCCCTTTTTGGTTGTGAGGCCACTCGGCCATGTTGAGGACGGAGTGGAGCGAAATGATCGTAAGCGACATGGTTGATGTTAATTTGCGTTTAATTCACGGACTTCTCCGGTGGTATGCATGGGTACGCGGTACTCCCTATGTGTACACTACGCGGTTTCAGAAACGCTACAAAATCTATGCGAATGCATTTTTCGGCGTCTGAGCCGCTGTACAGTTACATTAACACACACTGATTACAGAACAAAACACAACACTAACATAACACTATAAATTTGCTGCGGCTGTCTCACGGGCCACGGTTACTTGTGCTCTGGAGATGGCCAGTACCGAAAGTTAACTATCTTAGGGGGGGGGGGCTCAGTGAGCGTGATCACAAATTACACTTTACACTTATTTGAGGTTGAAGCCGGCAGGCGTATTCGTGGCGGTTTTAGCGAAAGCACGTTGGCTAGAGTCGGCCAGTGCCATATATGGCGTGGTCAGCGACGAGGTGCTGAACCACTAAGGAAAACGGTCGAGATAACCCCGGGTCCGCAAAATACACGCGAGTCTACATGAGCAGCAATGAAGTAAAAAAGGTTTGGATATTAAAGCGAATACAGTATGAACGATCGGTGGAACAAAATTGAAGGCTGCTCACGGACACACGTCTTGACCCGGTGCGGAGTGGTTGGAGATTGCCGAACATGGCCGCATTGCAAGGGAGGGAAACTTTCACCTCCTTTGTGAGTCGGTGCCAAAAACTTACAATAACTTAATTTGCTCTATTATAAGCTAAAAATACGTTCCAGGTGTCCAATTATAAGGTAGCACCTGGTAATTGGGTGCTTAAGGCTTAACAAACGTTTTAGAGTATTTAATTATTTGAATTGTAGCATCAAGTCGGCGGCTGTAAATTTATTAACATATTGTCTCCCTGTGAACTGTATTAGTGGGATTTCTCCTAATCCGACTCGATCATTGTCATGGGCACTTTAATTAAGGCTAGTTGCCGTGGTGACTGTAAACAAGGTTCGCTGTCTGCTCCGTGTGTGCGGTGCTTGCATGGAGTGGCTACAACGCACTTGTTTAATGCCTGTGAATTAATAATTGTGTTCTAGTGTCTTGTCCCTTAATTGTTTTATGGGTTTGAGCCCATGGGGTTCTGTGACCTTCAGTTTATTTGAGTCTAGTGGGGTTGACGCCGTCCCCGTTGCCTGATCTGATTCTACGTGAATTTAGACTGTTTGATTAATTTTGGATCTCATGGGTGGGGTTCCTGGCCTCGTGGCTGCAGGCAGGGACAAGGCGACAAAGGGCACCCCGGGCTGTTATGGCCTCCCAGGACGCCTGATTAATGAAACACACAAGTACTTGTAGCTGTTTTATTGCGTAGCACAATCTACACGTCACACGCTCACGCAACTGGCCGCTTCATCGTCGACCTAAGCTCCGCGCACGATGAACCTGTTCTGGCTTATGCGAATGTACGTGTACGCAACGTGAAGTGCGTGGGCGATAGGTCCCGCAAAATTACTTAAAATAACACATTACACTAAATCACTGTGGTAGTCCCGCACAGGAGGATATGCAAAGGCGGCTATTCCGCAAAGTGGCGAGGGCCACGTTAAGCTGGGTACGGACACGGTGGAATCTTGTATGATATCACACACGTGGCCGTGGCACGCCCCAGTTGATGACTCGTCCGTATGTTTATGGTCGCGTTTGGCGCAGTGCCGCCCTGCGTGGGCAATGAACTATGTCCCGAGGTGGGGCGTTATAGCGTGAGGCGCAGGTGCCACGGTGGGCCACCTAATTAATTACGTAGGATATAAAAAGTCCCTGATGGACTACACATTTTATTAGTAGACCGCGCGTGATCGCTAACGGCCAATTTGGGCCGACCGGGGAGCTGATATAAAAACGATATGGCTATAATTACCTATTGCAGTTACAGGATGTTGGCGCGAAAGTTGAAGGCTCCCCGTGCGTGGGCTGCCGGCCCGGGCGAGTGCTGGATGGCGACTGACTAACCTCCCTGGCCGCCGGGGCCAGGGAGGGGGGAAATTCCGCGGGAAAACTGCGGAGCGTGGGAAGATGACTTCGGCCAGTTTTGTGAATGATTACCCTTTATAACATGATCATTAAATTAACATTAATTAATACTGAATTTAAACTTGTTAGTTTTTGTTTGTCTTATCAAATGCATGAATAAATAATACCCTTGCGCAGTGCCACACCCGGCCGGGCGCTTTGAACACGTAGGAGGCCGTGACTGACGTCACGCCGTTCGGGGCACTGCACTACGTTGCGCGCACGGGCGCGTTCGGGGCGCGGCACTTATCAGGTGTTGAGGACACATAACGGCCTGTGCTCTCAGAGGGAGCACTGACGGCGGCGTCAAATGCCCCCCCCTCGACGAGGCCGCTATGTGCCTCAACACCTCTACACACGGCGGGTCGCAGCACTCTGGCGTTGCACTGGTTCGCACACGGGTCTGACTAAGCTATGAGTATGGTGCTGGGGCAAGGTGTGGTCCCCCCAGGTGAATAGGGGTCCCCCTTGTGGATGCTGGGTGTCCCTGGCTGTGTGCCCCCGGTGAGTGATGAGATTGTCCCCAGGAAGTAGTCCCGGAGGTGGGTAGGGGCTTGGCGAGTGCGGCCTAGGCGGCCACGGGAGCCTGGGGGCTCAGTTTCGGGCCGGTGGGCACGAGTGGGGGCCCCGGCCCCCCGGTTGCTATTTGCCTCCCTGTCGGCCTGGTCGCTGGTGATGTAGTCACCTAGGTGCGAAGGGGTCCGTCGGTCCCTCTGGGGCCGGGCCGTCCCTGTGTCGGCCTGCTCGTCTAGGTCCCTCTTGTCCCTGTCTGCCCTAGCTTGCGGGCCAGCTGCCCCGTCTCCTTCTCCCCCTGCTGGCGGCTCTCCTGTACAGCACGTGGGTCGCACCAGACGCTGCCTCCGGCGTGGATACCTCCTCTCCACCATCTCCTCGTCCCTTGCCTCGGCCGCCGGTTCCTCAATCACTACTCGGAAAGTCGATGTGCTCAGGTTTAGGTTTTGTGGCCACCACGGCTCGTCCTCCTCGTCCGCTTCCGGTACGTCGGCCTCGTCGTCCGGGTGACTCACGATGGGTGCGGTCACGCCCGTGTCGGTGGGGTCAGTAACGGGGTGGTTACGGGGGTACGTCGTCGCCCCTGTCCCGTCCGGTTGGTCGTCGGTGGGTACGGCGACTGGACTCGTCGGGAGGTTGACGTCAGTGGGTACGGCGACTGGACTCGTCGGGAGGTTGACGTCAGTGGGTACGGCGACTGGACTCGTCGGGAGGTTGACGTCAGTGGGTGCGGTGACTGGACTCGTCGGGAGGTTGGCGTCAGTGGGTGCGGGGGAATCGGAGCCCCCCGGGTGTCGTCCCCTTGCCCCGCCGGTCAGTGTGTCGGGGAGGGTGGTTGCTAGTCTTAGATCATCCCGGTGTACCTTGGCCGGCCGCCCGCTCGGGGTGCGCACGGCGTAGGTGGACGGCCCCGTCTTCCACAGCACCTGTCGCGGCGGGGACCACTTCGGGGCCAGCCCGGCGCAGAAGTTCTTTGCCCCTGCCGAAAGGTGGTGTTGGCGTACGTAGACACACTGTCCGGGTGTGAGGGGGACAGGGGCGTGCGTAGTGGTGGGCGTTTTGTGGGTGAGGAACTGGGCCTGTCTCTCCCGCGCCTGCTCTCGCATGGCATCGATTTGGGGCCGCAACTCCTCTCCCCACCAGTCCTCGGTGGCTGTGTTGGCTACTCGACACTCCCCCGGGAGTGCCAGGTTTTGCCCCTGCACGAGCTCCGCGGGAGAGTGGCCGGTAACGGCGTTGACGCGCCGCCTAAGGCAGTATAGGATCTTTGGCAAGTGCACGTCCCACTTAGTGTGGTCATCCCCCAGGCGTAGCCGGAGCTGGGCCTTGATGTCCTGATTTCTCCTCTCCGTAGGGTTGGCGCGGGGATGGTACGTGGGGGTAGTATGGTGGGTGATGCCCTAACGGCGACAGTCCGCCCGCCATTGCTTGCCCATAAACTGACTCCCGTTGTCCGTCAGGAGGACCTTCGGGAAGCCGTAACGGGAGTAGACCTCCCCCTCTAACAGGTTGGTGATCGTCCGAGCCCGGACGTTAGACGCCGGAAATGCCTCCACCCATCGCGTGAAGAGGTCGGTGACGACCACGAGGAAGCGTTTCCCCCTGGGTGTCCTTGGGTACGGGCCCATGACGTCCAACGCCAGTGTGTGGAAGGGCGCCTGTGGTCTGCGGGGCTGTTGTTGTTCTACCCCGTCGGCCCTCCGGGCCTTGCGCTGTTGGCATGGCTGACAGCCCTTGACATACTCCCGTACGTCCCGCGCTACCCCGGGCCAGTGAAAGGTATGCCGCAGCGCCTCCTGGGACTGTCCTGCCCCGGGATGCCCCGCCAGGTCGTGATCGTGATAGAAGTGCATTACCGCCGGACGGGCGGCGGCGGGCACGTATGTGCGCCAGCTCTCCATGTCGCCGGGGGCGCGTGTCTGCAGATCGCCGTCCAGACACCGCTGGAAGGAGCGGTGCCCGGCCGCGCACACGGCCACGTCGGCGAGCGGCGTCGCGTCCGTCAGTTGTGCGTGACGCACGACCTGGACGAGGCTGGCCAGATTGTCGGGCCAGAGGGCTTCCGGTGTAGCGGTGTTATGGGTGGCGTACAGGGTGGCTGTCTCCCCCCCCTCGGGCTGGTCATGGGAAGTTCCAGGTGGCGGCAACAACTCGTCCCACGTCCCCTCGTCCTCGAACTCTGTGCCCGGGTAGGGGTGGCGTGACAACTCGTCGGCCAGTTGATTCTCCCGACCCGGCATGTGCTCTACATGGAAGTCAAAAGTCTGTAAGGTGAGTGCCCACCGGGTCAACTTGGATTTCCGTCCCTGCACCGAATCCAGCCACTTCAGGCACTGGCTGTCAGTCCGGAGAGTAAAAGGTCGACCCTCGAGGTGGTGCCGGTAGCGTCCCACGGCCCACACGACCGCCAGACACTCCTGCTCGTTTACGTGGTAGCGGCGCGGTGCCGGCCCAAACTTGGAACTGGCGTATTCTACGACGCGCCGCTCCCCGTCGGGACCCAGCTGATACAGGACCGCGCCCATGCCCTCCTGGCTGGCGTCGGTCTGCAGGTATATGTGCTCCGCTGGTTGTAGGCGAGCAAGGGTGTGACATTCCCGAAACAGGCGTTTGACGGCGTTCAGGGCGTGGTCGGCCTCCGGGGTCCACCGGAACCGGTACTTTGGCGACAGAAGGTCGGTCAGGGGAGCAGTGACGACGGCGAAGTCGGGTATGAAGCTCCTGAGCCAGTTGAGCAGCCCCACCAGCTGTTTCAACTGCTTCCGGGTACGTGGGGGAGGCTTGGACTCGATCAGATCGAGCTGGGCTGGCAGAGGCCGGCACCCGTCCGCGCTCACCATGTGCCCCAGGTAGGCTAGCTCTACCGCGCCGACATGGCACTTGCGGGGCGCGCAGGTCAGGCCGTGTCGGTACAGCCGTTCGAGGACCATGGCGAGGTGGTGCGCATGGTCCTCCCACGTCCGCGACCAGATGATGACGTCATCCAGGTAGACCGCGGCAAACTTGCCCACGAACCCGTCCAGGACGCGCACCATCATGGTCTGAAAAGTCGCGGGGGCGTCCATCAGCCCGAACGGCATGGCGCAGAACTGGAACCTGCGGCCGTCGGGCGCGGTAAAGGCCGTCTTCGGCCGGTCCTCGGGGCGGACGGGTACCTGCCAGTACCCTGACTTGAGGTCCAGTGAGGTGAATATGCCTGCTTCCCCCAGTCCTGCTAGTGCGTCAGTAATGTTGATGATCGGTGGAGGGGCGGGGATGGTGACTGCGTTAATGGGCTTGAAGTTTACGCAGAACCGGAGTGAGCCGTCCTTCTTCTTGGCCATCACCACCAAGCAATTGTATGGCGACTCACTCGGTTGGATTACCTCGTCCCGCAACATCTCCGCGATCTGGGCCTGAATCGCCTCTCGCTCCCTGGGTCCGAACCCGAAGGGCTTGACAAAGCGGGGCTCGTGTGGTCGTGTCGGGATGGCGTGTTGGGTGACTGTGGTCCGCCGCAGCATGTCCGCGGTGGCGAACACGTGCGCTTGTTGGGCCAGTACCTCATTGAACATGTCCCGGTACTCCGGGGGCACCTCATTCCGCAGGTCCGCTAGGGTGACGACGGGGGTTGGCGGCGCTGCCCCCCTCTGGTTGACACTGTACAGCGTCCTCCTCCCCTGACGCCCGACGTGGATCCTACCCTCACCTACGTCGTGGCGGCGTCCTCCTGCACGAGCCACGGTAGTCCCAGGATCAGGTCGTCCTTCAGCTCCGGCACCACCAGGGCTGTTGTCCGACTGCACATGTCCCTGACGTCGATCCTTACCTGGGCGCGCCCCGTCGTGAGCGCGCTAGCTCCCCAGGTGGCCAGCTGGACGCCTCCCTCCTGCTGCTCCAGGTCCGCCTCGGACACCAGGTGGGCCGCGACGTAGGTGTGGCTCGCCGCGGTGTCCACCAGGGCGTGGACGGGCTGGCCATTCAGCAGGACGGGCACCCGCATCAGCTTGTCCGTGGTGTTCCCCGCTCGCCCCAGCCGCGGTGAGGGTGCCCGGTCAGGTCCCGCAGGCGGTGCCGGGTGCGTCGGGGGCGCCAGTGACACGGCGCCGCTCGCCGACGACCCGGGGCGGGACGTTGACGGGTGCTGGGGCACACCGCCGCCTGGTCTGACGGGCGGCGATGGTGCCTGGTCAGGTCCCGCAGGTGGTGCCGGGTGCGTCGGGGGCGCCCAAGACACGGCGCCGCTTGCCGACGACCCGGGGCGGGGCGTTGACGGGTGCTGGGGCACACCACCGCCTGGTCTGACGGGCGGCGATGGCGCCTGGTCAGGTCCCGCAGGTGGTGCTGGGTGTGTCGGGTGCGCCCGTGACACGGCGCCGCTCGCCGACGACCCGGGGCGGGACGTTGACGGATGTTGATGTTCGCCACCGCCCGGTCTGACGGGCAGCGGTGTTGCTATGCGGACTGGCCTCGTGGTTGGTGCGTTGGCCGTGATACAGGAACAGTAGCCCGCCGGTATCCTGTTCCCTAGCGGGCGTTTCCCGACTGTGTTGCGCCGGGCCGGCGATCCTGCCATAGCGCGGCCCATGTGGGGCACACCTCGTGCCAGTGGTAGGCCTCCTCCCTGCAGTAGCGGCACCGTGGGGGCCGGTCTCGCTGTCCCTCGGCCCGCGGGTTAGCGCGCGCGGCCCGTGGCGTGGTGGTGTTGGCCACGGGCGCGGCGGGTTGCGTCGTGGTCCCTCTCTCCCTTACCTCGCCCCCCCGACGGGTGGCGCCGGAATGGGGAGGGGGGTTCACGTACGGTACTACCGCCCACTCGTCCTCCGGGGCCGTCGTGGGTGACGGAGACGCCCCTCGGCGGCGAGCTGCTGTGTCCCGCGGACGCGGTGACAGGCGTAGGTCCCGCTCTATTTCCTTCGCCAGCTGGACAAAGTCCTCGAGCTCCCTGTACACGGCCCCCCGCAGGTGTGGGCGCAGCTCCCTCTTCATCAGCTCTACCGTCACGTCAAGCGCCGCGTTGACTGGCCCGCCGGCGTCCAGACGTCGGTGTAGCCTCATCTTGGACCGGATGAAGGTTTCCACGTCCTCGTCCGCCCTTTGCGGTTCGCAGAACAGGGCGCGCTGGCACTGGGCGCGTGCGTGGGCGGCATTGAATCGGGCCTCCAGGCGTGGCGCGAAGTCCTCCCATTCCACGCCGTATTCGCCCGTCATGGACCACCAGTCCGTCGCTGGCCCCCTAAGCTGCTCCGTGACGCGTTCCGTCCACTCCTCTCTGGGTACGCCGTACCTGGCCAGGCGGTTCTGGCACGCCCGTGTGAATTTCTCCGGGTCTTCGTATGGGTGCCCGGAGAATTCGGGCAGCTTGACCTGGATGTTGTCCCGTCGGGTTTCGCTTACGACGGTCACGGGTGCGGGTGAGTTAACTTTGCTCTCGCAAGCCGCGCACATGAATAGGCCATCGCGAAAGTTCAGGAATTCCCTAGCTTCCGTGCACGTGCGGTGTCTCGTGGTGCCGCACTGGTGGCAGTATGCTATTTCTTCGAGCTGGCGGTGGCACTCCACGGCGTGGCAGCGTCGCGCCGACACGACCCTGACCACCCTCTTGACCTGGGCCATCGCTTCCCGCGCGCCACCTTCCCGTGTGGTCTGCGTTTCCGTCCTCATGGTTCTTTCCGCCCCGCCTGTCAAGAAGTCCGTATTCCACCACTCCCCCATGTCAATCGTGACGTCGGTCTGCATCGCGCCGCGGCAGGACGGCCCGGGTGGCGGGTCGTAACGTCGCTGTCCCGACTCCATGGTGGCGCGGCCGTGTGACGTCACCCCTCACAGCTAGTCTAGGGGTGGAGCGAGGTGGGGAGGGGTGGTGAGCGGAGCGATGTGCGGGCTGAGGGGTGGTATCGGGCGTAGGAGGGGAGGGGTGGTGAGCGGAGTGACGTGCGGGCTGAGGGGTGGTCTCGGGCGGAGGAGGGGAGGGGTACTGCGCGGGCAGGAATGCGGAGGCGGGGGTTGTCCGGCTGGCGCGGCGCCGCTTCGTCGCGCGGTGTTGCCACGCTGCGCGCTGTGGCATTGTCCCTACTCGAGCCCTTTGTCTGCTAATTTCTCCGTTTCGTTTTCTTGGCTTGTTTGTCGAAAGAGTTTGGTGATGTTCTAGCCACACTAGTTGGGCGCCATTTTGACGCCGTCCCCCTTGCCTGATCTGATTCTACGTGAATTTAGACTGTTTGATTAATTTTGGATCTCATGGGTGGGGTTCCTGGCCTCGTGGCTGCAGGCAGGGACGCGGCGACAAAGGGCCCCCCGGGCTGTTATGGCCTCCCAGGAAGCCTGATTAATGAAACACACACGTACTTGTAGCTGTTTTATTGCGTAGCACAATCTACACGTCACACGCTCACGCAACTGGCCGCTTCATCGTCGACCTAAGCTCCGCGCACGATGAACCTGTTCTGGCTTATGCGAATGTACGTGTACGCAACGTGAAGTGCGTGGGCGATAGGTCCCGCAAAATTACTTAAAATAACACATTACACTAAATCACTGTGGTAGTCCCGCACAGGAGGATATGCAAAGGCGGCTATTCCGCAAAGTGGCGAGGGCCACGTTAAGCTGGGTACGGACACGGTGGAATCTTGTATGATATCACACACGTGGCCGTGGCACGCCCCAGTTGATGACTCGTCCGTATGTTTATGGTCGCGTTTGGCGCAGTGCCGCCCTGCGTGGGCAATGAACTATGTCCCGAGGTGGGGCGTTATAGCGTGAGGCGCAGGTGCCACGGTGGGCCACCTAATTAATTACGTAGGATATAAAAAGTCCCTGATGGACTACACATTTTATTAGTAGACCGCGCGTGATCGCTAACGGCCAATTTGGGCCGACCGGGGAGCTGATATAAAAACGATATGGCTATAATTACCTATTGCAGTTACAGGATGTTGGCGCGAAAGTTGAAGGCTCCCCGTGCGTGGGCTGCCAGCCCGGGCGAGTGCTGGATGGCGACTGACTAACCTCCCTGGCCGCCTTGGCCAGGGAGGGGGGAAATTCCGCGGGAAAACTGCGGAGCGTGGGAAGATGACTTCGGCCAGTTTTGTGAATGATTACCCTTTATAACATGATCATTAAATAAACATTAATTAATACTGAATTTAAACTTGTTAGTTTTTGTTTGTCTTATCAAATGCATGAATAAATAATACCCTTGCGCAGTGCCACACCTGGCCGGGCGCTTTGCACACGTAGGAGGCCGTGACTGACGTCACGCCCTTCGGGGCACTGCACTACGTTGCGCGCACGGGCGTGTTCGGGGCGCGGCACTTATCAGGTGTTGAGGACACATAACGGCCTGTGCTCTCAGAGGGTGCACTGACGGCGGCGTCAGGGTCACGCTCTAGGCTCTCACCTGACTCATTCCCGCTGGGATAGTTTTGCACTCCGAAAATGGTATCTGGTATTAGCGGTGCGGAGCACGGGCTTAGAGGTCATGGTCGGGACGACGTCAAATAATACTAATGATGCTAAATATGTCGGACACAATCTACACAAAAGTCAGTAGGTATAGTTCAGGTTAGAACTTTCACAGTTTATTGAAATTTTAAATCTCTGTTTTTTATATAGTAGAGTCTGACTAATTCAGCGCAGTAGAACATAAAAGTCTGCACTGAAGATCTCTAGACTGTAGTGGTCCTTGTTCATCTGATTGTGTTTTTGTTAAATAATAATAGGACTCGGGGCACGATAGTAACGAATGTAAACAAATGAAGGGCTGAGGATTAGAAGGGTGATATCAACCAATTCATAATGTTTGAGAACAGTGAAAAGAAGATTTTGTTTGGAAATATAAGTATTGTATTGAACTACTACAAAACGCTGAGTTTTCATTTTGTACATTCAAATATTTCTCTTTTCACCAAACAACTTTTTTTCATTGTTTTGTTCTTTGGCATGTGGTTCATAGCCCCGTTATAATATTATTGGTTGATAGCTCCATTATAATGTTGCCAGAAAATGCAGCTCGAGAAGTTTAGAACTATATTTTGAGTGTTTAAAGTGGGCTACGGACAAAACCAATGATACCAACGAATTCTACACGAAATTTCCTATAATAATATGCTGGAAAGTCATTTTCGCAATTTTGGCTGATAGCCCCCTTCTAATCCTTAGCCCTTCAAATAGTTTTAGGTTTAGGCCACACTTTAGATCATTGGTAGTGTAATTAGGCCTATAATCGTTAGGTAGCACTTTAAAATGTTTTAATATTTTTTTCCAAAATGGCCTATCTGAATTTAATTACTTTGTACCACACATACAGATACTTACTGTATGAATCTGGAGATGAATCGCGCGAAATCGTTTTTACACAATGTTCAATGCACTTTCATGGAACAACAAAAATTAACAGAGGCGCTCGCACATGCATATTTAATTGTTATTTAATCCCTTCCACCAGGATCTCCTGATGGGAAGCTGCACAAGTTCCAGGAGGACCAAAATGTTCCATAGCCCATGATTTCCGGCTTCAGATGCTTTGTTAGAGGCGCCGGAAAGCCTCAGTAATTACAAGGTGCTGTCCAAGAAATCAAAAGAAAACAACGAATTAAAAATGACAATATAATTATAACTTAAGTAAACATCTCAAACCGCAACGTATCGAAAATGCCTTAAAATATATTTAAGACATAAAACAAAGTGTATGTGTCTGTAAACAAACAATAAAATATTTCCGCCCTCGTTAATACTGTTATACTATAGTTTATATATTTTTAAAGGTAATTTTACAGTTATTTCAGGATTTAAGTGAATATTGCAGTGTTTTGCTAATTGTTTTCTAATAACTTTTTTTAAATATTAAATAATTTTGGGCTGAAGAGGTTTTTTAACGTGATTTTTATTTAATCTATCTCGTGTTTAAATTTTGTGTAGAACATTTATGTTTATTTTTTTTATATATATAAATATGGTTTAAATCTTTTTGGGTTGATATTTTTTTAATAGCAACTTTACTGTTAAACCATCATGGATGCGTACTGTATGTTTATATTTGGTGTTGGTCCACTTGGTCGTGTCGTATATATATGGCTCTTGACCAAGGTGGCAACTATTATTGCTGGTTAGTGTTTAGATTTTTTATCTTCGAATTTTGTGTCAAATAATATTTTGAAGCTATTTAATTTTATAGTGTTATGAAGGTTGATATTAGTAAACATCTAATTCATGGTTGTTTTAAATGTTTTCGTTATTAAATTTAATTTGTCTGGTCCTGTTGTAATATTGTTATGCGTGTTTAAGCTTAAGGCCGGGCTACATTCGCAATAGCACGTAAACAGCACAGACGCACAGGAGTTCAACATATACTATTAGATATGAGCTGCCACATTGGCAAATCGCACGCGCACAGAAAAATAGCACAGGATCGGCGCACAGAAAGTTCATTAACTTTTAACTTTTAGGTTATTTTCTGTGCGCGACCCTGGTGGTAGCCAATCAGCAAACACTTTAAGTACTAGGTACTGTAGTCCTAGTGGGCTTACAAAGAACAATTGTCACGAAAGTATTGGTGCTGTTGACTTGAGTGGTTTGTTATTGTTTTCAAACACATGATAAAACCCTACAATGCATAGTGTAGCCAATTGTCACAGTTCCTACATTTTCTATGTAAACAATTTCACTGTATTAAAAATTCTTTCTTCTCTTTAGTAGGCATGTTCTATGGCATCCATAGATAATGTATAAAAATTTTAAATGTTTGGTGATTACCCTGGATACATTTTCCACCCATTGTTTGATAGGTGGTTTCATTGACATGTGCAAGCGAATATTTCGTCCTGTTTATCAGTTTATTTTCGTTAGAAGATTGATTCTTAAACGTAAGAGAAATTATTGTTGTTTTTATTTTTTGTTTTAGTTAATAAATTTACTGGTTTTACAATTTTAAAACCATTAATTTATATATTATCTGAGATTTAAGTTGTGTATCCAATCGGCTACACCATGACATGTGAGTCTACATGTACCAAGTGACATTGCTATAACTTTTGTGTGAGAATTTGAATTCTGCCTTGATAACAATGTTGTTTGATGCGAGTGAAGACGAAATTGAGTTGCCTTCCGATATTGAAGACTTAGATCTTTTTACCAACCTTCAAAAAGTAAATAAAAAAGGAAATGCCACAACAAATTTCGACACTGTCTTCAGTCGTCTATTAGATGAGGCAGAAGACCCGATTCAAGACCATGATAATGTCAGTAGTATTGCACCGAGTATCACATTTGAAGACGACTATGGTATAGATCTGGCAGAGGAGATAATTGAGAATGAAACTAGTGAGATAGAATGTGTTCCTGGCCCCTCAACTTCAGCTACACACAGTGGAAAGACAAGAAAAAATCCAAAGAAAATTTCACAAGCAGAAATGTACAGAGGCATTACCTGGAAAAACAAAAAAATCAGTTTGACAGATGAGCAGATCCAGTTCACTGGTAGTGAAGATTTACCAGAAGAAATTTTGAAACTTGAAACTCCGTATGATTTTTTCCGGTATTTCTTTACAGATGAGCTGCTTGACAGAATTGTAGCAGAAACCGTTCATTACAGCTGTCAAGTAAATCCAAACAAGCCTTTAGCATTTTCCAAATCTGAGCTACGTGCGTACCTTGGAATATGTATTCTAACATCAGTAATGACAGCAAAAAATGTCAGATCGTATTGGAACCCGAAAATCGGCCTTGCAACTATTCAGGAAACAATGCCTGTAAACAAGTTTGGAAAAAATCAGGCAGTTCCTTCATTTCAACGATAACAAAACACTTGTCCCCCACAATGAGCCAGGACATGATAAGCTACATAAAATTCGGCCTGTAGTAGACACACTGAAAAAAAGGTTTTCGTCCATTCCTTTGGAGGAAAGGCTTTCTGTTGATGAGCAGATGTGTGCAACAAAAGCCAGACACCACCTTCGGCAGTACATGCCTGACAAGCCACACAAGTATGGCTATAAATTCTTTGTATTGAGTGGAATGACAGGTTATGCATATGATTTCGAGATGTACACAGGACAGGAGAATGCTGATCATTTGCGGTTGACCACAGAACCTAATTTGGGAGCCAGCAGCAATGTTGTCGTCAGGTTTTCTAGGCTCATTCCTAAACACAAAAACCATAAAGTGTACTGTGACAACTATTACAATTCAGTTGGCCTGCAAGTTTATCTGAAGTCACACGGAATTTTTTGTCTGGGAACTGTTAGAGCAGATCGAATTCCTAACTGAAAACTTCCTTCACTGAAAACAGCAAAGGAAATCAAATCTGGGTAAATATTTACAATCGCGGTAGATGCCAAAAAAAATGCTAAAAATCTGAAAATACTTTTATTCTGTGCCCTTTCACTTCCTCTTTTCAAAACAACCGGCGGAGGTAAGAAATTCCAAATACTTTAGGAGATACCGAATTTTTAAATTTTCATCACAATACCTGTGAATTCAGGCGGCCACCATTGTTTCTTGTTTACGAGACGAGTATGATTTTTTTTTCCGCGACGTAGGTGAACGACTACATTGTTGCTTGTTTAGGAGTATCTATTAAAATCTGAAAATACTTTTATTATAGTTATGTTATGTTATGTTAGGTTAGCTACATTAAAACACTTTAAAACACTATGGACGGTTAGTTAGGTTAGTATAGCTACATTAAAATAAACAGGGAAATATAAATATTAATAAATAAAACCGAGGTTGGCCGAAGGTAAATGGTTCGGGTCTAATCGGGAATGGCAGAACTTTATGTGCGTCTTGATTTACCGTTCGTGAATGCCTAATTAATTAAAATGGTCGATTAGGTCAGGTCAGTTACATTATTAATACTTTCAAACTAAGCAGACATTAAAAATAATATAAATTAATTTTAATGGTTGTTTAGTTTTAAAGTATTTATAATGTAGCTGACCTGACCTAACAAACCGGGACAAAGGATGAACGGTAGGAACTCACGTAATTTTTTTACTTATTACTTGCGCAACAAATAAAACATTAAAATTTGAAACGTTTAAAACACATACGTTAGAGGCGGGTACATTCCTTTGCCATTAGTAGAAAATGATGATGTCGTTCTACCTACGTCGCGAAAATAAAAAAAATAAAAAGTAAACAAGCAACAATGGTCGGTTCACCTACGCGGAAAAAAATCATACTCGTCTCGTAATCAAGAAACAATGGTGGCCGCCTGAATTCACATGTATTGTGATGAAAATCTAAAAATTCGATATCTCCTAAAGTATTTGGAATTTCTTATCTCCGCTGGTTTTAATGTAAAGAGGAAGTGAAAGAGCATATAATAAAAGTAATTTCAGATTTTAGAATTATTTTTCGCAAATACCGCTACTCTACATGTTCAAAATTTAAAAATTCCATATCTCCTAAAGTATTTGGAATTTTTTATCTCCGCCGGTTGATTTGAAAAGAGGAAGTGAAAGAGCATAGAATAAAAGTATTTTCGGATTTTTAGCATTTTTTTTGGCATCTACCGCGATTGTAAATATTTACCCAAATCTGTGCCACGAGGTTCGGTGTATGAATATGTGGCATCTCTTGATGGTCAAGATATATCTTCCGTCATGTGGGTTGACAACAAGTGTGTCAGAATGCTGTCATCCTATGCTGGAACTGACCCAACAACTGAGGTAAGCCGGTTCAACCGTTCCACTAAAAGCTACGAAGTTGTGAAGTGTCCGTTTGTGATAACTGAGTACAACCAGCATATGGGTGGTGTGGACCTTCTTGACAGCTTGTTGGGAAGGTATAAAATTATCATGAGGAGCCGAAAATGGTATTTTCGTGTTTTCTACCATCTTGTGGACTTAGCTGTCATAAATGCATGGATTCTACACAATAGATGCCGGAAAGACAACAGACGAGATACCGGACAACCTGCAGCATCACAGCCTATGAAATTGGTTGACTTCAGGGCTGAACTGGGAGACACTTTGTGCAGAGTCAGCTCCAAACCAACTCCAAAACGTGGCAGACCAAGCACTTTCTCCCCGCAAGTAGCTGCTAAGAAAAGGAAGTCAGCGGCTGCTCCCACACCATCACAAGATGTGAGAAAGGACCAGGTTGCCCACTGGCCAGTCCACACTTCTAAAAGCTGTAAACAGCGTTGCAAATTGCCCGGTTGTAAGGGCTTCACAGTAATTGAATGTGAAAAGTGTAAGGTTCCTTTGTGCTTGAACAGTAAGAACAACTGTTTCAAGGCATATCATGTGTAGTTCTTTAAAGTATTTTTTTTTGTGAGCAAAGATTGTTAAAGAATTTTACAAGTAACATTTTTAGAATGTAAAAAGAATTATGTTTGTAATTTTTATTTTTGACTGCATGGGTGCTATTACTGTTCTTTTGTAAATTATTATTGATAAAGTCAAATTGTAAAAGAAAAAACATTGAAAGCAGTAATAGTTTTGTGTTTTTATTATATTTATTTTCGTTGGCTCCTGAAAATGTACATACTGTGTGACCTGTTGTCATTTTTAATGTGCTATTGTTATTACTATGTCATTGTTTTGCATGTTCAAAACATAATTACTAGTTATTTTTAAATTGAAATAAATAAAGATATACCTTAGTATCTCATGTAAAACTTGTATCCATGATGTAGCCGATTGGCACATATCGATTTTTACTAATCTTTGTTTATTAAAATTGTAAAAGAAATTTTTTAAACATTTTTTTGTCTTCTAGAAACTACTATTGCAGCTAAAAATAATTATTTCAGGATTTTTAAAATTAGCATGCACTGTAGGGATAACATAAAAATGGAAGGCACATTTGATAGCTATTTGATAGCTGTAATAGAAAGTAAGAATATTTTGATGACAGGGGATCCGCAGGATACAAAAATTAAGAAGCTAAATTAAATGCTTGGAAGTCCGTATATGAATGTGTTAAAGAAGCCGGATTTGATAGTACATTGATGATTGATAATTGATAATATTTATTGTCATTAGACACAGGGTGCAATAGACATTGTCATTGAAAATACATAATAATAATATATATAAATACACATTTTTAAGTTTAAAGAAAAACATCTTATCAATAATATAAGTTTACACAAACTTAAGATCATTAAAATTTTAATTGTTCCAAAACTTATATGATTTACATAGTCGTTTATAACTGACATCAATTAAATATCTATTTGTGGTTTTATAGCTATGTACATTATTTCTTCAAATTAGGTTTTTTTGAATGCTTCCGGTATTCTTTTGTGTTGTGTTGTGCGTGAATGTAGCATCAAGCTCTGTGCTATCTCTGTGCGTGTGTGCTATCTGTGTGCTGTTTGCGTGCTATTGTGAATGTAGCCCGGCCTTTATCTTTCTGTTTGGCAATATTTTTAATATTTTAGCTATTTTTTGTGTAGTGTTCGTATTTGCAATGGTATATATAACCTGAATTACGATAGCCCGTCGCGCCCGTCCGTCAGCCTCCAGCCGCTTAGTGATTATAACATTCGGCTCGTCCGTCATAGTATTTTTCCATTTATATTAGTTAAACAGTAATGTAAATTAAGTACTTATAACTGTTTAAACTCAATTATTTTTCACTCTTAGTATTTATTTTCACATTCCCAGTGTTACAATACGTAATTAATACACGTGTCAGACCTATTTTGTTTCAAAAAACTGATTTTCTAATGTGTTCAAACTTTTTTTTAACTTGAATACCTTATAATATTTAATTCGACACGCAAACACCTAACTGACATTTGGAGGTTATAGTTTCAGCCGTCCATCAAAAGTATGAAGTTGCCAAGCTTTTTGACGGATGGACGGAATTATTCGGGCCATGTTATTGGCTGTATGTCACGTGATTGATGGACTTTGGGAAGGGGGGGGGGGGTGACCGCCTGTTGTGATTTCGGCCTATATGACAGTCTGTTGCACCATTTTGTACTTTGTATTTATAACCAACTTGTTTATTTTGTTATTTTGTTGCTTTTATAGTTTTTTTTTTACTGTTTTGCATGCAGATAATTTTTAGAACTGCATAAGGAGCAACTAGTTTGCATAATAGACAGAGATCATCTTTGTTGATTTTAGGCATAATAGACAGAGATCAATTTTGTTGATTTTTTATATTTAAGGTATATATCTATGAAAAACAAAAAAATAAATTAGTTTGTTAAGTCGAAACAATTTAAATTCATGGGAAAAAGAACCATTTTTAGTTTAGAATAAATTTATTTTTTGCTACAAAAACTTGCTTTAAGAGGGTTTAGAAATTTTCTAGAATATTTGTTTAAAAAAAAAATGAAAGCCTGAATTTGATATTTTTAAGTTATTATTCTGTTTGATGACTATATTACAATATTTCAAGTAATTTATTGGTAGTTTTCAATTTTGAACAGTTAGGGTAAAGTTAGCTACATTTAATTTACTGTAAGATTGTTTTAATGGTTGGTTAGGTTAGACACATGGTTTTGAAGGTAAATAAGTACTGTAGCGGTATTTGCGAAAAAAAATGTTAAAAATCCGAAAATACTTTTATTATATGCTCTTTCACTTCCTCTTTTCATTAAACCCGGCGGAGATAAGAAATTCCAAATACTTTAGGAGATATCACCGTTCTTATTTTGTAATACAAGACCTGTGCTATCATTCGATTGCCGCAATTTTTTTATTTTGCAGTGTGTTCGTGAATGCCTAATTAATTAAAATGGTCGATTAAGTCAAGTCAGTTACATTATAAATCCTTTCAAACTAAGAGGACATTAAAAATAATGTGAATTAATTTTAATGGTTGTTTAGTTTTAAAGTATTTATAATGTAACTGACCTGACCAAACAAACCGTGACAAAGGATGAACAGTTGGAACTCACGTAATTTTTTTTTACTTATTACTTGCGCAACAATATCCAAATAACAAATAAAACATTAAAATTTGAAACGTTAAAAACTCACCTAAGTTAGAGGCAGGTACAATTCCTTTGCCATTAGTAGAAAATGATGTTCACCTAAGTCGCGAAAAAAAAAATTCATACTCGTAAACAAGAAACAATGCTTAATGCCGCATGAATGCACGGGTATTGTGATGAAAATTAAAAAATTCAATATCTCCTAAAGTATTTCGAATTTCTTATCTCCGCCCGGTTAAATGAAAAGAGGAAGTTAAAGAGCATAGAATAAAAGTATTTTTGGAATTTTTAAATTTTTGTTAACAAATATCGCCCAACTATTAAAATTAAAAAATCCAATATCTCCTAAAGTATTTAGAATTTCTTATCTCTGCTGGGTATAATGAAAAGAGGAAGTGAAAGAGCATATAATAAAAGTATTTTGGGATTTTTAACATTTTTTTTCGCAAATACAGCTACTC
Source organism: Bacillus rossius redtenbacheri (assembly GCF_032445375.1). NCBI lineage: Eukaryota > Metazoa > Arthropoda > Insecta > Phasmatodea > Bacillidae > Bacillus > Bacillus rossius. The sequence goes on from NC_086330.1 coordinate 203,149,208, forward strand.
TACCTTTTTACCGTTTTGAATAGTTGTTTAGGCAAAGCCAGCTACATTAAAAACAGTATTAATTTGTGTGAACAGTTAGGTTTGTCGAGGATAGCTACATTAAAAATATGTGAATTGTTGTGATCATTTATTTATGTTAGGTTTGGGTAGCAAAATTTAAAATACTCAGTGGGAATTTTCAACATGAACACATACATAATCTAGGAAATTAGGTTCCTTTTAATAGTTGCATTATGTACAATTAGTAGGAAGCAAGACTATTATTTTATTCCATTAGTCCACTGCGCTAATACAAAGGGATAAGGAGCCTATCACATCTTACCCAGCTCAAATCTTGTAACTCATTACAACTGCCTCTTTTACAAAAAAATTTATTCCTGTAATGTTTTTTTTGATTACTGCTTATGTTCCCTGAAGGTTTCGCAAAGAAATGTTTTTCGGGTAATTCTGAAGAAGATCCTCTTTTCAGAAAAAAATAAAAATCCAGAATGATTTTTTTTTACTTTGTGACATGTTTTTAATTCATTCTCTAACAGGTCGTTATAATACAAGTAGTTTAACAGTAGATTACTCTTTTAACAAGTGGTTAATTGTTGTTTTTAGATTAAAAATTGTGTGACATTTTGCTAGGTTAGCAGCAATTAAATTACTTAAGAATAGTTTCATGGTTAGTTAGGTTATTTTAGATGTATCTATTTAAAAAAAATTGGTTGTCTGTAAAGTCGGTTTACGGACAATAGTTTAACGTGACGTCATATATCAAAACATTGATGAAATGATTTATCCAGAAGAAAATGAAATATCATATTCGGCCTGAGACTGAGCCGTGATAGGTTTTTGCAACCAAACCATTTAGGCATTAAAAATATTATATTCTTTGAGGAAGAAATTTTTTTTTTAATTTTTCTATCTTTTGTATGATAAAATCTACCTATCCATACTTTTATGAATAAAATTGAATCAGTTTTATTGAATTATCACTATTTTGTATGGATCCAAAGGAGTGAAATGAAATGTACCATTTAATTAATAAATTTAATTTTATTTGCATTCATTAATTCAAATATATTTATTACTTTTGAAATGTTGCGTGCGCCGTATTTATTTTTTACAAGTACAAAAAAAAAAATTGCAGCTGCCGACATTCGTACTGATTACCTTTAAATTGGAAGTCATCCATACTAACCACACGGCCACGAGACCATATTGAGAATAATGGTTTCAGATGGTATAAATTAATAATATTCCACGGACAATATTTGTTTGAATTTGTTTTAACTAGCTTATTCTCTGTTGGACTCGAAATATTTACACGCTCGTGGGCTCATAACTATAATACAGTTTGTGATTTAGTAGATCAAATAATAACTCATGACAAATAATTACTAATGTCAAACTAAAGCGTGAAAAGTATCATACCAGCAATAAATATTTAGTTACACAGCTAAAACCATACTCATACAACACTGTTTAAATATACTGATTTACACTAGTAATTAAAATAATACGTACTTGTAAGAACGCCATTTCCTTGCGAATATACTCCCGTGGCACGGTGCACAACAATAACCTCGAACCAGTACGCCGCCACGTGCCGGCCGAGTTCTCTTTACCGTCCGCAACATACCAGAGAGATGCCACGCATGCGTAAACACATCCGTAGTGGGACAATTTTTTGTGCGTGCAGCCAGCGTTCATCGATTTATTAGACGTCACGTCAAAAATGTTTAATTATTTTAACAGTTGATTAGAAACTATTCTATCAATTTAAAATGTAATTATCGTAATTTCATCAAATGTGAACATCAATTTAAAAGATTTGTTATGAACCTAACCTAACCAGTCTTTAAAACAGTGAAGTACTGGTAAAATATTTGAAAAATCATAACACCCAAAAAAATATTCAAACACATGTAAGTAATTGAAAGAAAGTATTTTAGATTTTTTATTTTAATATTATAGACTTGCAGTTGTTTCAAATAAGTGGATATTGGGGAGGCAATTAAATGTAAAAATTGTAATGAAAAAATATTCTGTAACATAATTTTTCATCAGTATTTACTAGTTTTGATTTGCTACTAAACCACAAAAATTTCCTTGACTGCAAAGCTTTTCACAACTACTGAGTTTAATGGATTCCAATTCTGAATACAAACAAAACACCATTTAAAAATTTATAAATTGTCTTGAATTTAAGTATTTTTTATGTAACTAATGTAACATATTCCACTATTTATTTAAGTTATGATCACTTGGAAGTGTAAACAAACACTTAACCTTCTGGGAAAAACTTCGTTACCAAAAATTAACATCAATACAAACAACACAAATAATCTAAATTATCATATCTATGCACAGTAAGTAAAAGCTCACCACTTTCCTATTCATTATGAAAGCTCAGCAGTGCTTGTGCTCACATTAATATTGTTTGAATATTAAATGGTGCTCTATTTTATGAGATATAAAATTAAATATACAATATCACACAAAATCTTATTATAACTGATTAGTTAATTCATTACAAAATTCACTTCTATCAAAATATCTCAATCATAACCATCAAAGGACTTAAAGAATTTCAAAATGAGTACGCTCTAAAGTTCTCATTCAAACTCATCAATTTCTTCAACACAAATAATCTACTAAAAGCAATTAAACTTCATTATATATACATACATATATATATATATATATATATATATATATATATATATATATATATATATATATATACACATACATATGTGTGTGTGTGTACATAACACCTAATATATTGCACATCTAAATATAGTCTAATAAACATATTACACACATTCTCTCGCAATGCTTTCCCCCCCCCCTCCCGCCCAAATCTCATTAACCTTTAATATCCGCACATACAAATCAAATTATGTACAATTCTTTCTTGTCCTTACTAGACACTAGTACATTCTCTTCTCAGTCCTCCACATCCGAAGCAACAATTATTCAAGGTTTACTCCATAAGGGGATTCTTGGTAGAATTCTGCCCCCTTATCAAATTTAAACAGCCTTTCCAGCTTCTTTGTGTGTTTTCTCCCGTGAAGCCTCAAGTCATAGCTGCATATTCCAGGATTCTCGCCACCCTCTGCTGAACTATTTGAACTCTTTTTTTCTGTGTCTATTTAGGGGCTCAGGTCGTAGCTGCATATTTCAGGATTCTCGCAGCCTTCCGCTGAACTATTCTGAACTTTCAGATATCAGTGTAATTCCACAGCCGCCTCAACAGGTTTTATGTAGATGTAACTCTTAATGTGGCCCCATAGGTAGAAGCCGAGAGGTGTGAGATCTGATGATCGAGTGGCCACGCTACCGGACCACACCGCTCCACCTATCGTTTGGAGAAGGTTTTGAGATACTGTCGCACAGCATGTGATGAGTGGGCGAGGCATAGTCATGCAGATACATATTGTTCCTCAGAGTAAGTGGCAAATCTTTTAACAGCTCTAAAATGTGTGGTTTAGAAAGTGGCCGTAACTAATATTGCGCTATCCACCCAAAGCCAATTGTGTAAACACATGTAAATGTACTACAACCACCACCCATTGTGCTGGTTGCTAGTATGTATCTACTCGCTGCTCTTTGCCGTGCTCCTCTCAGCCACTGGTGTGGTGCCTACATGAGCGCAAAATACAAGTTTGTGCTTTACTGTTTGCGCCTGTAATTTTGTAGGTTTACGTTTCCTGACATAATGTTCCTTAACAAAAACCATTCTGTAAATTTGCCCCTAGCAATTTCCGAAAACCCTGTACTTAGCATGTGAATGGAATTTGCTAAAACAGCAATACTGTACTTGTGATGTCAAGAAGGAAGCGTAAATGAGAAGAAAGTATGTATTATGTGAAAACTACCAATGCTGAGTTAATTTTTTAACTCGTATAGGCTAATAAGATTGTGTAATTGATGCATGGGTTAATTCTGCAAATATTAAGCATGGGACTTTGTCTGGCAATGTTATCACAGTCATGAAGAAAGCAATGTTAAGTTAGAATTGTAAGTAAAAATACAATTTTAAGAATCATGTTACGCAGGCTGTAGGAATTTGGTGGAGATGGAGGGACGTGGGTAGGGGACAAAGTATGTGCTGTGTCCTACCATGAAATAAAATAAGATAAAATAAAAGATGTTATAACATGTGTAAAATGTGTATTCACTCTTCTAAAAACATTGTTTACTACTAATTGCTTCTTTCTAACAAACTGAAATGAGATACTTTCACTATTGCACCCACTGTGATAAAACCATAAGCAGTTTCCTTAATCACACATTTTCGATTCATCAAAAGCACAGACACCCACTAAAAAACAGTTTCCTTTATGAATAAGTAAAAAAGATTTATTAATTTCATTGTGTTCTTTATGTCTCAACTTGCCCAAAGCAAGACTTTAATCCAAAACATCTGTGTTTGTAGTGTGGAACGCTGACCTCTAGACAATTGAGGCTGTCTCATTCCTTTAAAAACCAGCATTGAAGCTGTGTTGTCACATTATCACTGTTAATATTGAAAGCAAAAAAATTGGTTGTCTGTAAAGTCGGTTTACGGATGATAGTTTAACGTGACGTCATTACGAAACATTGATGAAATGATTGCATAGTTTTATGAATAAAATTGAATCATTTTTATTGAATTATCACTATTTTGTATGGATACAAAGGAGTGAAATTAAATCTATAATTTAATTGATAAATTTACTTTTATTTGCACTCATTAATTCAAATATGTTTATTACTTTAACGAAGAGATTATCTTAACTATAACTTTTATACATGTTTGCTATTTAACTTCTTCCAATCTGTGTTATTCTGTTAAGGATAGGACCATGATAGGAAAAGTAGGAAACGAATGGGAGTGTTTCATGTTTAATGTGCCTCGAAAAAGTCAAAACGATGGTAGTCCAATTTAGTGGAAGAGAGATAGATGCTGCACAAGCATACAATGAGTGTAACGGGACAATGAGTCATCCTTTTTCATGCGTGCAGCCGGCATTCATCTATTTATTAGAATTTGTCATGTCAAAAACACAAACTACACGCTCTTTGGATCCTTTCATTACTTAGCTATGCTTTACTATTGGAATTATTTAGTTTACCGGATAATGTTTGTCTTTATTGCAGTATTTATTTTCTGTAATGAACTGTTTGGCCTAATGACAAGTAGTGAAGAAAAGCTAAATCGTAAATCTTTTATGTTGCAATTGACTAAAAAATTATGGTGATTCATATAATTGATGATAGATATTTGATTACAGTTTATTTATATGAAAACTTGTTCATAATTATATTTAAACTTTATAGCTAAATGCCAGTTTTTAAAATTAATTACACGTCATCTACACATGAACTGTTTCGTCGACTGTTTATAAAGTGAAGTGAAAAGTTAATGTGGTTTTCATTGCTTATTACAACAACAATTTCGGCATTTTAAAAATCTGATTACTAGTATGATTTCATCAATGTTTTGTTATGACTAAAGGCAAGATTTTGTGGGGTTATTTTAAGACAAATTTCGGTGTAAAGAAATAAAGATTTCGGTGTTATATGGTGTTATTTTTTTGCTCAAAATACCCACGGCAAAATTTTCTTGCTTTTCTGTACGACATGCAAATTTATTAAAACAAATATTAATAAACACTAAAACCTCATGATCTAATTACAATTAAGTTCATTGGCAAATTCATAAATTCAAACTTTTAAATAACTACTAAAAATTTCACGACTTAATTACAATCACATACACTACAAAATTACACAATTAAGCACTTCCAAAGTTACCATTAAGACGGTGTGCCGGAAATTAGGTTTTTCGGTACGTTTTTTTTATTTTTTATTATAGTTTTTAATTTAATTTTGGAAAAATTATTTTAAATTGATTGGTTACATAAGGGTGTAGTTTTTTTAAGTCGACTGTACCGCGACTCTCCCCTGGTCGACCTTAGTGCGTGCAAACCTCGACAGAGGGAAGTCTTTTACGATAGTTCACTTCGGGCCGGACGACGAGAGTTGCCGAAGGTTTCTGACGCCCCTCTACCCTCTAGGACGAGGTCCTTGTTTGAATTAGCGACGTGGCGCCGATTTGAGGGAGGGGACTCTTGCTCTGCACTCTTGAATGACTGCGTCGGTAGTCCGCTGATCGCGTTTCGGGCTCCGTCCAGTTAAATCAAAGCTGACGCCGAGCAACAGTACTAAGATGTAGTCTGATCAGAAAAGGGATATTTCCCTATTTACCTTTTGGTTTTTTATTTTAGTCATCTCAGCATAGCCTCTATGTAGTAATCCAACTTTCTCCGCGAACCAAATTTCTTGTCTGGTGCCACATTTTTTTTTTCTTTTAACCGCGACATCGGGCGCGCATCACCCTCCATCTTCCGACCTGGCAACATGGCTGTGCCTAACAACTACTACCCTGTTTTGGTAAGTTCTCTCTTCGGTCCTTTGAACTTTGTCTCTTGCGGTCGTTATCTGACCCGACCTTGTTCTGTCGGCGACCTCCAATTTTGAATTGGTAGTTTCGCCTGTGGAAGCTCTCACTCCCGGCCTTTTCGCCATCAGCTACGAACCGCCAGAAAATCTTCAGTTCGTGAGAGCGAGTGCCAGTGAAAGTTTCTTTTGTTAATTTCCAAATGTAATTTCAGATATCAGATTGGAACCAGTTTAACAGTTTTGTTCTCTTCAGCCATCTCGAAATAGTATATGTGAAATGGTTATAATTAACCAATGATAAGCTAATATGGTGATTACAGATTATTGTAAAATGTTAAAACTTTACGGTTTCTTTAAGAATGATGGGTTGGAAAAATAATTTTCTATTGGCAGCCCGGGTCGGCAAATGATTAGGTAAACTGAGCTGTCTTTAATAATGGTTAAATGATAGAAGTGTTTTCTCTTTATAGCTTGTAACAGAAAATCTTGAAAACAAACTTTGATCTTAAATAAAAGTATGCCTATAAACGTAACTGTTTGTTTTATTACTTAAGGCAATAACGATCCACACTATGCTCCCAGGTCTTGATAGGGAGTTCACAAATTTTCGTTGGACCCACCCCGTGTCCGCCTCTGATGTTTAAATTTTGTTCTTAATTATTCTTTTCTGCCCGCCACTTCCAAGGCCTGTTTTGTCGACATCTTGTCAATATTAATAACAAGGACACGAGGGGCGTTTCAACGGTTTTATTGAAATGCTATCATAGTTAAATTTTCCGCATTTTCTGGAGTGAGACGTTGTCTTCTGTCACTAACTACCAGTGAGTACCTGGAAAATGAACGTTCTGCATCAACATTTGATGTTGGGAACCATATTGCGCTTAAACTGGCTTGAGCAAATTCACTGTATTCCCCTTTAAGGGGGCAAAGTACCTTTGCAACATCAATTTGGCTTGTTTCTGGCAATGAAAGTTCATCCTCAATTATTTTTTGAAAGCAACATAGCCATGTATGAATGTATCAATGGGAAGATGGGAAACAGAAGGCAAGTTATGCAGAGACTTCTGTAGGTTTGCATCTTCTATGCTAACCCTACTCACATTTCTTGGGTTGAACAGCAAATTAATGGCATTAAAGACTCTTAGACAAGGATTGTTGTCAATAAGCTCACCCAGTTTCATTTCACATTTAAGTGAAGTCAACTTTAGGCACTGTTTCACATTTGCCTGTTCCACTGTGTTAAGTTAAGATAATTTTTCATTCACATTGGAGGAAAATACACCAACACTCAAAAGATGAAATTTTGTTTTGATGTCGCTCACTTTTGATGAGAGAACATGTGCTGTGGGGGTAGGATGATCCTTCCAGAAGGGTAAGCAAATCCACTAAGGATGCACAATTTTGTGACACGAATAAAGCTTGTAGTTCTGTCACTTTGATCTCTTCTAGTGTAATTTCTTTCAAAAATTTAACTCCACTGTTTTCGATACTGATTTTGTCCAGAAACTCGATAATGTCACGCAAATGCTCATTAATGCAGTCAACAGACTCAAACCAAGTATTCCATCGAGTTATTACCGGTTGAGGAAATAACTTGTGCTTCGAAACATTTGATGGATATTTTGCCTTTAGAAATTCAATGTACTGGTGTTTGCGCTTTCTTGTGTTGAGGAAAGCATTTTTCACTTTCACCACAACATTATTAAGTTCCTCAATGTTAGTCTGCCACACAACTCCAAACCAAATGCAGTTTGTGTGCCAAACACTAGACATGGAGTAAATGATCCCCAAACAGACCCTGCAGTGTTGTGGCACATTTTCTCATATACCGTGCTAAATCAGATACAAATGCTACAACTTGTTTATAGTGCACCTGATACTTTTGAATAACATCAATAACTGCCTGGGCACAAGATGATGAGTCTGCACAGTCCAGCACATCAGATACAGCGAGAAATACTGACTGTGCTGTGGATGGTTCAAGTGTTGTTGAAAACACAACGCCCCCCTCTGTCAGTGGTCTCGTCACACAAAATTACAATAGGTTTATCCTTTACTGCCGTTTTAATGTCTTCTTGTTTTTTATCTGCTACTACTGGTATGTATCTTTTGCGAAGCTAGTCGGCTGTTGGGAGATCACCACCACCCTTCACAAACTCCTTGAACCACTCCCGTAGTTTTGGATGATCCAGCTTCTCCACTGGCACGTTGGCAAGACACAAAAGCTTCTGTCGTTTTTAATAAAAACTCTTCTTTGTCGTCCTTTACCTTTTTCGCTAAGTTTTCGCATTCTACTATGGAAACTTGTCGTTTAACAGATGAGTTTTGCCTCAAACGCTTATGTTTCTCACTCGCGACATGTTTCACAAGCGTATCGCGTTTTTCGTAGTCTCTCGCGTCTGCAGTTACAGAATTTGCACATTAAAATTTTATCACTGACATAAAATCCTTCGCTGAAAAATTCTTTCGATCGGTCACTGGCAGAAACCTTCATTTTAGGCATTATCAAAAAATTTTAACTACATAGGAAGAATTTAACCTCTTAATACGCAAAAATTTGCCGTGCTGGAAAGATCAAAACAATGGAGAATAGATGCGAATACAAACGCATACCGAATACCAACATACGTACGTGAAAATTAATACCTATATAAACATGTACTATTTATTACGAGGGTTATTTTTTTTTTCAACCTCCTATCAGCTGTAATAAAAAAACGGGAATGAATTGGGAAATTATTTTAATGTCAAAAGAAACGTACATCTTTACTCTATTTTTCCACATAATCACCGTGCAGATTGAGGCATTTGTCGTACGGATGCACCAGCTTTCCAATACCCTCTGCATAAAATGATGCCTCCTGCCTATTCAGCCACGTTTTAACAGTGCCCTGCAGTGTGATTACAGTTTCATTTCTCCATGGCATGCCCATTAATCGATACCCTAATCGCTCGTACATGAATCGACACGTCTCGTAGTGTTTACCCCCTTCCACCAACCATGTGGAGCGGCCAACTCACACCTCAGTTGAAGCTTGGTTATGGGAATGTCAACATGGCTGCAACAATAAACTGTACGGCGAAATGCGAGCTGCGTGGAGTCTTCCGTTTCTTACAGGCAGAAGGGCACACTGCAGCAGAAATCCATTGCCGAATGAGTGTTGTGTGTTAAAACGTGGCTGAATAGGCAGGAGGCATCATTTTATGCAGAGGGTATTGGAAAGCTGGTGCATCGGTACGAAAAATGCCTCAATCTGCACGGTGATTATGTGGAAAAATAGAGTAAAGATGTACGTTTCTTTTGACATTAAAATAATTTCCCAATTCATTCCCGTTTTTTTATTACAGCCGATCGGAAGTTGATAAAAAAATAACCCTCGTATTTACAATAGTTACGTTAAGCAGGGTTAATTTTATTTTCGTACCCTAAGTACTTTATTTTAAATAAACAGTAAAAGCAATGTGCTTTAGTGTGTAATATTTTAATGATTAAAAACGTAATCTTAGAAAAACATGTTTTGGACGTTTGTTATTTTTGTATTTACAGAAAGTGAACGGCGGCCATTGTATCATAGTTATCAACATCTTAAATTATTGTGGTACACAAGATTACCGTTTAAAGAAAATATTACCTTAATTCCGAGACTTCATTTTAAAATCTATAATGAATCACCGTTGCATATAATATATATGGCTGCTAGTTACTGTCAGAAATATTTGATTGTGCTGAAGATAGTGAATTGTCCTTAACAGAATGGAAAAAAAAACGTAAATAATCAGGATAGACGAAATTTCGTGACATATTGCGGATTTCGCATAATTTCGTTTTATTTCGTGTTTTCAAGCGGTTTTTGGTGTTATTTCATTTTATCGCGCATTACCATATAATCGTGCCTCTAGTTATGACGTCACGTTAAACTATCGTCCATAAACCTACTTTACAGACAACCAATTTTTTTAACATTATATTTAGTTTACTGAATGAATGTAAACTCTATCTACCTTTAAATTGTTCTTAATGTCTGCATTTTATCCAATACATTTAAATAAAAATATAAAATAAAATCTGCTGAGAAAATGTAACAGGGAAGGAAGGAGAAAATAAACTAATATCCATTATCACATGTAATGAAGTCTTCATAGTATGAATTTTTAAAAATGAACGAAGATGCTTTATTTCCAAGATGGAACACTTAGTTGAGAATGTCACAATATGTTGCTCGTGAACAAGTCAAGTGAAGTAAACAATTGTGCATTCTATTGAGAACACAGCCAATAATTAAGAGGCCGTGTCACAAATTTGCGCTCCTATCTATATCAATGTTATTTTAAAAGGCAGTTTTTCTCAAAGTCTATAAGAGGTAGGGGCCGGAAATTTTGCCTACTGAAAGTATACAATACATTTAACATAACCGCTTTTTTCAAATTTATTTATCATATCATATATTATTTCTGTGATGAAAATAATATTATCAATATTTTGATTTGTCCAGATACATTGAAATTTTGCTTATATTTATAATTATTTAGCAAAAACTGAAAACGCCATTGAAATGTATTGCACATTACCTTCCGATCAGTGTCTTCATGATCATGATGGGTTTATAAACCTGGGTGTAATCAAGTCTTTAACTATTACATGACAACATTTATACTTAATAATTTGGAGATATGCCTTTTCTATCCTCAGCCCCTGAGCTTTTACTATCTGGTCTGGCGACCGACCTGACACTCTTCAACCACCCCAGGGGTCTCCGATTACACATCTTATCAAAAAAAAAAAAAAAGCTGTTCGTTCATTTGTTTTTGTGTTCGAGCGAAGGTTTACTTCTCCATTAGTGCCACAGAATTCACACATTTATGCCAAGGGAATATTCCGCTGATGTGACGCCATACGAATGTATTATTCGCGACCATACAACTTTTTTGTTTGTCATCGGGAAAATGACGCCGCAGTTTGATTTTTTGTGGTGATATAAAATAAATTTTCTTGGAATGTTCATTTTAAATTGAGCATTTTTAAATGTCAGTGTAGAATATGCTTATCTGCCCATTTTGTTTCTTTCCATAATAATGAGTAAAGTTAACATTGTCATAGACATTTTATTATATTCGTTTGCCGTCCAAGTACAAATGTCACACTATATCGCACGTAATTATATTTTTTTACTAATTTGTTAGTTGTCATTTTATTTAAGTTATAAATAACATTAATAAAAATTATTACTTAATAGTCCAGAATAGAGATTGAGTTATTATTCATTTAATAGGGGTTTAAAATATGGTACTACATACATATTTATATTATCTTCTTGTCTTCTTTGTAACTTTACTGGAAGAATGGCATTTGGTATGTATGTTAACTCACAATGAAAATACTTCAGAAGTACTCAATTAACAGTGAACAACCTAGGGCCTATACTAATTTCATTATGTTCATGAAATATAATTGATATTACTAATAATGAACTGTATGTGTTTTGCGTAGAGATATCGTACGTACTGTATGTGGTACAGACCAACATTAGCTAAGACTCTGTAAATAAGTAATTTCAGTTAATGTGTAGAGAATATTAAAAGTTAGAAATAATGATATATATAAAACAATGCAGAGTTATCAGCATAAAAATAGAAGTTGTTTTTACGTAGCGCCTACTGGAATGTATATTTTGTGTTGAATTATGTGGTATGATTAGTATTCTCTTATTGTAAGTGTGTTTTGTTAAAATCTTATAAAACATCACTTACTGTTGAAGGATTTTCATTTTTTTGTGATGATCTTACTTAAACAAGTTTTAATTATATTACACATGTATATTTTAAAAGCATTTTAATGTATACTTATAGAATTGTAATAGGCTTTATACGGACTCTCACGATGCATGTGAGCATCTATAATTAATAGAGACCGGAAAAATTCGCGGATTCATTCGGCGATAGGCTAGAAGTCAAATACATATACCTTTTAGATGATTTTGCTATTGGCTTACTGTTCATCTGGACGAATCTCAACCAATTATAAAACACCAACCAAAGAAGGATCGAATCACAGACAAACAAGCTGAGACGACTAACAAGTCAGCAGCAAATGAACTGCCGTTCAGTGGCGTAGCGTGCCATCTCGGCGCCTGGGGCGGGAAACCCATTTTGCCGCCCCCATTATATAGGTGCTTAATTAAAATTAAATTTCACATGCAATGAGGTACCTTTTATTGCAGTTAAAATAGGATGAGCGGTTTTACAAGCGGATTCTACGGGCCTTATGAGCAGCGAAGTCAGAAATAACTTTGTCAAAATCAATATTAGCAGCCAATTCTTGTTCAATCGACAATATAGTCAAGTTTGATAGTCTATCGGAGTTATGTTCTTATATATTTTTAACGCCTTTTTGGTAATTATATTTAATTTTCGGAGCTCCGAAGTATATGATCAAATTATAATTTTTCGGGGGAATTGTTAAAGTATTTTTTTAGTATTATTATATAGCTATTTTTATGAGTAGTAATAGGGTATGTATTTTATGATGGATGCACCGATTTGTGATGAAACGATTTTATGATATATATATGTATATATATATATATATATATATAAAATGTTGTCATATAAATTTTGTGTCTTTTTAACTTGCTGCCTCCTCTCACTGTTCGCAACCTTATTAGTATTTTTTAAGCCTGCTATTAGTTTGGGTTTTAATATTTTTTTGGGTTTACCTGCGCTCGCGGTACGGGGCAATATATGAGTTTTACTGTGTCCCGGTTTGCGGAAGTTGTTTGGTTTGCCCTGGGTTAAGGTCAAACTTTACAGTACAATGCGTAGTACTAAATTCAATGAGTGCGAAAGGGAGGCATCGACACGGGCCGACGCGTGAAACAAAAGATTTTGTATGAGTAATTAACACAATAAGGAGTGCCGCTCAACTCGGCTCGCGCGCGCCGGGCGGCGCGGTGTGATGCGATGTTGCTGTTCGTATGTAAACAAACAAACGTTATAAAGAGCTCTGTCAGTGATTTCGCAGTTTTTCTTTTAAATAAATATTAAAAAATAGTTGGTGCGCAAAATTCTAGATAAAAATGGAACATTATAGTGTGTCTGACACATGTAATGAATGAATCATAGATCAGATCTCAACCCGCTTCACCGGCGACCCGCCCCCGCGGGCTGCCGCCTGGGGCGGGCCGCCCCCTCCGCCCCACCCACGCTACGCCACTGCTGCCGTTATTTGCCCGAGTGTACAGGGGAATGTGCAGTCTATCCTGAAGGCCGTCGAAACCGCGAATTTTTCCGGTCCCTAATCTACATCAATATTATGGCCGTTTCACAAGATCAAATATTTATTGAATTCAATCTGTTGCATTCATTGTACATGATTTTCGATATGTACATTGAATTCAATACAAATTGAAGATGTTACTCAACTAAGCTTATTCTTATTAACTTATAAGTATTTTGTTTGTTCAGTACATAAAAGTAAAAGATTCGTTATTATTTAAATAATGAGCATCTTTAAGCAATAACGTTTTCAAAATATTTACATAAACATAATGGAATATATTTTTTAAATACTTTATATCTACGATCACATCAACGGCAGTATTATGTAATGAATGAGGTAATGAAATATCTTGAAAGGATATTTTCTTCTCTGTAAAGTAAATTTGTAATGCAGCCCTCTTAATGTTAGTCTTGTGAGTTATTTCGTCTTCTAATATGCTACAGCAATGTATAAAATTAAGTTTTGTTAGTGTTTTAGTCTTGTGTAATGTTAAAGTGTAATGTGATAAATTCAATAATTTTTTTGTAAGTTCGTATTCATAAAGGTAGGCTACATATCGTATTAAGATAAATAGTATAATATTTGTAAATTTAAATTCTTTGAAACAACGTCGATAAGAGGTTCACCTACCTCTGTTAAACTGTATGATGGTGCATTGTAAAAAATTAGGTAGTCTGACTTAAGTGAGATTGTATTTAGATTGTGTGTGATGCATATGCAATATCTAAGCATATGTATTTATGTTATTATCCTTTTAAAACGTTACATGATGAATTTCGTATACTTTTTAATGTCAACTAACATTATTTATCACGGACTATTACATCCAGATAAAGAATAATTACCACATGTTTGAAGATTAATTGTATTCCGATACGTTTAAAGCATAGGCGTGCGCAGGACTTCAGTATTGGTGGTGCCAGATTACACAACAGCCCTGTCATTCACGGATCCCGAGCCTAAAGCGGGGGGCCGGGGGTCTTCCCCCGGAAATTTTTTTGATTTGAAAGTGCAAAATGGTGGTATTTAAGGTTTTTCCGAACAAAAACATTAAATACACAGATGTAAAAATTTTAACATTTTTTATGACAAATTATGGCTTTGAACGTTATAATCACCAGGAAAACTACTAAACTATTTACAGTTTTAAGCTTTGTTGAGCCATAAAGTAAATTGCACAAATTGTTTGCAGGAATTAATGATCGTGGCTTTGAAAAACTATACTTATATGTTTTCTGAAGACGCCAAATAAATGCTAGATAAAACATTCTCAAATGTTAAGTTTTAAAATCAACAAATGAAGGGAGTTTTTATAACATACCTAAAATATGTAAAATATTAAAATAATAAAAATACACAAATAAGAGTGGGCAAAAGTTTTAACTTTTGGAATACAACAAAAATGTTTTATCGGCGACTGCATATAAGTCATCGAGTAAGCCTATCCTTTTAACTATCTAAACTCTCTCTTTTATTTTTTTAATAATCCCTGGCGGACGGCGGCTATTATTCCGTGCGTCTGCCGAGTGGAGTGAACAGTGGACACCGAGCGCGCATTCTATGTAATTCGAGGAGAACTATGAGAAGTATTTACATTTCAGAAGTTTCGTAGCCGCGGCCCGTGTGTACAACACAAGTAATTGCAACTGGCTTGTTTCCGTGTGTATAGTTGGTTCGATTGATAATTGAGATACTGATAGTGTTATGAGCACGTATCTGTAACTCGACACGATTGGAAAAGATATTATTTTTGGAAATAATACGGATTTTTGTAAGTATGTATTATTTCTGCTTGTAAAAAACAAAATAACGTTAACCCTAATGGTGGTGCCAAGGCACCTGTGGCACCTACCGTGCGCACGCCTATGGTTTAAAGTATTAAAATTTTTAGATTCGACTCATACCATAGTTGTATAAGTGAGGTTTCTTGATTCTGAATCCCTGCATCCGCAATTTCCTAGTGAGCCGCCGGTCAGATTGTCATCCTCTCAGATTGTCGAGGAACCAGATACATTTTTCGTCGAGTAAACTCGAGCTGTCAACCTTCCCACTAATCCTGTGATAAGGGTATAGTAGCTTTATCACGCGCTGCGGCTACAGTTCCTTCGGTTGAAAAAGCCACTAAATCTCACTGTTAAAAGAGAGAACTTCTAGAGCAGAATATTGGAAATAAACATTTACTGACACGGCCTCTTAAGTAAGTTGATAATGTTGATATTGTTCTGCTTTAGGTAGTGGGGGGGGGGGGGGTGGCAGGGTTCAAAAGGATATTAATTGATAAGTCTCTCTTTATTTACTATTTTAAATTTATATTGATTTCTGTTTGCAAAATGAAAACTTTTAATTCACTAAATGCAGATGCCTCTTATCCTTAGTACCCCAACACTCTGCACCCACTACTCACTCACATGTACCACATCACTAACCTGTCTCGCTGGTGTCACCTCAGGTCGCCACACAGTTATTCATCGCCGGAGAACTCACCTGCTCAGTGTTATAGCCAACTACAACTCACTGGTATCACTAGCAACAACTCTAACTCTGGTGTTGTTCTGAGGACTCGCTGGCATCAGAATCTCTACTCTATCCTGGTTGGCTGGTTCTTTAAGTACTTTCTGTCTGGGAAGTTTCTTGCCGCCCTCCAATTGTGTTGTGCAACCAGATCACCGTTCCGACTCGGAAGGCCACTAGTAGGAGTTGAGATACAACCGAAGAAGCGTCCAGACATTGTGATGCCTGGCGGAAAAAGAGTAGCAGCCAGATGACTTGTTTCCCACATTCCAGGCCAGGCTCCTTACACAGATGGTGGGGAAGGCGTATCCAGGCAGACTGCCTGTCTCGTAACGATCTTCAGTAACATATGTATTTTTGAAGTGAAACTTCTTTGCTGAGGGGGCTACAATTGTAGTGTGTTATGAGAATTCTGATCACATGAGAGGATAAGTTAGGTACATGGTGGGGGAACGGGTTTAGGAGGAGATGGCAGGGGAGAGGTAGAAATGATGCAGCATACTTTCACACTTGCATCCTTGCACATTTGCATGCTTGCATGTTTGCACACTTGCATCATTGCACACTTGCATCATTGCACACTTGCATCATTGCACAATAGCATAATTTAGCGCTCACATTCTTGCTTGCATATTTTTTTTTTGGATCTGTGACTTTAGCCAAAGTGAATTATGTTTCCTGTACCTAATAATATAATAAGCAAGAAGTTTCACGTGTCGTGTGGAGACTCCCCGCACATATTTTTTTGTATAAGGTTTTCAAGAATTTAAGTTATGAGATAGATCAGAGTATTCCAACTGTGCTCCCTGATTGATTCCCAGGTGCTCCATCATCGTCAGGTATGAAAATGACAAAAATTAGTTCATTTTGTAGATTTAAATAATAAGTAATATTGCCTCCATTTTCATTATTGTCTCTTTTATTATATACACCTTATTCATTCTTCCATGTAAATATCAAGTTTAATATGTATAACTAGCTGCAATACCCGGCGTTGCCCGGGCTGAACACAAGGTGCAGTTAGTAATTGTCTTCTTAATTTGAATGTCAAGTGTGAAAATTAAATTATATCACTTTCAGATCCCGACAGACGTTGTTCTGCCAGTTTATAGTTATTTACCTGGTCTGTATGTAATTTAGACTTTATAAAGCAATATAGAAAAAAAGCTGAAAAAAAAGAGATTACTAATATTGAAAAGATTCCATTATCTAGCTAATGCTCGGCCTGCATTCCAATGCCTCATTCATGTTTGTTTTGTAATATGTGTGAAGTAGTTCCACATATACAAATCATCTATCCGTCTCTATATATATATTTATCTCTATCTACATCTATATACATCTATGTATCTCTCTATCTCTATTTATCTCTTTATATCTACATGTATACTTCCCACTATCTCTATATCTTCTATATATGTCTATATAGCTCTATACATCTATAGGTATATCTCTTTATCTAGCCCATTTCATTCTCTATACCTTGCTCTATTTCAACTTATCTCTCCGTCTCTATCTCACTCTATATATATATATATATATATATATATATATATGTGTGTGTATGTATATATATATATATATCACTATCTCTGTCTCTCTTTTATATTTAAATAAATTGTGTAATGCGTGCGCACTTATACAACAAAAACAGATGAAGTGCCGCTATATTAAAATGAAATAAACACATTTTTTGACACGATTCGTCCTCCAACTATTAAAAAATAGTTATACCGTCTCAGTAGGTAACCTTCATGGGCATGCGCATAACAAATCACCAAAATTTCATCGCAATCGGATGAATGGTATAGGAACGCATACGGCACAAACAAACAAAAATTAAAGACATGACAAACGCATCAAACGATTGTGCGTTTAAAATTCAAGGCAACTCTATCTATTGACGAAGTTAAGAACAAAACTGTTATTAGCGCCTTTATTTTGCTAGCCACTGCGAGCTCCACTAAGCGGACTGGTCTCACCAAGGAGAAAAATATTAATTTGCCAGACCTTACTATGTGTATGATCGTGTGTCAGACATAGAGAATGACACTCACACACTATTTGTATGTCTATAACCTATGATTTTTTCTGTTATAAAATGAAATTATCACTTTTTCACTCCCTTAGGGATGGAATTTCATTTTAATATGGGGTCTATGTGTTCATCCAGGTTATAAGCTAGCCGTAGGCCAAATTTCATTCAAATCCATTTAGTAGTTTTTACGTGAAAGAGTAATAAACATACATCCATACTTACAAACTTTCGCGTTTATAATATTAGTAGGATATAACATAGATAGAACTAAACATTGATTGGGGCTCTATGACAAATGTTTGCTTCTATAAGGGTTCCGTAGCTGAAAGAGTATGACAACTGCGGAGTTAGAAGTTTAAATGAATATATAAATGTGTTGTTTATTGGCTATGATTTCAGATATTTCATTGGTTTTTAAATTCATCTCAGTAATAATTGTCAATTGTTATTGTTCAGTTTAGCAGCAGCTTTGTTATTTTTATTTGTAAATCACAATAACCAGAAAATTGTGAACAAGTTTTTTTATTGTTTGAAAATTTCAATACTCACAAATATAAACAAATATAAAGAAATGAGATAAAGTATATACTTTTCTGAGGTAACAGGTGTAACATTGCAGAATTCCCACCCCCTGCTATTTTTCTCATTTGAATAAGACTATTTTTATGTTTTTGTGAATTAATTTTTATAATTATTTTTATTTTAAATATTTTGTTGGTGTTCTAATTATTATTATTATTAATTTAAGTTATGTTTAGTAGTGTTTTATTATTTGTTTACTTCATAATTGAAAATTAACATGTGTATTATTTATGTTTTTTTATATGTTTTAAAGCATAGTATGGATAGTTGGCCGGTAGTTTTCGTAAACAGTCTAGAAAGAGTGAATATAAAGGACATGGGCGCGACACACTGTCGCCAGCAGATCATTTGTCACACCTCAAGATAGTGCGTCGTTGGAAAATCCCAGCACATGAACGTGTAATTGTGCACCAAGAAACTGGAACTTTCGCTGGGCGCAGTCTCGCCAGCCAATCAGGGCGAACCATGAGGTGGCGTGATGTGTATCCCCAGGCCAGTATTTTTCAGGAAATAATGTGATTGGTCAGTCGGTCCACGGGGTTGCCTCCCTTTGTTTCGTCTTATAAAGGGACGGTAACTGTGTGGTGAGTCTACAGTAGCAGTCGTGAAGTAGCAGTCGTTCAGTAGTCGTCTACAGTCGGGCAGTAGTGGTGGTTGTTGTCCGGTCGGCCCAAGGTGCGGCCGCACCGGCGGCATTTTGTAAGAAAAAATGTAACTTGTAACAAGAAATTAAAAATATATATATTTATATATAAACGAATCTTTAATAGTGTTTTCAATTGTATTTGTTATTATTCCGGGTTGCCGAGCCAGACGAACTCTGGAATGTAACACAGGTTGGATGTATTAGCTCTTTGAGCTCAGGGGCTAAATAGTTTGGTGGTTTTTTTTTTGTCGACATCACACGTATAAGAAACCTTAGGTAGGGAAACTGTGGAAGGAATCATTCAGAGCCTGTTGTAATCAAAAATCCCGGCACAATCCGGAAGTGATTTCAGGAAATCATTGTAATTCAAAATTAGGAAGTCTGGTCTGAGATTTGAGCTCGGTTAGTGCCTAAGAGCTATGATGAATAATGGATCCGACATCACAGTTATGACTTTTGCTTTTACTCAAAGAATGTACTTACATGCAGGTTTTGTTTTTTCAGCAGTGTGCCTGTATGGAATTGTGTGTTTACAGTTTTATTTATGTTGTAATAATAATTATATTAGTGTTCTTTAACTAACAATAGTCCTTCAATATTATGTTTGTAAAATCAACAATTTGTGCAATTTTGCTGTTAAAAATAATTATTAAAACAAAACAATTGTAACTGTTTAAAATCATACACTGCTTATCAATATTTAAGATTTTTTAAGGTACACAGTCATCAAGAATTACTGCGCATTCTAAACTGTTATTATAAAATAACTCTTTGTGCATTTGTTGGTTAGTCGCAAACTATGCTACCACATATTTACTAAATGTTGTTTTCAAGCGTGTGTGTGCCCTCACACACACACATGTACACATGAGAGAAAGAGACAAAGAGACATACAGATAAAGAAACATTGAAGCAGAGAAAAACAGAGTGAGAGACAGACAGACACACGAAGGGACACAGGGAGGTAACATGAAACAGCCTTGTAAAATATATGAAGTAATCTTAATACTACATAGGCTTACTTAATAATATTAACTTGTTTGAAAGGAACACAATAAACTGATATTCAATTTTCTTTTATCACTATTAGTGCTTAATGCTGTGCCCCCTTATCTCTTTCAGAGCAAGAGAACACAATCTTTTAACACCCTGCTGGTTTTACAAACAAATATTTTAAAAAAATAGCAATCACCAAAAAGGCTTTCTATCAACTTACCAACTCTAGGTGTTGAGAAAAAATTCAATTAAACACAGTTTCCAAATAAATTATATTTTGACTTGGGGCTCTTTATGAAATCAACGACCTCAGTTATTTGTATTCAGAATTATTTTATTACCCACAGAAAATGTTCATAAAAGTACAAAAGCATTAAAGAGCCGGTGAACTAAGTTAACAATCACCTATAATACTCAGGTATGTAACACTATTAAAAAATATTAGCTAAAATCAATATAAAATATATAGGGAAAAATAAGTTACTTAAAACTACTTCTTGGTTATGTATACTGATTATTTGATAAATCTTTTTACCTGTGCCTTAACTGGCACCAATGAATAAAACGGTGCATATTTAAAAAAAAAAAACAATTTCAAATTACTTAGCTTTCCAGCAATATTAAATTACAATTAAAGTCAACAACCAAGTATATTATTAATCTTAACAAATATGTATTGTAAATGTTTGTTAGCTGGAAAGTCAGGCAAAAAAAATCTAAGGACTTCAAATTTGTTTCTCCACACAACTTTGCATTGCTTTCTAGTCCAGTTCTTTGATACAAAACCATTTGATCGCTCATGAGTTAAAAATTGAAGTTTCCAAAGTAAGACTACTGTAGCTAGTCTAGCCATACTGAAATCTGCTAAAACATGCGAATCACCAATCCACGACAATGTCGTCAACGTCTTATATCAGCCATGCCCAATTCTTGATGGATAAGTATCAAAAAAAGTACTTACAGGAAGTAGCTTGGCTTCTGGGTTGTAGCCGTGTCCTTAGCGAATAATTCACTGATGTTTCAGTCAACATTATCAGGGAGCAGTTACCTACTGAAAGTCGTGAAAACCTGTGAACATTATTAAAAGTACTTACAGGTTCGCTGCCACACTGGTACTGCGTAAACCTTGTAACACTTTGGCTCGTCAATATACATGATGATATTGTTCCAATTTAATTATTGGTAAATAAAATGTTGTGCACTGCAAAGCCAAGCTATTAGTATTTGTTGAACACAGGAAACAGTGCGCGCCGTGGACGCACGTCAAGCGTGCTTCCAGAAGAATGCAGTCGCCCACTCTAGTCTCTTTTTCACGCAACATTTTTCTTCAGCAACACAATGTGTCGTACTTGCACACACAAATCTAATATTGCCAACTGTCTGTCTAGCCTCGTAACTAACTATTTGCGACTCCCTGTGCGACTTCTATTTATTATCATTTTTACTTGCATTAAAGTCTTGTTACCTCTTCCTTCTTTTACCAACTCTGTTTAACATCAGGTCCGCAACAAATAACAATACCTCGGAATCTGAAATAAACTAAGACCAAATAAATTAACCAAAAACAATATTAAAATTATAAAAATCTGAACCAAAATTAGTTAACCGAAAAAATAGTTATTTACATTGATGCAAAAACAAGTGTAAACAGACATAGGCGGATTAAATTAGTTACATCTAAAAAAAAAGGCAAAGGTGAGGCAGAAAATTCACAAAATTTAAAGAATTTTTATTCCTAAGTTAAACAATTCTCTCAAATAAATTTTAACTGTGTTATAAAGATGACAATTATTTAGCTATCCTTACTTGTTCAAAAAATTCATGAAAATGAGACTTTGACATGGTATTATGCAAAATCTTTACAAGATTTTTTCTACAAAAGTTAAGTTACCTAAAGAGGATACAAGTTTGGCAGTGTTTCATGTAAATTTACACAATGTGACATATATAACTTCTAGTATGTAATTTTGTCAAACCTCTGCTAGTCCACCAACTCAGATATGTAAGGTGAATAAGTCCATCACTCTCTCGCTGGAGTGGCAAACATTAAAATAAAAATTTATAAATGACTTTACTAAATACTTTGTGCCTGAGAACGATGCAAAAAGGAAAACATTAGCGTAGGCAGGGCAATTTGCATGAAATTTGACTGTTGACTTTATAAAAAATAAACATGATTTTTATAAAGTTACTAACATATTTAGTAATAAAACATGCAATTACAAGTAACACCAAAAACCATTAACAAGAAGTAAAGTGGTAACCTGATTAAATTGTCTCACAGAAAATATTTAATAAGTAATCCAAAATGTTTTTTTGCTTAAAATATACACAAAATTTATTTCATTCTATTTAACTAAAAACTAAGGCAGCCAGAAAACATTCTTTTACCTTTGCAACATAAATATGGGTACACAAAATATATAAATATTAACAATAATAAAATAAAGTTTTCTATAAGTTTTTAATTTCACCAAAAATTATTAAAACAAGGTCCTTAAAAAATTATCAGTCCATTGTCACTTGATAATCCTACGATCAAGGCACAGCAATTAAATTGAAACAATATATAATCATCATTACAAAATGCAGTTTGTTTCCATGTCTCAAACTTAAGGGCGCCGTCTGGCTAGAGAGTAAACGCGTGACCGCGTACATAGCATGTCGTTCTTGCTCGGAGCTGAGTGGCGACATTCGGAACTACTCTTATCTCCTCCTCACTGCCCCACCCCACTAGTACCCACCCTCCTCCCCAAGCCGACACTGCTGGCCAGATAAGAGCTGCCCTGCTGCCTCGCCATGTGTCTGAATCACTCTGAGTCCTTTAGTTTACCGTAGCCGGCGTGCCAATTGCATGTATTTTTAGTGTAGCGATATAGAAAAATACTTATTTTAGTGGTTGATAGTAACATGTTAACACTAAGTTATTGTGTATATGTCACATGGACAAATGTGACTGCATACGTAAAAAATAATTCTCTCTGAATTACTGACTTAGAAATACATGTCTGGACACTACTTTACAATGATGGTTGATTACAATGTGATGTTTTCCCGGTTATTCGCAAAACTACTTCAAAACCTCTATGGTGCCACCAGCACAGTCACGCTGTGAATGAGCATTTTAATTTACATATATTTAATTCCAAAAATGTTTAACTTTTGATTTTTTCTTAATTTTTATCTATATATTTTTTAAATTTTGATCGGTTACTAAATTAACAGCATTTCTGCACCAAGGGCGCGGGCAGTTTTATTCAGTCTCAAGGGTGTCATAAATACGTAGGCAAACGCAAATTTCCAGACTAAAATCAGTAGTAGCGATATTTTAAATACAAATAATTTAAAAGGCACACATTTTTACTAACGGCTGTTACATTTTGAGTTTTGATGATGGAATTTTTTTTTAAGTTTAAGAATGTTTGGTATGAAATAAAAAGTAGATAAGTTTTAAAAAAGTTTGATAACAAATGAAAAGAATCTAAATCATCAAAGAAAAATATTTATTCAATAATATTAAATCTTCAAGTAACAAAATAAAAATATACTTTACAGCAAAAAAGATTTTCTTCAAGGCAGCTGCAAAATAAATTTTTGTCATTCAACTTTCTTCATAAGCACTGCTCTAAACAGTTTTTCCAGTATGACAAATTGAGTAAACGAAATCCATCCCTCTCGGCACAGACTACAGGTTTAGGTAGATTTCGAAGTACCTATCGCTTCATGAAATGTTCAAAAAACTTCTATAAACTTCTGTAACTTTTTAAGCATCCTGTACGTTCTACAATATTAAAAATTAATCGAATGAACACTGTCTTATTCCATGGCCCAAAACTTTCTTAAAAGATTTAGTTCAATTCATCCAGGACTGAATAATATAGAACGTATTTCATATTACGCCTACGCATTTATTACCTTCTAACACTACTTTTCATACCTTGCACTAATAAGTGGTCACAAAAAAAATTTGCTTTGGATCATTGTTTATGATAATATGAAGATAGTAAAAAAATAAATTTCAACATATTTTATAGGAACTATAAAACTTTTTTCAACCTCTATTATAACTGTAAATAGTTTGTCATATCGACAATTGTTTCAGCCAAAGGTTTTGGATAATGTTTAGGAATTTTGCAATAAATTATTTCATTTTTGATAGTATATCAACTAAAAAGTTATGATTTTTTTTTGTCTTTTAACCATTTTTATTCCCACGGCTTGCAGTAATGGCTGGTTACATAATATTTTACTTCATATAAACGTTCTTGACAATATATAGAAAGTTAAATAAAAATATGAATGTCTTTGATAGTGTCGGTACATGGTACGGAATTTTGTTTAGTTCTTTTTATCTCCACATGAAATTTTTTTCAACTTCTTGCGGTCTAATCAAAAATTGTTTTCGACCAAAGTTTTAGATCAAAAATAAAAATATACATTTAACATTAATTGTTATATAATTCATTTTTAAGGGTTTTACCATAAATAAGAACGTATTTAATATTGTACATGGTATGGGAATTGAGTTTTTTTATATTTCTACCCTTGCTATTTACAACCCCTTGAGCAATCGTTTGGCTCATAAAAAATTGTTTCAGACAAAAAAATTTGTTAAAAATTATAACATTTACAAACAATACTAACAGATTTGATGATGTGTCTACTAAGGAAGTTACGAACTTTTCTATCCTCAATCTCATGTTTTTTCCGACCCTTGCATTTATGGTTGGTCGTATCAAAAAATGTATTCAAAGGTTTTTGGTATTGCTCCTACGTGTTATAATACGTCCAAACGATGCAATATTTGTCATACTATGGGATTTAAAGCGATTGTTAAGTTACCTAATCAAAACCTTCCCCATTTTACCCCTTTGGTGGGATTATGCCCATTAAAGAATTCGACCAAAATTTTATTGCTATATTTTATTTATCAGTTCGGAAATTATTTGTGCACAATTAAGGCAGTATCGTGTCCATAAATTGTATATGTATATACACATAAACGTTTGATTTCACGATGGCTTCGGTATCTATACAACATTAAACGAAAAATTCTCTGAAAATTTTCCTGCAGTCGCACTTTGGAAACGGCTTCAATAACAATAGGTAGTCTTTCTTCGAAATATACCTAAGAAACCACAAACCAAACAAAATAGAAGAAGAAAATAATGCATAGAGATAACCCACAAAATAAAATTGTTTTTCAATATAGAACTGTGTTAAATATTTATTAAATTTTTGAATGTATTTACATACAGTCCAAAAATAAACATTTTTTTTCCAACAATGTCCACACCTTTACTTTCTTATTTATGCAGATACCAATTTTACATGTTCTGTTTGAAATCACCTTCTGCATTCAGTTTTCTCGAACTCACCACACACATATGCACGAGCACATTTAAACTGGTTTTCTTGTTAAACATCATTTCCCAATCTGAATGACACTTGGCATATTACCTGTATAAATACTAGTCCTATAAAAAGTACATTGTAAAACCCAATATTTAAGTTGAAATTAAACCACCGTGTTTTCTAAATATCTTCATTGAAGGACTACATCATGACACGTTAGTGTGGTTCTGACAAATAAAATGTAAGATTGAGCAGCGAGCTTGATAACATCTTCAAAATCTTGTTTGTAAATATCATAAATCCTTTCAACCCATTACAATCCCTCTGCTTATGAATGTGTTAACTCACTATCACCGTTATGGAAATAAATTCCATATTGTTTTTGTTTCCTTCTTAAATATATATGTATGTTATTTATAAATATATTTATAATATAATTTTTAATATTGTTCTTACATAGTCCACAGACGATACTGAACAAAATTGCTACCTATTATTTACTTAGGTTCTCTCTTATGGGAAGATTGTGGGTTTAGTTTGGGTCCACCAACTCTGGTAGTAATGAATTCATGTAGAACTGTATAAGTTTATCTTCCATTAAACGTTTCCAGAAATGGTCATCTTTTGTGATTTTCTGAAAAAGCATTCCTTTTGGAGTCCAAACGACAAAAAGGCAGAATTGGCGACCTGTAATATGGAGTTGTCCCTGAATTTGGTACATGTACATATCACCGATCTTGAGATGCATTTTTCCATCCTTCAGTTCACAAAAATTAATTTTTTTTCTCCAGAATTGCCGTTTCAGGAAGCATAGTCTTGGCAGTTGCAGGGCATTTGATTTCAATGATGCCATCACTACCAATGAGCCCATCAGGCGATGCTGCTAGAAATTGTATATTTTCGTCAATGTAAAGTCCTGAAGGAATTATGATTAAGCCCAGCTCCTGTTCCAGCTGAGTGACTGCATGAGGTTCGTTCTCAATTCCATATTTAGTTGCTTTGTTTCCAGAGAAGGTTGAATATAAAATAGATAGAACTGTTTTAGAGCTGTTTCTCTCATTCGACATATTTTTCCAAAATTTGAAGCCGTCAGACGCTTTGCTCGTTCACATTTCCACAAGATACAGTGCCTTTGTCCAGTGGTTGATGACTGGATATCCTGAATTTTTTTGCTGTCACACTGCAGTGCTCTCAAAAATTCTTCTTTTTCTTTTCGTATTTTTCAGGATTCATGTCTGGTATCTGTGAAACATTGCCATAATGTGAGTCTTCTGAAAAGTTAATTTTTTACATGCTTTATATTAGCTTCACCTGTATGTTTGTTTGTCTGTCCGTCTGTAACTCTTTCGACTAAGAGTGAGTGGCTCATCACTGTAAAATGTCCCACCAATTTCATTACGTTCGTTAGCCGAGCGGTCTAAGGCACGCGACTTCTGTGACGTCAGCTTTCGGATTCAGCAATCGTGGGTTCTACTCCCGGCCACGCCGAAAAAAAAAAAGTTTTTTTTTTTCCTGTAAATTCTAAGACTATATCCATACATCTAACTGTAAATGATTCGGAGAGACTTTACCATTTCTTTGTGACGTTGCAACTCCAAATAGTTATCTCAGATGGTAATAGGTAGTGTCGGTAACTCATTTCCCTATGATAATTATACATAAATATAGTTTAAAAATCTAAAAAAACATGCTTTTAAAGAATATCAAACTAAAAAGTTAAAAATAAATATAGTTTAAAAAACTAAAGAAACATGATTTTAAAGATTATCAAACTAAAAAGTTAAAAATAATTTTAAAATTTAATTTATGACAATAGTATATAAGCAATACTAGTATAAATGAGAAAAAAGCATGGGGCGCTTAATATACAAAAAATATGGCACAAAGCGCCTCAAGCTTTTTTCTCATTTATACTAGTATTGCTTATATACTATTGTCATAAATTAAATTTTAAAATTATTTTTAACTTTTTAGTTTGATAATCTTTAAAAGCATGTTTCTTTAGTTTTTTAAACTATATTTTTTTAGTCTTCTTTGTGGGGTTTTCCAAGCGCCTCTTTTTTTCTTTTTTCAGCAGAATTTTTTTTTTGCTTTTAAATATTTTTTTGAATATTCACCAGGACTGTGATTTGTGAATTTTGACGTGACAACGTCTAATAAATCGATGAACACTGGCTGCACGCACGAAATTGTCCCACTACGGATGTCCCACTACGGATGTCCCACTACTGATGTCCCACTACGGATGTGTTTACGCATGCGTGGCATCTCTCTGGTATGTTGCGGACGGTAAAGAGAACTCGGCCGGCACGTGGCGGCGTACTGGTTCGAGGTTATTGTTGTGCACCGTGCCACGGGAGTATATTCGCAAGGAAATGGCGTTCTTACAAGTACGTATTATTTTAATTACTAGTGTAAATCAGTATATTTAAACAGTGTTGTATGAGTATTGTTTTAGCTGTGTAACTAAATATTTATTGCTGGTATGATATTTTTCACGCTTTAGTTTTACATTGGTAATTATTTGTCATGAGTTTTTATTTGATCAACTAAATCACACACCGTATTATAGTTATGAGGCCACGAGCGTGTAAATATTTCGAGTCCAACAGAGAATATGCTAGTTAAAAGAAATTCAAACAAATATTGTGCGTGGAATATTATTAATTTATACCATCTGAAAAAATTGTTCTCAATATAGTGTCTTGGCCGTGTGATTAGTATGGATGACTTCCAATCCAAAGGTAATCGGTTCGATTCTCGGCAGCTGCAAAAATTTTTTTTTGTACTTGTAAAATAAATACGGCGCACGCAACATTGAATTAATGAATGCAAATAAAAGTAAATTTATTAATTAAATAGTACATTTCATTTCACTCCTTTGTATCTATACAAAATAGTGATAATTCAATAGAAACAATTAAATTTTATTCATAAAAGTATGCAGAGGTAGATTTTATCATAAAAAAGATAGAAAAATTAAAAAAAAATTTCTTCCTCAAAGAATATAATATTTTTAATGCCTAAATGGTTTGGTTGCAAAAACCTATTACGGCTGTCTCAGGCCGAATATGATATTTCATTTTCTTCTGGATCAATCATTTCATCGATGTTTTGTTATGACGTTGTCACGTTAAACTATTGTCCGTAAACCGACTTTACAGACAACAATATATATATATATATATATATATATATATATATATATATATATATATATATATTTTTTTTTTTGGTGAGTTTCGGCTTGTTCGTTACCATCTGCATTGCACGTAATCACGGAAAGTTCACTTCTGGTAAGGTATCCACCACGGAGAGAAAAGTTGACTCTTTTACCACTAACAAACTTTGCAACTGTATTAGTAAAAGACTCAGCTCTATTTGTTGTCATGTTTTTCAAGAGACTTTCTGCATGATGGACTACCAGATTATTTGCTGACATTATTTCATCCCACATGCCCATACTTTTCATACTTGGAACTATATTCTTTTCTGTGCTTCTAGAACCATCACAATAGTATTCTCGTTCACTGCATTTTGAATTGTCCCCGAATACATGAAATGGTCCCCGAATACATGAAATGGTCCATTGTGAATATCACTCCGTAATTCCTTTACACATTCTTGTTCAGTTATTCCTCCGACAGGGGGAAGAGTAGGAGAAGGGCCACTATCGCCCTGAGCAGGCAAGTCCTCGCCCCCCCCTCCCCCTCCCGCCATCCGGCGGGAGAGATAGTAGCCGGCTGCCGGTACAGCTACAGAGGGCGCCACGAGGTGGCTAGCAGTTTCGCCCGTGCATACGTTTACCTTTATTAGTGCCTCAGAAGATTTTCCGCGGTGACATGCCTGTTTAAATGCAGGAATCAATGCAAGAAGGTCTAGGGCGCGTCTGACTGGTGAGTTCCTTAAATTCTGACGATTTTTACTGCACAAAAAAATAAGTTGAGAAGAGCCATATTCGTGATATTGGCGGGGTCGCAAAAGTGTTAAGGTGGGTATGAAACAACTTAAATCCACCAGACCGACGTCGAATGTTCTTTTTACTCCTTTCCTGCCCAAACAAAAATTGAAAATCTCAAGTTCTTTCTAAAGGAGAGATATAGAGGTAAATGTCTACAGTGGCTTCCTTCCATCGTCCAGACGGCGCCCTTAATCCAAAGTTTAAAGTGGGCCGAAAAGAAATTGATTTCACTGTGACTCTGCTTTGAAAGCCAACACCGCTAAACGTGCACCAATTTCTTAATAGGGGTAAGATGTAGTTCATAAATGGGTGATGTGGAACATAAAAATAGTTGGTTGGATTGCAAAAAAAAATGGTAAAGTTATGCAAATATTGGTAGAATTGCTGTTAAACTCTTAGGTCGCAGTTCTATCTTAATAATGGTATTTAAAAGAATGTGTTAAATATCAGATTGGGCCACAGGCCACATTTCATAGTTTGAGTTCTGGCTTGTGGTAAAATTGGTAAAATGGCATTTTTACCATTTATTTCAAATCACACTGTAATGGTTAAATTGCTATGGCTGAATAAGTGAAAGTTTCAGTGACCACAAGTTCTGAAACAGGGAAAATGTCAGCTTAAAGTTTATTAAGCCAGCAAACAGCAGTTGATGCAGACAGTTAACTAAATCTGCTTCCATTATCATAAATACCAAAATGAGCAAATGGACTTATTTCAAATTGTAGTGCTGATAGTCTTGTAGGGGGTAAGCCCCCAATGGGCATTTAAAGATACAATTATTTACTATTAAACCTTGCTAGCCAAAAATATTTTGATTGCATGGGAATGTTCTGCACCAATTTCTCATGAAGCTACGTTGTTGGGTGAAGAAATTTTCCGCAATACTAAGGACATGCTGGCTGAAAAAAATTATAATGAGTGACAAAGAACTTATTCGTGTAAATGAAAGCTGTGAGGAAAAACATTTTGAACAATTAAATGTGAGATTTCATCACACAAATTTAACCGGGGGAAAAAAAAAAAAATGAGAAAATATTTCTTTAGGTTATAAGATTAATGTATTAAATATCACAAAAGCATATCTTACGTGGAATTTACTAATATTGCAAAAAAAAATGTAGTTATAAAAAAATCCCAAGTGAGAAGAATAAAAATAATTTTTATAAATGTGCCATTATTGATTTATGGACTTATGATCATTTTGTAGAAGACAGCGAGAAATATCAAGAAGTTAGTGTTAGAAATTTTCAAACGGAGATGATAAGTAATTGTCAACTATTATTATTAAAGTAATTCCTCCAAATTATACCCCTCTAGTTCAACCTTGAGATGTTTACTTGTTTCTCAAATAAAATATCTGATAAAGCACGTATGTACCGAATGGTGCTTATTTGTTTGAATATTACCGAAAAATAAATTCTCCTGAAGACTCAATCAAAGTTCAATCAATAGTTCATCAACAATTTGTGATAAGATTATCTGTTATGCTAGGTACACCTCCAAACTTTCTGATAAACGGGAATTGTTTTTGAATGTAAAGTTTGGTTTCCAAAAGATCTTTTTAAAAAATAATTGTTCATGCAAATAAACTTAATGTATTAACTGTGCAAAATGCCATAATTTTTTTTTCTCCTGTGTTTCTATGATTATCATGCTGATAGTATGTAATTAAAAATCAATAATTGTGTAAAAATTTGGTCATATTTATGCATAGGTATAAATAAAAACTAACTGGAACAATTTTTTATGATAGTGATTATAGATTTAATTATTTAATATAAGATTGCATTTATAACTATAGAAGTATTTAAAGATATGATTTTAAAATATATTAACTATGAGTAAAAAATTAAAATTATTCTAGTGCCAAGAATATTTGTAGATTATTAATAAAGTTTTAAATTATTTATTTAATTTATATATATATAAAAGAACCCAACAGGAAGATCGTTCCAAGACCATCCAGATGTTAGGCAAACGTGCTGTGCTACTACTATTCACCGAACAAAAAAAAACTAGTATAGCTGCGCTCATAACTTTGAAGACTTTTCTCGAATTGGCTGGCTAGTGCTCTTACTTACTTAACAGGGTGAACACCCTACCTATCATTCAGCCTCATTACGAAGTCAGTTTTCCATGTCATGCCATCCCCATGTCGTGCCATCCCCTTTACAATAGTTTCGTACCACTCGCCTGTCATCGAGGTGATCCGGGATTCGAATCCCAGTGTGTCCTTCCACAATAGATATATAAAAGTGACGGGTGTTGCAGCAAGGAGGGAAAGATCCATGGAGGCCTGGCAACCCTTAAATTGTTTCTTGGCTTTATGCTTTTTCCATGCAGTTAGCATCAAAATTAGAGTTTGGAATAGCAGATATGTCATATCCTGCCCTCCCACAACAATAGATGGACGTTTGTGCACCACACTTCACACAGTTATGTGAGATTGTAGTGGCTTGGACACATGCGGTTACTGACCCAAATGCTCATATATCTGAGTAGTGTCTTGGTTCGGGCCCGAGCCTATGACCCTTGCCATATGAGTGCAAACTAAGGACCAGAGCCAGTGGAGGTTCATTAATGGAAGGCGGATGAATTGGTTATGATCATGTAATTTAAAAGTGCTGGTCAATACCTGTTGCTTTTGATTTCAACTGAGTTTTTATGATTTCATATACAAATAATTTTCAAAGATTTTATAGGCTCATATGATGCAATTTCACCGGACTTTGATAGTCACCATTATAACACTAACCCTTTAGATAAATTAGTAAAACCAAAGTAGAAATTAAAGTTACAAGTTGGCTTTAAATAAAAATAGTTTTATGTGTGTGTGTGTAATATATATATATATATATATCAAATAATACAGGGGAGAGCTTCTAGAATCTCCCTTTACAAAGGTTGTGCCTCACAAAAATTAACGGTCCAGGGTCCGAAGACTTCAAGGGCCAACACTGACCACTTTCTCCCAAATTATGGGGAAGTACCTTTGGCTTTTGTAGTCACAATTAGGTTCTAATTTTTTTTTCTTAATTTTGCTGTTGTTGGGCTTAGATTATTCATAAAATAAAAAGTTTATGGCTGTCAAGCTTGAACCAATCTAAAAATCTATTAACTGCTATTATAAATCTTGTGCCAGAAATTAGGCATTTCGTCACCTTTTTTAATTTTTTCTATAATTATAAATTTTTTGGGGATTCTTATTTTTTTAATTTATCTGGTTGTTAATGGGGGTGATTTACTTTTTGTTAGGCCGGTCTACGCCATGGATTTAAACTTTGTGCCAGTGGACCGAAGCCCCCAGGGGGCCAATCTGATATTTTGCTGTCTAATGTGGACATGGTCAGCCCGGTTGAAATTTCTCTCGCCTGCAGTCACGTCCCGAGTTTGTAATTTTAATTCCCTGCATGACCAAAACTGCATAGAGCAGCTCCTGGGCTGCAAGCTGCTACCTTGTAGAGACCTGCTGAGAATAGCATGTCTCGTCACGAATGGGGATCCAGTGGAGCTGTGTTCCCAGCGGAGTGGCGTTTTCTGTACCCCCCCCTTCTCTCTCTCCACGTCACTTTAGTTCTGAGAAATCAAGCTAGGAGCAGTGACCGGACGGGGCGATGGCCTAATTCAAAAACCTTCTCCCTGGTCCGACAGACACATCCCCGACATCAAGCGGAGGAAAAAGTAACCGCGGGCCTGGTCGCCAGTGTGCAGAGCTCACCCTCATGACACCTGGTGGCAAGTCAGCTCACCGCCTCAAGTAGTTCTCCCTTACGCCGCTAGAAAGTAGCGTCGTGGTGCCATAAGGCACTATGCTTTCTTCTCGCGGCCTGTAGAAGTCGATTGTTCGTTGCCTTCGTTTCTGTCCGGTAGAGAGCGCGCATGTCGTGTTCTTGTCACGCCCGCCTCGGACTCCTTCGGAAATTTTTGGCTTAGAACTGAACCTTCCCCCCTCCTCCCTAGAGCTTTAGTGCCTGTTTTAATTAGAAGCCTTGTCCGCCATCGTGGCACTTAGTTCTCTGAGCTCGGCTGCTGACCACGTGTTCTCGGCGTCCTCTGCGCTAAGAGGCTTTTCGCGGGAACGGCGATTTTCGGTTGCACAAAAGATGTAGTCAGTTGCTTAAGGGATGTGATCCCATTTGTACAGTAGCCAGGCAGAGGTAGTTTTTAGAAAAGTCATGCGTAGTTAAATTTTTTTATTTATATTTAATTCTAAAAATTCTGGTTTCCTTCGCGCATCCGCGAATTCTCGGTGCGCGTCATCCTGATGTCGGCGCGAGACACCTCGCGAGCCCTGTTTCCACACCCTGTTTGGTGAGTAATCCTTTTTTTTTTCTCCCCTAATTCCCGTTGTTGGCTTTCACGCCAACTGTGTATGACTGTCTGGACGCAGGTCTAATTCGTTTTGAATTTGGGCTGTGTTTCAGACAGGGTCGAAGTTACGGAGGAGAGAAATTGCTCCCCGCATGATCTTTGGGACCTCCAGCTGATCCCCCCTTTTAGAAGAGTTTTCCCCGCAGTCCGATGTCATCCTGGAAAGACCCGGGTGATATGAGATATATATTTTTTCCACTTGCATATAAGGAACTAAATTCATAAAACAAAGATACCAGCGAGCAGTGCTTTAAGGACGTCATCCTCAATAATCTGTAAAATCGAGGAAACTCATATATATATATATGTAATCGTTGGGAGCTATATTTGAAATTTTGTTAATGTAATCATTTGTTTGTTAAGGTGTAATATGTATTGTTTTAAATAATG
Organism: Bacillus rossius redtenbacheri; assembly: GCF_032445375.1. NCBI lineage: Eukaryota > Metazoa > Arthropoda > Insecta > Phasmatodea > Bacillidae > Bacillus > Bacillus rossius. Next base: position 203,183,772 of record NC_086330.1, read on the forward strand.
CCGGGGCGCCCCCTTTAACATTGTTAATTACTAAGATTTTTATTGTCAGGTTTAAATAGTGCGAACACAAAATTCCTTAATATTAAACTAGGAAAACCTATAGACCAAGCTACCGATGTTGTGTATTTATTTATCAAATACCTTCTTCATTGTAACGATCCATGAACTCCCAAGTTAGTAGTGTGCAGGGAGTGAAAATTTTGTCTTTGTTCACCGTCTCGTGCCCCCTCTGGTAATTAATTTTAAATTTTCTTAATATTTTGCCCAGCAGTTTCCAAGGACTTTTTGATTAATTTAAAATAATATAAAAATTGGGCACGAGGGGCGTTGCAATTGGTAGCAGAGCATGGTTTGGTCTATAGGCATACCTAAATAAAGTAAACATACCTAAAATAAAATATAAAAAAACTAATTAAAATAAAAATTAATTAATTTTTTGTGAAACCAATTTTGTTTTTTTAACATTGTAAACTGATCACTGGTACACCCAGTAGGTATATTGCTTTTCTATTTTAAAGTTATGTTTGAGTTTTAAAGTCCCGTGCGGACTTAGTCTGCACGCGGCACAAGAAGTCGCGGCGTCCGGTCCACTAGCGGGCCGGCAGCGAGACGTGTCTTATCTCTTGCCTCAGCTGGCATTCCCACCCCTCCCCCCCCCCCCCCCCCGCTCAAGCCAGCGACACGCCCGTAATCTGAGGGCGACGACACGGCCCTTTTCCTCCCGCACACCCCTCTCCCTTGTCCGTCGTGGCAGACGACCTTGCGAGCGGCAGGTCAGTCCCCCTGTTGACGTATACAGGTTGGCAAGTCAAACTGACAGGGGAAGTTCGCGCAGTTGTCTGAGTAGTATGGCGACTTTATACGCAAATAGGTTTGGGCACATACCCCCCCCCCCCCCCTTGAAATTGTGACTTACTCCCCGTGCATTGGGGCTAGTTGGTATTTTATATTAATATAGGAGCCTTATGAGGTATTTAAAATTAAGATAGTTGTTAAGGGAGGAGTATTTATGGTGTACGTTTGAATTGTACATGTGTGTTAAATTTTTGTTTTAATTAGAAGTAATTTACATCCGAGCAGTATGTTTAAGCCGGAGTTATTGCTGTCAGATGAGCTGACCTATGAGTTACAGCTACGCAATTTGCCCTCCAGTGGCAATGTCTAAGTCCTCAGGAAGAGGCTCAGGGCCGCCTTTATGATGGCGTGCCCACTAGTGTATCGAATTTGGATTTAGATGTAACTGAAGAATTCAACCTTGCTTGCGCCAAGTTTTATGATATATCGGATTTCGTAAGCTATCTAGATGTGGAGGAAAATTTACCCAATGTCGAGCGACGTATAGTCAGGCTAAAAATGTTACCCGACGTTTCCAAAACCTGAAACAGCTTTCGGCAGACCTTCTCCATGGAATTTATATAAAAGATGTAGAACGATGTTTGCAACAGACGGCAGGTTCCACATAAAATTGGCGGCGAGAGCAGCCTTTTTGGAAGACACACGACGCAGTCAGCATTATGTGGCTGAGGCACAGGCTTTAGGCATCGATTGTCCCGCCGTCCCGGAAGGGGACTCTACTAACTTGTCCCTGGGGGTGGAGCAACCCAACACGCGACCATCAGGAGTACGGGCGACGGTAAACAGACAGGAGAGAGAAACAAGCCGATCGCCAGACGCAGCCCCTGACTCACAGCCACTAACGTCGCTTCCAAACCAACCGATACCCGTATCTACCACTCATTCTGAGCCGCTTGTGCAGTTGACGACAGCGGCGACAAACATTACAACGGGTCACGTGACAACCCACCCCATCACTAGCGTGACATTTTCACAGGGATTACCAACCTTGGCAAACCACATGACGCAACCATACCCACCAAACATGTTTTTCCCGTATCCGACCGCTCAGGGCTATTTTAACCCTTATGCGCAATTTCAGCCACAGTTTCCTTCATGGCAAACCACCCCACTTCCGAGTGCTGGTATTCTGCAGCCGCCACTCACAACGCCCCAGCTCACTCCACCACAAATCAGCCCCTCGGGTGCGACTCGGGAACAGACTCAGTCGCACCCGGTGTCACACCAGCCTTCACCTCAGCCGGCAGGAGCCGCGGCTCAGCCCCACGACTCAGTATTGAGGAGCACGACAGCCTCAGAAAGTGGCTACAGTTTCTAAGGAAAAATCACCCATCCTGTAGAAAGGCTACTGAAGGATTTGCCAGAGGCGTCGGGTCTGGACGCACACAAACTGATTGATTTCCTTCGAGTCTTGTTAAAGCTACGGCAAAAGGGAGGGATTCCCGACAAACAAATTTTTGAAATTGTTTACCCATACACCCAAGCTCCCTTAAGTGAGCGAATCATGGCAGCCATTGAGAATGACCTCACTTTCGACGAGTTTCATGAAGACGTGTTAAATTTTTGTATACCGAGTAGGCTACTCACAAACATCCGTTTGGAGTGGTTTAACCGCTTGCAGCAGCGTACTGAAGCCTTGCCAAATTATGTTGCTGACATACGGGAAGCCAACCAGGTACTCAGGCTAAAGGTTTCAGAGAGAGAGGTCGTGAGTACGATTCTAGACGGTTTGAACCCAGCGGAGCGCTCGCGCTCAGTGTTCCAGGCAAGCCCCCAAAATTATGCTGAGCTAGATAAACTTTGCGTACACACCACAAAGATAGAATACGCTGATTTTCAGCGAAATAAACAAGCCACATTCGCTAGTCAACAAGGTAGCAGCGCGGGAACGGAGCGCAGTAATTCGCAACATAAGAATGCAGCACAGAAACATCAGGGCAATACATTTTTCTCTTCAAGGCCACAAGGGAGATATCAACAAAATGCACATTGTAATTTCTGTAAAAGAGACGGACATTCCCTGTCCCAGTGTTACCACAAAAACAACAAACAAAATGGCGACACTCCAAAAAACGCATAACGCGGTGGCCCGAACAACCTTATTTAGGGTCACCGAAAAATTCTATTGTTAAAATTTTTTCTTATAATTGGGAAGTTCAACTTGCGCTAAGTAATGGCAGTACACAATAACCACCATTACACAAAAACAATAATCCTAACAACAAGGAGTCCAGGAATAAAAGTAACAAGCACAATAGCAGGAGAAATAAAATTAAGGGAAATGGTAGTTCAACGCACACGTACTCATGTAAAACGTGTGTTGATCCTACAAATAAGGGCAAGAGAAAGTGCCACCAAATTTTTGGCAATATTCCTACAGTAATTCCGTATGCAGTAACAACGATTGGCGAACACACCATACCGGGACTAATTGATATGGGATCAGCGCGCAGCCTAATTTATAGGCAGTTGTTTAACAAGTTAAAACAGAGTAAATTAATTCTAAGAACTGAGACCACTAAGTTACAATGTTTCACCGCTTCAGAGCAGCCATTAAATATTATGTTAGCAGTTGTGATCAAGGTGAAGATTGATTTATATTCATGGAATTTCCCATTTTTGGTGTCTGATCAACTTGCCACAGACCTAATCTACGGGTCTGATTCCATTGCCAAGACAGGTCTAATCATTAATCTTCAGGCGAAGAATTTTGTTTTCAAATTCAACATGGGTAATCCTATTCCTTCTGGGACCCCTGAACAAATAGTTTCAGTTCCGGCCGAGCCAACGGCAGCCATCTTGGATCAGGGTAACACCACTTCACATGAGCACCTTAATACACAGCAGCGGGCCGCCATTGATAAATTATGCAGTAGTTTTCCAGATGTCTTGACTAGTAAACTAGGTCGCACAAATTTAGTCGAGTACCAAATTGAGTTAGCGGATAAGATACCAGTGAGATCTCACCCTTATCAATTTTTAGGCCCTAAGATGCAGACGATGCGCAATCATGTTCAGGAGCTTTTGGACAAAGGGGTAATCGAACCCTCGACCTCCGCCTACAGTTCCCCAGCTTTTCTGGTGCCTAAGGGCAAGGATCAACAACGATGTGTAATTGATTACAGAAAAGTTAATGAGAAAATAGTCATACAAAACATACCTTTGCCCGACCTAAACACTGCTTTTCATTGGTTCATTAAGACTAAATATTTTAGTGTGTTTGATCTAAATTCTGCTTATCACCAAATTCCCCGTACTGCGGATTCTAAACCCATCACTGCCTTCTGTGTCCCTTGGAACTTGTACCAATACACGGTAGTACCTTTCGGACTGGCCACGGGAGCCCAAGTACTAACTCGACTCCTGGATCAGATACTAGGAGATCTAAAATTCAAAACAGTGTACAACTATCTAGACAATGTCGTCGTATATTCAGAAACATTTGAAGAACACATCAAACATTTAGAGGAAGTCCTGAATAGATTTTGTAAAGCAGGGTTAACAGTCAACACAAAAAAGGTTAAGTTTGCAGTCCAAGAACTGTCTTTTCTAGGACACCTGGTTTCTAACAAGGGAGTCACCATTGATCCTTCACGTACACAAGCCATTCGTGATTTTCCGCCTCCCACAAACCCTAAGGGTATTTCACATTTTATTGGTATGGCAAATTTTTACTCAAAATATATTCCTAATTTCGCTGAGCACGCAGCACCACTAAATACATTGCGTAAGAAAAACACACCTTTCACATGGGGTCCAGAACAAGAAAAAGCTTTTAATTTCCTGAAACAGGCGATTTCTTCTCCGCCTGTACTCCGCATGGCAGACTTCACCAAACCTTTAATTTTACAGACTGATGCGTCCAGTGTGGCTATTGGCGCAGTACTGTCACAGGTAGTCGAAGGCTGCAGACAGCCCATTGCATTTGCGTCGCGGACACTTACTCACGCCGAGAGGAAAGCCTCCTCGATCTACGAATTAGAATGCCTCGCCGTGGTATTTGGCATCGACAAATTCCGACAATTTATAGAACACAGGGAATTCCTGTTGGAGACAGATAATCAGGCATTAGCCTGGCTTTTGGCACACCCGAAACAATTAGGGAAACTCGGGCGATGGATTGCAAAAATTTCCTCTTTGAAGTTCAAAATCCAACACATTCGTGGCACACAGAATATAGTAGCGGACACACTGTCTCGCATGTTCGAAAACCCAACTCAGACTCCGCCCGAAGGAACACCACTCTTATGCCAAGCCCTATTGACAGAGTTTCCGTTGGCATTTCAGGATTTACAGAGCCAGCAGGAAGCTGATCCCCACATTTCCAGTATTATTAACCTTTTTAGTTCAGGAACTGTGCCAAAATACTTTAGGATGTCTAAGGGGCTGTTACAAAAACGCACCCCCCAATCAAAAACATACAAAATTGTGCTCCCACAAAATCTGCGTGATATGATTTTCCATTATTATCACACCTCGCCGGTGGGTGCAGACCTCGGTATATATAAGACCATGCAGGTTATCCGATGTCATTTCGTGTGGGACGGCATGCACAAGGACATCACCGAGCAGGTGAAACTATGCAAAATCTGTGCGCTGACTAAGCCAGCACAGAACACTCATTTCGGTTATTTAACTTCAGATGTGGCCGAGCGCCCCATGCAAAAGATGTTAATCGACTTTGTCGGGCCTTTACCACACGCAAAAACAGGAAACACTATGCTGCTGGTGTGTATCGACGCCTTCACAAAATTTGTCTGGCTCATCCCAATGCGAAAAGCCACCGCAGAAAACACTGTATCTGCGCTACATAATCAGATCTTCAAGACGTCGGGAGTCCCGTCTATAGTAGTTTCAGACAATGCAACCCAGTTCACGGCTAGGATTTTTAAGAACATGTGCTTCTCACATGGCATTCTGCACGTCACAACCTCGCCTTATTATCCACAGCCCTCGCATGCTGAGAGATTCAACCGCAATCTCCGGTCTGCTCTAATAGCTTATCATGCGCAGGAGCAGGATAAACGGGATTCGAATTTGGTGTGGCTGCAAATGGCCTTTAATTATGCACATCATGAAGGACACAAAAGTACTCCTTTCGAACTCATGTTCACTTACCGACCTAATACCCCTCTTTCAAATCTTTGGTCTTTGAATGACCTATTGCCCGATGATCCGAGAGACATCAGGGAGATTTGGAGAAGAGCTCGTAAAAATCTCAATCTGGCTCATGAGAGCAGAAAAAAGAAATACAACGAAAACCGATCTCCTAACCCTTACAGGGTAGGCGATTTTGTGCTTTGTAAGGAACACCCACTCAGCAAGGCAGTGGATAAGTTTTCCGCCAACCTGGCGTACCACTGGAGAGGTCCCTTTCAAATACAGCGATTTTTAACGCCAGTTACAGTTAGCCTAGCTGACCCCAGTTCAGGAGAATTCGTGACCAGAGAGCACATCTCCCATCTAAAGAAAACACAGGCTGACTTGAAGTAGATGTGTTTAATTTCTTTCCCCTAACATAGGGGACTCTCTAATATTAGGCATGCCAGAAATCCTCGAGGTAATAAAAATCCATGGTACTAGAAATAAGAATGCTAGCTTTACGTTGTATTAGTTTTAAGTGGCCACTTAATTAATAAGCTCTTAGTTAATAAGTTTGTTTAAGGGTTATTGATATGTTGTGCCTGAGAGGCGGACGCGTCTCAAAGGTGTTAGAATATAAGTAGTAGGATACAGGCGAACCTGGTACTAGTTTTACTGAGCAGTGTAAGTGTTGTTTTTTTATTTTCCCTATATGCTCCGCATTCAAGCAAGGGAGTATTTGCCGGAAATTAGGCATTTCGTCACCTTTTTTAATTTTTTCTATAATTCTAAATTTTTTTGGGGTTTCTTATTTTTTTTATTTATCTGGTTGTTAATGGGGGTGATTTACTTTTTGTTAGGCCGGTGTACGCCATGGATTTAAACTTTGTGCCAGTGGACCGAAGCCCCTTCCCAGGGGGCCAATCTCATATTTTGCTGTCTAATGTGGACATGGTCAGCCCGGTTGAAATTTCTATCGCCTGCAGTCACGTCCCGAGTTTGTAATTTTAATTCCCTGCATGACCAAAACTGCATAGAGCAGCTCCTGGGCTGCAAGCTGCTACCTTGTAGAGACCTGCTGAGAATAGCATGTCTCGTCACGAATGGGGATCCAGTGGAGCTGTGTTCCCAGCGGAGTGGCGTTTTCTGTACCCCTTCTTCTCTCTCTCCACGTCACTTTAGATCTGAGAAATCAAGCTAGGAGCAGTGACCGGACGGGGCGATGGCCTAATTCAAAAACCTTCTCCCTGGTCCGACAGACACATCCCCGACATCAAGCGGAGGAAAAAGTAACCGCGGGCCTGGTCGCCAGTGTGCAGAGCTCACCCTCATGACACCTGGTGGCAAGTCAGCTCACCGCCTCAAGTAGTTCCCCCTTACGCCGCTAGAAAGCAGCATCGCGGTGCCATAAGGCACTATGCTTTCTTCTCGCAGCCTGTAGAAGTCGATTGTTCGTTGCCTTCGTTTCTGTCCGGTAGAGAGCGCGCATGTCGTGTTCTTGTCACGCCCGCCTCGGACTCCTTCGGAAATTTTCGGCTTAGAACCGAACCTTCCCCCCTCCTCCCTAGGGCCTTAGCGCCTGTTTTAATTAGAAGCCTTGTCCACCATCGTGGCACTTAGTTCTCTGAGCTCGGCTGCTGACCACGTGTTCTCGGCGTCCTCTGCGCTAAGAGGCTTTTCGCGGGAATGGCGATTTTCGGATGCACAAAAGATGTAGTCAGTTGCTTAAGGGATGTGATCCCATTTGTACAGTAGCCAGGCAGAGTTAGTTTTTAGAAAAGTCATGCATAGTTAAATTTTTTTATTTATATTTAATTCTAAAAATTCTGGTTTCCTTCGCGCATCCGCGAATTCTCGGTGCGCGTCATCCTGATGTCGGCGCGAGACACCTCGCGAGCCCTGTTTCCACACCCTGTTTGGTGAGTAATCCTTTTTTTTTCTCCCCTTATTCCCGTTGTTGGCTTTCGCGCCAACTGTGTATGACTGTCTGGACGCAGGTCTAATTCGTTTTGAATTTGGGCTGTGTTTCAGACAGGGTCGAAGTTACGGAGGAGAGAAATTGCTCCCCGCATGATCTTCGGGACCTCCAGCTGATCCCCCCTTTTAGAAGAGTTTTCCACGCAGTCCGATGTCATCCTGGAAAGACCCGGGTGATATGAGATATATATTTTTTCCACTTGCATATAAGGAACTAAATTCATAAAACAAAGATACCAGCGAGCAGTGCTTTAAGGACGTCATCCTCAATAATCTGTAAAATCGAGGAAACTCATATATATATGTAATCGTTGGGAGCTATATTTGAAATTTTGTTAATGTAATCATTTGTTTGTTAAGGTGTAATATGTATTGTTTTAAATAATGCGGGGGCGCCCCCTTTAACTTTGTTAATTACTAAGATTTTTATTGTCAGGTTTAAATAGTGAGAACACAAAATTCCTTAATAATAAACTAGGAAAACCTATAGACCAAGCTACCGATGTTGTGTATTTATTTATCAAATACCTTCTTCATTGTAACGATCCACGAACTCCCAAGTTAGTAGTGTGCAGGGAGTGTAAATTTTGTCTTGTTCACCGTCTCGTGCCCCCTCTGGTAATTAACTTTAAATTTTCTTAACATTTTGCCCAGCAGTTTCCAAGGACTTTTTGATTTATTTAAAAGAATATAAAAATTGGGCACGAGGGGCGTTGCAATCTTCAGCAGAGAATTTAAAAAAACTCTAAAAATTGAAATTTTGGCTACACCTCTGTGCGCAGATAATGTGAGATTAGTTGACATTTTCACCACACCTTAGTTCAGGGAACTTTAATAGTTACTACAGACTAACAATACTACAAACACTTGCAAGGCTTTTATTGCTTCTATTGCATAGAGTTTTGAAAACAACAATAACGATTAAGTTAAAAATTTAATGGGCCCCTATCTTATTTTCGGATGTAACAAGTTGGCATGGCATCTCGCTAAAATCTTGTTTGGCGAAATTCCAGAAGCCATTAGACTGCGAGCTTACTTGGTGCCACTCTGCTCTTGATCAGTTCACGCCTTTCTCATGGCAGTGCCCTGAGCACCACCGTCTGTGCTGGTCCCATGATTGTCGAGAGTAGTCGGCCTAGCATGACTGTATTAAAACCCTTTTCTTGATCATGTGTATTATTAGATACACTGCATTTCAGAATCTGTATATGCTAAAACTTGTGTGGTGGTAATGTTTCAGTTGTAAGGTTGGTGTTAGAAAGTATCTTGAGTTTAAACACTACTTCTTGAAACTTGTATGGATTCCCTCCAAAAGAGCTATCAGCTGTTCTGTGGACAAACCTAACCTAAGAGCGTGTTCCGTCAGTGAGCGTTATTGCAACATCATTATTACAGTGTAATCTACAAATATGATAATTATCTGATTTCAAGTCTGCTCAACATTTTTCAAGGTAAGGATAGGTACTAATAATTTTACTTAAACTAAAGATTAATTGTATATTTATATTGATATTTATCTATATATCTCATTGGCTACATTGCCAGGTTCCTAGTCAAAAAGGCTATGTATCTAATCGGATACTTTACCAGGTTCCTAGCGAAAAAGGTGATGTATTTATAATGATACTCTGCCAGGTTCCGAATCAAGAAGATTATGTATGTATACAAATACACTGCCCGATTCTGAGTCAAGAAGTTTGTGTAGGTAGGTATCTATATGGTTACACGGGCAGATGTGCGGCATTCACACTTAAGGCTCTGTACCATTCAGCAATGTAGCTTTTCCCATTTTCGACTCATAAAGTTAGCTTCAAGGCGCGTTGTGTAAATATCTGATTAGGCTCAGAGTGCACAAGCACCTTTAGGCAAGAAATTATTTGTAATTTAAACTTTGACTAATTGTATTTAATTGTGTGAATATGCTTAAAAATTAGTATTTGTACTGTGACGTAATATATTTTGTGGACTCGTTATAATTGTACTAATAAAAAAAATTGACTTCACAAACAACTACAATAACCAAAAAAGCAATAATCAAGTGCATTGAGTGAGATCAAGCAGCATTATTCACAAAGAATTATGATTTATAGACTTAATTGATATTTTTTCATGTAAGCCTATATAACATTTTTGTGATTTTATGTAAACTCAATATAAAATTATATTTCTAGCTTCACATATTTTTTTGTAAATATCTGTTTCAGGTGCTTCACAGAGTGGACAGTGTGCCGTTAATTTGTAAATTCGACACAATATATTTTAAATTTTTATTATGATTTTAAATTTTTGTGTGGAAATTTTATTTGCTCTACTATAGTGTAATTTTAATTTGTTAGTCTGGTGTACTCCTCTGAGTTAAACTTTGTCTCAGTGCTCTGAAGCCCCTTTCCCATCGGCGTATCGGATATTTTGCTGGCCTAATCCCTGACTGGCAGACAGCTTACCATTTCCCCCGCCTTCAGTCACGCCTCAAGCCTGTAATATTACTTCTCTTCGTGACCCTAACTGCATAGGCAAGCCTGTAGCTTGCAGGCGACCAGTTCGCAGAGACGAGCTGAGATTCGCCTTTTTCATCACGTATTAGTGTTATGTTCGCTCCTCTACAGCCACGACGGGACGTAGATTCCCATCAGCATTGCATTTTACCCCACCCCCCCCCCCCCCCCTTCTCCGTTCCAAGTAAGACCAATGACCGGTCGTAACCCCCTGGGCAACGGTGACCGTTCTCAAGGTCTTCCCGCAAAAATGAGTGCGCCAAAACTGATCGCAAGAGCCACCTAGCGACCAAGTCGTGAACTTCTCCGCTTGCCTACCCTCTAGGGCGCCAGAGAGCAGCACCTGCTCTCCCTTGAGTTATATGGACGCCGTGCGCGAGTCGATTGTTTTCAACTCAGACCCCTCCGACAGAGTTCGCTACTGTCGCCCAGTGTGGCCAACTTCAAGACTACTGCCAGAGTTTTTTTTTCGCCCACATTCGGGCAAGTTCGGAATCTTTCGGCGGCCCAGACCCCCCTCCACCTGTTAGAGCCGGCGGGCACTTTTAATTACGAGACGTGGTTTGCCGCGACACATATCAACTCGCGTCGCGTCTGCAGACAGATCTCCATCGAGTATCGGCGAATCGGCAAGACTTCATCCGACCGCTAACGACTATGTAGTCGCTTTGTATAAGGGATGCTATCCCTCAAGTCAATTCTAGTAGATTAGTCTGTCTGCATAGTTTAGTTATTTGCCTTAGAAATTTTTCTCTTTTATATTTAATCATGAAGAAATCATCCGCGTCCTGCCGCGCAATTCGCGAGCTCCAGACCCTGGCTGACTCCACGACTACAGCGTGCTGAGCAACTCCCCTGTTTTGGTGAGTGATAATTCGCGACCCCCCCCTTTTTTTTCCCTTAAAATTTTTTTTGGGCATTTTCTGCCCCATAGACTGCCTGTATACAAGTTCTAATCAGGTTTGATTTGGACTGTTGCAGACAGGGTCGATGACAGGGAGAGACTGATGCTCCCATCTCGTGGCCCGCTCCCCATTCTGTTCCGTGGGTCACATTAGAAGAAACAATTTCTACTACCCGACGTGATCGTTTTGAAGACCCCGGGTGGTAATGTAAATTCAACATTTCCCCCTTACCTAGCTACGAACTATCTTAAGCGGATGACCAAACCACCAGCGACCAGTGTTTTTCTCAAGAAAATGTAGAACGAATAGAAATAATTATCAATGTAATCATCGGATCCATCAAACTTTGGGTGTGAAACTTATAATGCAAATGTTTATATGTCAAACTAAGAATGTAAATTGTTTTAAAGATTTGCGGGCCGGCCCCTTTTTCGCTTTTCTGTTTGTTATTCTTTGAAACTTGTTTTGTATGTAAAATAATGGAAACAAGATAATTCATCAGGGCAAATAAAACAGGGAAACTATAGATCAAGTTAATCGTGTAGTTTTTATTTATCGATTTTAACGATCCCACAACTTCCTCCTTGCTTGTTACAGGAAGTTCCTAAATTTTGTTTGTTCCCCACCTCGTGTCGCCTCTGGTAAATCAATTTATTTAACTTATGTTCTTTTTATCCAGCATGTTTCCAAGGCTCTTTTTTAATTAATTCCAAATAATTCAATTTTGAGGCACGAGGGGTGTTACAACTTGGTAGCAGAGCGTGGTTTCCTGTTTTATATGCATACCTGAATAATATAAGCATATCTAAACTAAAAATAAAAGTACAAAATTTTTTTAAATTAATTTTTGATAATAACAATTTTGTAATGATATTGTAAACTGATCGCTGGTACACCCCTAGTTATAATGAGTTAAATTTTTAAAATTTATCCTGAGTTAAATCTCCGTTTGGACTTAGGCTAGCGCGTAGCGTGCGAGACGTCCGTCAGCCAGCCAGCTGTCCTCCCCACCGCGCGTCCCCGAACGTGCTGTTGACAAGGTCGTAGCCATCCCTCCCCCGTCCCTGCGCGCTGCTTATCTCTCACGGCGCGCGTTGTCGCGTCGAGTTCAGTTCAGCGCCCTGTGCGCTCTGTACGACCTTCGTAGGGGTGTCCAACTGTAATATCACTGGAACCTTACGTTCCCAGTAGCGCGAGACGAATGCCCGCGACGTATATTTTTTTTGTTTTTGTCCAATTAATCCTGGACCATAGCAAATTTTTACGTGAGCAACTGTTCCGCTCACATCCTTTTCCCGACAGCCACATGGGAGCTGTCATGTTTGTTTTCCTCCTCCCCCCCCCCTCCTTCTTCGAGCGGCCTCTGCCGCCCGCTTATCTTCGAGGGGTGACCACAGCTGACGTCTTTGTCGTGACGCCGGGCTCTGTTTATCTCCGCCCGCCGTAGTTACTTTATGACTGAGAGTCAAATAAGTTTATAGCTTTCCACTGTTGTCCCGCAGTAGTCAGCTAAATGTGTTTAAATTTAATTATTAAGTTTACATATGAACAAATAACTATAAGTTAAGAGTACTTTTTTTAGGCTACTAACGCCATTACTAATAAACACGCACATAATATTTAAATATAGATTTTAATTTACATATCAAGGGCTCCCCCCCATCATAATAATGATTTCAAACTATACTGAAAGACATTTTCCTTATAAGAATTTCACGTCTTACATTATTAAAGTAATAATACTTGAAAACATAATATAGTGATAAAAATAATAATAATAATATAATCAAGCATATTAAAATACGTATTTCCCGAAATTAAGTACCTACGAGGTGACTAGCCTCATTGTAATGTTTATAGTAATCACCGAGAGTGGTGAAATTCTTTCAACCTCCAACGAGAGGTCCACTAAATTAATTTGGGTACGTTTAAGTATCCCGTCTCTAGGCTAGCACACTCTATGTAATTTAAGATACTTTAATTTTTAATTTTTCCATATGTAAGTTCAGTCTTGAACAAGCTGCTTGCCGTAAATTGTTTTATTTTTTTTTTTAACTTAGTAATACTTCTCTGACAGTTTTTTTTATCTTCATGAATTTTGTTCGACGATTTTATCTATTTAATTTTTGATTAAGTTCAATTTTTTTTAATAATCATAATTCGTAAATTAAGCAAGAATAATGTTTGTAGTTTGTTTTAAATTGATTTAGCGTTAAAACCTTTATGTGATTATTTCTTTATTTTCCTTGTACGTACATGTGATGTACAGCGACATACATAGATTCTGAGCACAGAAGCTGTCACATCTAGCCATTTTTTTTTTGTTTCCTTTGCATTCTACCCCCAAAGCTGTATTTCTTTTACATCGCTATCGATGATATGGTTTATTTAAGTAAGAGCTACGTGACTTCCAGATGGCAAACAGGTTTCTTTTATGTGTTTTTTTTTTTAAATAGGAGCTAGGTCAAGCTAGCCAACGAGCAGCGCAAAAGAAGGGTCCTACGAGCCAACGAGCCGAGACTCGGTCCTCTAGGTGAAAAATCCTATGACCATAGAGTGTTACTGGGTTAGATCCCCAGCACTCACCTTTGGACGGCCTACGTTCAAACCCCCTCTCAGGCAGTGTGAAACCTATCAGCAGTCATGGAAGATCTAACCGCTCCATGATAATTTATAACCCTTTTGATTGATAATTGTTGGTTTATTGCATTTTACCTTTCTTTAAATAATTTAAATTTGAGTGCGAAGAGTCGTTAATTTATTGTTTTGTTTGCAGAAAACTTTTAAATAATAAATATTAGTTAGTTATATTGAACATCAGAGTTGTATGCGCTAAAATTTCTAATTTGTCGAATATTTAATTTTTTTTAAATTCATTCATTCATACGGATTGTTGATCTTTTAGGGTTCCAACCCCAATAATTTAAAAACCCGCCAAGGGAATCTTACCCTTAGGCCCTGTGTCACTCTGGGACTGAGGATCTGTTTTACCTTCGGGGAAGCAGCAAATTTGACCGTCTTCTCCATGGCCTGATTGTGCAGGGCAAAGTCCCAATGCCTTCGGCCTTTTATGGAAAGACAATTGTACAGGGGTTCTATTCCCAAATATATTTTGTAAGTTACGGGTTACCATACCCATTTACAGGGGTTACAATCCCCATCAGTCACTGAGTGCTCAAGGACGCATTTCCCTTGTTTCGGCCTCAGTGCTTTTCGGCCCGCCTCACAGCGCCCATCTTTAGAGTTTTGTCACGTGACACCATTCCCAACATCTGAGATCAACTTTCCTCATTACATCATTCATCGTTAAGTGTTAATTAATTAATTATAATATACCTTCGATTTGATCAAGATATTTTTTTATATGTAAGTAGTTTACTACAGTAGATCCTAGTACAGGGTAAGTTTCTGGAACCCAGGTTTTTGGTGGCTCAAGTGGGCCACCCTGACTCCGTCTTTCAGGGGGGAAGTATGTGCCGTTAATTTGTAAATTCGACACGATATATTTTAAATTTTTATTATGATTTTAAATTTTTGTGTGGAAATTTTATTTGCTCTACTATAGTGTAATTTTAATTTGTTAGTCTGGTGTACTCCCCTGAGTTAAACTTTGTCTCAGTGCTCTGTGGCCCCTTTCCCATCGGCGTATCGGATATTTTGCTGGCCTAATCCCTGACTGGCAGACAACTTACCATTTTCCCCGCCTTCAGTCACGCCTCAAGCCTGTAATATTACTTCTCTTCGTGACCCTAACTGCATAGGCAAGCCTGTAGCTTGCAGGCGACCAGTTCGCAGAGACGAGCTGAGATTCGCCTTTTTCATCACGTATTAGTGTTATGTTCGCTCCTCTACAGCCACGACGGGACGTAGATTCCCATCAGCGTTGCATTTTACCCCCCCCCCCCCCTTCTCCGTTCCAAGTAAGACCAATGACCGGTCGTAACCCCCTGGGCAACGGTGACCGTTCTCAAGGTCTTCCCGCAAAAACGAGTGCGCCAAAACTGATCGCAAGAGCCACCTAGCGACCAAGTCGTGAACTTCTCCGCTTGCCTACCCTCTAGGGCGCCAGAGAGCAGCACCTGCTCTCCCTTGAGTTATATGGACGCCGTGCGCGAGTCGATTGTTTTCAACTCAGACCCCTCCGACAGAGTTCGCTACTGTCGCCCAGTGTGGCCAACTTCAAGACTACTGCCAGAGTTTTTTTTTTCGCCCACATTCGGGCAAGTTCGGAATCTTTCGGTGGCCCAGACCCCCCTCCACCTGTTAGAGCCGGCGGGCACTTTTAATTACGAGACGTGGTTTGCCGCGACACATATCAACTCGCGTCGCGTCTGCAGACAGATCTCCATCGAGTATCGGCGAATCGGCAAGACTTCATCCGACCGCTAACGACTATGTAGTCGCTTTGTATAAGGGATGCTATCCCTCAAGTCAATTCTAGTAGATTAGTCTGTCTGCATAGTTTAGTTATTTGCCTTAGAAATTTTTCTCTTTTATATTTAATCATGAAGAAATCATCCGCGTCCTGCCGCGCAATTCGCGAGCTCCAGACCCTGGCTGACTCCACGACTACAGCGTGCTGAGCAACTCCCCTGTTTTGGTGAGTGATAATTCGCGACCCCCCCCTTTTTTTTCCCTTAAATTTTTTTTTGGGCATTTTCTGCCCCATAGACTGCCTGTATACAAGTTCTAATCAGGTTTGATTTGGACTGTTGCAGACAGGGTCGATGACAGGGAGAGACTGATGCTCCCATCTCGTGGCCCCCTCCCCATTCTGTTTCGTGGGTCACATTAGAAGAAACAATTTCTACTACCCGACGTGATCGTTTTGAAGACCCCGGGTGGTAATGTAAATTCAACATTTCCCCCTTACCTAGCTACGAACTATCTTAAGCGGATGACCAAACCACCAGCGACCAGTGTTTTTCTCAAGAAAATGTAGAACGAATAGAAATAATTATCAATGTAATCATCGGATCCATCCAACTTTGGGTGTGAAACTTATAATGCAAATGTTTATATGTCAAACTAAGAATGTAAATTGTTTTAAAGATTCGCGGGCCGGCCCCTTTTTCGCTTTTCTGTTTGTTATTCTTTGAAACTTGTTTTGTATGTAAAATAATGGAAACAAGATAATTCATCAGGGCAAATAAAACAGGGAAACTATAGATCAAGTTAATCGTGTAGTTTTTATTTATCGATTTTAACGATCCCACAACTTCCTCCTTGCTTGTTACAGGAAGTTCCTAAATTTTGTTTGTTCCCCACCTCGTGTCGCCTCTGGTAAATCAATTTATTTAACTTATGTTTTTTTTTATCCAGCATGTTTCCAAGGCTCTTTTTTAATTAATTCCAAATAATTCAATTTTGAGGCACAAGGGGTGTTACAACAGAATCATGGAACTTGTTCTGCCAATTATTGATTCTGGTCCAAGCAAAGAAGAAAAAAGAATAGTTATGACAATGAAGAAATAGAAATTATGTAGCAGTTTCGCACTTCTGGTAGATCTCATGCCACAAGAAACGAAAAAAAAATGTCAATTTGTTCAAGTTCCTGAAGAAGATTCCGCTCCTTTTAGTCTAGCATTGATTGACAAAGAAGTCAATCAATTTTGTCTGCAAGATATAATAGTTATACAAGTACCAAGTCCAGAGTTTGTAGAAAACGTTACCATACCAATGGACACCAGCAATGAAATGGTTTCTGATGTCTTCCACCAGAACACCGTTCAATCTGCCAGTCATCTGCAAGAAAGTGCATATGGACATCAGCTTATGTCTGTTGATAGTATACATTCACAGGCAGGTGGGTGGAGATTGTGTAGACTCAACAACAGTCAAGGAAAATCGCCTAACCCTTCTGAATCCAATCACAGTGCCGTTTTAGCATCCCCGCCCTCTTCTGTTGCAACTTCAGCACATAAAACACCACCATTCATTGTTCATATGGCTAGTACTACACCAAACTCTCAGAGTCCACCAAATGTAGCCGCAATAAATTGCCATACTAAAAATATTTCAGAAATTGAAGCTTTTAATCAAGAAGTGACACTTACTAACATCACCTCCATGAAAATGATACCTAGCTGTAGCAGTAAGTCGGGTGCTTCAAAATTTAAAAGAAAAACAGTACCTTTGAAACCTTCTCAAAAAATACCGACTATACCGTCAACAGTTCTTCCGGAACAGGCTAGATCCACCATGAGTCACAAAAATAAAACTTCGACTACTATAGGTGGCATCTAGAATTCTGAAGGAATGTCAAGTTAAAGCTACTTTTGTGTGGGAAAAGGAACCATTTTTGCACTGCGTTACTGAGATCGACGAAAGTTTTTCTTTTAAATTTCTACCCAGAATTGTTCATCACCCTTCGCATTATTTCAATGATTTTTTTTACTGATGATGTTTGGGAACTAATAGTGGAACAAACTAACATTTATAGTTTTCAGAGAACAGGTTGATCTATAAATGTATAAAATACAGAACTGAAGAATTTTGTGGGGATCGAAATAGCAATGGGGATAGTTGTTTGCTGGCATATACATACTATTGGTCTAAGAGATACAGATATAAATCAATTGCTTCAGTAATGTCTTAGAAACATGAAGCTATACACAGAAATCTGCATTTTGTTAATAATGATAATCAAGATGATCAATATTTCAAAATTCGACCACTAGTGGACCTTATCCGAAGGAACTTCTCCAATATTCATGGGGAGGGTGAATACAGCATTGACGAGATGATGATACCTTATAAGGGCACTTGAGCTGGCAGTCGATGCCAGTACTTAAAAGTACCTCAAAAGTGGGGATTTAAGGTGTTTGTAAGAACAGGAGTTTCAGGTATAATTTACGATTTTTTCCTTTATGGAAGGGATGACACATTCCGACAGTATGACTTTTCGCTGTCCGAACAGTTTTGGGGTCTTGGTGCTAAGACTGTGATTGCTCTTTGCAGTTCTATCAAACAGCAACTTTTGTGTATTTCGATAACTATTTTGCTATGTTGGAACTTCTTTAAATACTGCGAGAGAAGTATGGAATAATTAGTCTTGGAACAATCAGGCAAAATCGACTAAAAGGTTGCCTATTGATGGATGATAAGACCTTGGGTACCAAACCACGAGGTACCTAAGATTTGCAGGTGTGTAATGAAAGAAAAAGTGTGTGCTGTTAAGTGGGTAGATAATAAAGTTGTTTGCCTGGTAAGTACCATCTGTAAAGCTGAACCTGTTGGTGTTGTAAAATGCTGTGAAAAGAAAAAGAAAACAGCAAAGAAAAGGAGTGGAAATGGAAACACCAAGGCAGTTCCAGATGGGTGTCAAAACCAAGAAACTTCTGCTGGTTCTCTGAAGAAAGTTGATATTCCATATCCTCACATTGTAAATAAGTATAACACTTTTATGGGAGGTGTTGACCTCGCTGACATGTTGATTGTTCTTTATAGAACTAAACTCAGGATCACAGGTGGTATCTCCTTTTTTTCTCAGATAATTGACATTTGTGTGAATAATGCTTGGCTTCAGTACAGAAGAGATTTTGGCAAAGATCCTGAAAAATCTTTGCCTCTCAAAGACTTCAGAAAGACAATTGCTGAAAAACTGATGAAGAGTGGAAAGAAGCTGAACACCACTGGTCTTTTGTCAGCAACTAATGTAGTAACAATCAAGACATCAAGGAATGCTTCAGATGATTACAGATATGACCAAAAGAGTCATTTTCCAAGACTATCAGCAACAAAGGGTCGATGCAGATACTGCAAAGGTGGACATACTAGAATGGAGTGTGCAAAGTGTGAAGTACGGGTATTATGTTCAATGAATAAGTTAAAAGTTTTGACAGCAAAGTGACAATAAAAAAAAGATTTAGTAAAAAAAATATTCATTAGACAAGTATTTGTGTTAAAATTTAAAAATTATGTATAAAGTACTTACTACATTAAGTAAAAAAAACTCCTTGAAACACTTTAATCATTTTAAAAATTGTATATCATTAAAATTTTGTGGAAAATATGTTTTCAGCTACCGTAAATCGGGGCTACTTTGCCCCATAGACAAAAAACGTTGCTGCACAACATGACAGCAAATCAATGAACTGCAAACACATTGTTTTGAGTTTATCCAATAGGTAGCACCACTAGGAGGGCCACACATCATTTTCAAGCCATTCCGCCATATCGTATAGTTGATTTGTGTGGCTTGTAAAGTTGTGAAATGTTGCTGCTATTTTACTTTTTTAAAAAAAGTGGTGTTTTCAACTCGTTAGCAGACATCTAAAGGTAAGCAAAG
Organism: Bacillus rossius redtenbacheri; assembly: GCF_032445375.1. Taxonomy (NCBI): domain Eukaryota; kingdom Metazoa; phylum Arthropoda; class Insecta; order Phasmatodea; family Bacillidae; genus Bacillus; species Bacillus rossius. The sequence continues at coordinate 203,203,376 of NC_086330.1, forward strand.
ATGTTTATTTACGTAGGACAACTATTTGTTAATAAAATTACATTGCTAAGCTCATCCTATTTAGTGTTTTTTTGCAACTTATAAATGTTTTAGTTTTATAGGTCATGTTTCTGGTAAAAATGGGGTAACTTTGCCCCAACAACAAAAGTGGGGCAAAGTTACCCCACATTAAAATCTTGCTTATTTTCAGTAATATTAACTAGTTAATTTTATGATTTTACTAAATTTTTTTTCCGATGGTTCGAGCTTACAAACGAAAACTTGGTGCTCGACACTATGCAGATTATTCAGATCAATTAGAGGAATACTTGCAAGCAAAGAGGGATTGTTCATACAGCCATCGTCAAGCTGCAGAACACTTTAGCATACCAAGACGAACTATTTTTAATAAACTTAAACAGAAACATACTAATAAAGTAGGGAAACCTACAATATTTTCCAGAGATGAAGAATCTTTTGTTTCGTACAAGAAACATTGAGTGATTTTGGTTTTCCGATAACTACAGAATATCTCATAAATTTCATTAAAATTTACTTAGAGAGAACTAGCCGTGTAGTTAAAGAGTTTCAAGGGAACAAGCCTGGTCTTGAGTGGCTAAAACATTTCTTGAAACATTACCCAAGATTGAAAGAATGTATGGTATCCAACAAAAGAAAGAAGCCGAGCTGCAGTCACCGAATGTATCCTGCAGGATTAGATTAAAAACTTGCAAGAAGTTATCGAAGACATACCACCTGAAAATATTTGGAATCTAGACGAGACCATTTTGGCAGATGATCCTTCAAAGAAGAAAGTTATTTGTCGTCGTGGGACGAAATATCCTGAAAATCTCTGTAATTTTTCCAAATCAAGCATTTCTGTAATGATTTTTGGCAGTACGGCTGGTGAAAAATAACCGCCCTTTCTTGTACACAAAGGTATCCAGATTGGGACGACCGAAGGTGGGCCAAAAAACACTCGCTATTTTAGCACAAAGTCTGGGTGGTTTGATGGTCCAGCTTTTAATGAATGGTTTGAGAGCTTGTGCCTGCCCCGACTTAAGTAAAGAGAAGTAAAAACAGTTGTAATTGCAGATAACTTATCCAGTCACCTAAATATCAGTATTTTTGAGAAGTGTAGAGAAAACAATATCAGTTTTGTATGTCTCCATCCAAACGGCACCCATCTAACGCAACCACTGGATTTTGCTTTTTCTATACCCATGAAGGTCGCTTGGACTGGAAAGATACCCCAAGCAGTATGAAAGCAGGGATCTTGCACAAACATGTCTCCCCCTCATTGCTTAAAAAACTTCTGGACTATTTGGAGCCCAATATGAAAAAAAAATTCTTGGAAGCTGATTTAGAAAACCTGGGATACATCCATGTGACATACAACCTCTATTAGACAGAATAGGCCAAAAAGCAGTTGAACCCTTAGCTGTGAGCTCATTATTTTTATAGCTTGTGCAAACAACAAAATCCCTAGTAGACAATAAGTCCACAAACCCTACAAGAAAGAAGAAAGTACAGCTTCCAGCAGGTAAAAGCCTGTCCAATGAAGAAATGCTAGATATCACTCTGATTTATCTCGCTAGCACAAGTAAAACCTCTAATAAAAGTGTCAAATCTAAGACTGAGAAGCCCCTCAAAAAAAGAAAAGCCGCAGACCTTATGAGGATATTGATGAGGGTGATGGGATTTTAAAGGAATTAAATCTCAGTGAAAGTCCTAATGAAGACTTGTAATCATTCTGTAGAAATCAAATTGAAACAATGGAAGGTGAAAACCGGGAACCGTGTAAACCAAACATTCAACCTATAAAAAAGGAAGTGGACATCTTCATTGCAGTGACTTATGAAGATGAATACTATCCTGGCATCATTGAAAGTTTTAATGAAGAAGGTGCTGTAGTGAGTGCTATGGTTAAGAAAAGGAAACTCGAAATGGCCAGAAAAAAAGGACTCAATCCATTACCCTTAGGAAGAGATTTTTGGGAATATTAATCCTCCAAAAAAAAATCAACAAAAGGGGCATGTTCAGCATCCCAGAACTTATAACTGACATTTAAATTTTGTTTTTCATAACAAAAATAATTTATGATTTAATAACATGTTTTTGTACTCTTTCCATGCTGAATTTCTATAGGTACCCTAGCTATGAATTTTTTTTTTTTACAAATATTCCCCAAATGTATTTATTTAAAGAGCTGTACACTTCTAAAGAGTTTTACTACTCAAATCATGTGTGTTACTTTGCCCCAGTTAATTTTTACTATGAGAAATAATCTATTTTTCCAAGTGGGGCAAAGTTACCTGAACCCCCGGGTAACTTTGCTCCACTTTTCAGAAAATGAAAAGAAATAGAAAAACATGTATTATTTGGATAGTTTTTAGTATATCGGAAACGAACCCGATCATTTCCCTCTGATAACTGTCGTAACAAGTGTGATTTTGTTCAAAAAGTGCCAGAAAGTAGAGCAAAGTAGCCCTGGTTTACGGTACATTAAAAAGGGTAGGCTATTAAACAAATTCTGAAAGAAAAAAAACTATAACAAAAAGAACACAACTAAACATTGCATTTTAATTTCGTATTGCTTGGTAATATATCTTATTAGATAAAAGTACATAAATTATTTTCTCTCTCAAATGTACAAAAAATATTTTGTGCTTTATTACATTTGTTTATGTATCTTTAAATATGTTTACACCATAATTATACAGTTATAACAAAATTTAAATAAATAAATTTTTTTGTGAAAAGGGTTTTAAGCTTAAAGCTGGGCTTATTATTAACTATCCGTCACCCGTCCATCCGTCAAAACCTTACCAAGCTATAACTTTTGACGGACGGACTTAAAATAGGTAACATCCAAATTGTTAGCAAGATAGCTTTTACCGGCAACCTTTACTAATTTAAAAGGCTTTTTAGCATATCTATATATTAAGCTGCGCATGAGCTTACGCTTAAATATATTTTTAACAAGGGATTTTTTTTTAATATCCAAGCCAAAAATATTGTATTTTTATTTTTTATTGAGTACTTAATGGTCATGATCGTAAATATAATATGTATATCTATACAAACTAAATATTTACCCGTATTTCAAATTTTTAGTCTGTTGGCAGCATTACAACAGAAAAGTGTTTGACGGCCGTATAGATAATTGTGAATCGCTTGGCTCGTTGACGGGCAGATAAGACGGGCCATTGTGAGTTCAGCTGGACTCACAATGTTCCGTCTCATCCATACGTCGCCTGTCCGCCCGTCGCAATCATGTGACATATAGCCACTCAGATGACCAGAATAATTTCACCCGTCCGTCCGTCAATCAAAATAAAATCTTGCCAAACTTAGGATGGTTGGACATAATGGATAAAATTATAACCTTAAAAATGTCTGAAAAAGCATTGTCTTTATTTATTCATTATTATTATTTTTAGTTTATTTGGTAAGGTCCCTATTATATTTTCCAGTTGCTTATGAGCATGTTTTAAGTTTGATATTTGAAATAAAAATTGTCTGTGACACATCATTACTAATGGTAAGTAATTCGAAAATATATTTAAATAAATATTTTAGTTTGTTTTATCATTTATACATGTTTAGCGTACACGATCGTCAAAATGGTAAATATTTACAAGAAAAGGTTCCTAAAAAATATAAACCTTAATAGTTGTTGGCAGCTTCCCAGTGGAAAAATATAATGATGGATGTGTGGATCATTGTGATTCGCTCAGTTTGCTGTCATTGTGAGTCCAGCTTTAAGCGGACGAGACAGAACATGGTTCAAACAGTATGCATACTTCGCACATTTTATATAGTTTATTTTTCAAAATATGGCTTCGATAAAGCATCATTTAGGCCGCGAGAGAGAAAGAGTTTGTCAAATTTTCATTTGTATTTTTTTTCCTTCCCCTATTAGGATTAGAATATGACTTACTTCTTGAAAACACAATGTCATGTTAAATAGTCTGTAGACTTTTAGTACTCAGACCAAAGGGACAGCCTTTTCCTATTAGCAGACAGTTAACTTTACTCAATTTTTGTTATTTTGTGACATACTCATTTTCCCTAGCAGCTTAGAATGTAATGTTGCGAGTAATTTAGGGAGAACTGGGTTCGTAAAGTGTAGCCAAATTAATTTTTATACAGTTTTATTTACTACTAATATTTACATTACTAATTAGATTACCACTGTTAATTTCTGTCCACAAATAACTCAAACTTAAAATGTCTGTAGCCCAGTCATATTAGGTAAAAAAAAAAGGGATCAACCTCGGAATGAAAGATAATAAGCTGTAAATTGGTATAAACCTTTGTTTTGTCGTTCTAAATGTTGTCTCAAAAGTCACAAATGTTATTGTGTCTGCATCTTAAGATATTGAAGGTCAAAGGTCATAAAAAACGGGTTTTCGCGAATATCTCGCTTTCTATTGCTTAAATGAGATTTGCACCCATTATAAAAGTTTTAGAGTATAAAATTATCTACAACTTTTATTTGAATTTTTTTTTCATACGATCAACCGTTTTTGCGGTAGACCGCTGTCGTCCCCTTGTTCTCCGAAACTGCGATCCATTCAACAGCTTCTTTAGTGTTCCGAGTATAATCTCTTCGTTAGTATTCGAGTGGCCATTCGCTTGGTGGTAAGGTTCTATCACAGCCTGTCTCACTCTGATACTCATGTTTCTTGAGGCAATGCAGGCATCTTCAATTTCCAGGGTGTGAACAAGAGCATCGCGGATATTTTTCTGTCGGGCAAAACAAAGAGTTTGATAAACCTCTGTGTCTATTGAGTCCATCTATAAATGCACTGCTGGCTTGCTGCTGGTGGAACTCTGTTGGTGCTTTTAAGTAGGCTAGGTGCATGAGTCGCTCAATGTCGGCTTCGAATTTTTGGAGTGTTTCTGATGATCTCTGTTTATAAATTCAGGGACTCCATAGTCTTTCTGGTCTGGAACTGGTATGGTATGCAGCAGCTCTAGTGAAGATCTTCGCAGGGCCAAGACAAGTGCCGTAGCCTTTTCTTAGTTGCCCCAACCATTTACTTCTGCAGGTGCTTTGAACTGTCTTCTGTACACTGTCCACGAAAATTGACCATCGAAGGTGGGTAGCTTGAATTTTGTGTGAAGCAATTATTTCTGCATCTCCAAGTCAGGTATGCACATTATTTGCTATCATCATTTCGACATGCTTCCCACCGAATCCACATGACCTGTGGAACAAATATAAGGATAACATGTTAGAAGACATTTTTCATCAAATTCGTTTCAGTTCAAGAAATCCCGATCTTGAGGTGAATGAGGAGATGCATAACCAGGCTTTGCTCTTGATACAATACATGTGTTACCTCATGTGTAGCAGTTTGTTAGTCAGGTTAGAAATGCCAGTTCCAGATCGTGTAATGAATGACACATTTAATCGAGAATTGAACATGAACATGATCGACATGAATTAGACCAATCAGTTCAAACGAATGTACCCCTGTTGAATCCCTAACAGAAGGAAGTGTATGACATATTAATGAAGGAAATTGATGATGAAAATGGTGGCTTATTTTTCCTGGATGCCCTGGTGGAACTGGGAAGACATTCCTCATGGCATTGATTTTGGCCACTGTTTGTGCGAGATCCGACTTTGTGGTAGCAGTTGCTTCTTCTGGAATAGTGGTCACATTGTTATAAGGATGTCGTACGGCTCATTCAGCATTAAAATTGTTAAATCTTCAAACTACTGAACAACCAACATGTAACATGGTGAAACACCCCGTAATGGCCAAAGTTTTATTAGTATCTAAAATCATCATCTGGGACGAAAGCATAATGGCGCACAAACAAGCATTGGAAGCACTTGACCGAACATTGAAATATATGCGCAATGACTCGAGATGTTTTGGGGGAGCAATGATTTTACTGTCTGGGGATTTCCGCCAAACACTGGCAGTCATTCCAAGATCGACTGCTGCCGATGAAATAAACACTTGCCTCAAAACATCAAATCTGTGGCACTATGTGAAGGAACTTCAGCTAGCAGCAAACATTGCAATGCTGAACAATCCATCTGCTGAAGATTTCTCCAAGCAATTACTGACTATCGGTAATGGCCGTGTTCTGTCGACGAATTAAGCGGATTGATTTCATTTCCTCCAATTGTTGCAATTTCGTTTCATCGAAAGAGGAGCTCATCAACAAAGTGTACCTGAACATCATTGCTAACCACAAAAATAAGAAATGGTAGTGTGAGCGAACAATTTTGGCAACTCAGAATCAAATCGTTGATAATCTGCATTCATTAAAATATATTGATTGTGTAACAAACGAAGATGCAGACACCAACTATCCAACTCAATTTATAAACTCTTTGGATGTGCCTGGCTTACCACTTCACAATTTACAACTGAAGGTTTGCTCGGTAGATATCATGCATCGAAATCTAAACCAACCAAAACTATGCAATGGAACACATTTGGTGATAAGAAAACTGATAATGTGAATCACACGATGATACTCAAAGGAATATTCAAAGGTGAGGAAGTTCTCATTCCGTGGATTCCGAAGAACCCAACCAGAATGCCTTTTGAGTTGAAACGAATTCAATTTCCGATTCGTCTTGCATTCGCCATGACGATTAACAATTCACAAGGCCAATCCTTAAGTGTTTGTGGTCTGAATCTAGAAAAAAAATGCATGTTTTTCTCATGGTAAAGTGTACATGGAATGTTCACGTGTCGGCAAACCATCCACTTTTGTGTTCTTGAGCCTGATAACAAAACGAAAAATGTCATATATCACAAGGTGCTTCACTGAAGAAAATCAACTCGAGTGAAACCCATGCAGCAAAATACATAGCTTCAATAAAGTAAATGTCTTGCTGAGAAGCCAATGAAATACTTGAGTTTTGTATTTTTATTGAATTTTTAGTATTCATTTTATTATGTTAATAAAATCCTAAATTAAGTTTAGCTAAAAGTTAACACGGCATTCATTGACTGTTAGGAGGTACGAAGTTCGCCGGGTCAGCTAGTTGTACATAATCTGTTATTAATTTAAATTTTAATTCAAGTAAAAATACATATAGTAGTAAGTTATTTTTGCGATGTTTTTTATTGTTGTTATTGTTATCTCCGATTAGTGTGGATTGTATAGTATGTATGTGAGAAATTCACTAGAGCAATAATATTCCAGAAAATATTTAGGATAAAAGCATAATTTAATCGTGACATAATTTCGAAAGTCCTTGTGTATGGTTAAATGCATTGAAAGCAAGAGGTTTTAAAATTATTTGTTTCGATCGTACAATATTCGGCCTGCTTAAAGAAGTGATGCATTTCTTGTAATTAATGTTGCGGTAGTTGTCAGATCCAAGCCAGTAGGTACAGCTGTACAGCAAGAAAGAATTAAAATGAAAAGGCAACATGTGTAAATGCTATATTCAATTTGAAAATAAAAGAAGTTTGCGCTAAACACTATACTTGTTCTTTTAACAAAAATTAAGTCTGTTGTGCCTTTCGGGATACAGCAACGGCAACAAATAATATGGCTATAGGTACAGCACAATGTGTGGTTGACAGTTAAATAAGAGAAATGCAACACTATAACTGAGGCAGGAGTTGCGATAAGAAGCAGCTGTGAGTCGTGGAGTGTAGAGCCAAGAATTTCGCGAGAGGAATATCAACCAAAAACTAAGTAAGAATGTGAGAGAACCAAATGTAGTTAGAATTCTTTAGTATTCATAACAAAGCCATTAAAATATTCATATTTTAGTCATACTATTCCTGGTGGTTGAATACAAACTCTCCGTGTAAATACTGTATCGAGGAAATATTTGAATTACCTGTAGATTTGCTTAGCTTTTCAACAACTTACGACGTAGTCCACTTTTAAAGCCACTACCTATGGTTAACATGAAGTCGGAAAGTAACGGTTTTTATCAATAATTGGACATCTGCTTAAGCGTTATTGTCAACAATGACAATATATCTGCGCTCAAATGATCATTATATAATTTGAAATGCTGTAGCATTTACATCTAACATAAACTTTACTCTTATAATAGATAAACAGATGTTACTATTGTTGTTTGGTAAACATTCCCTTGAATTGTTTCAACTAATATAGAAATCTCGTTCCGGTTAAATATTGTAATATCATCATAGACTTACTGATACAAAAATCTTGTGTAAATTTTAAACTATAGCGTGTTTGTTCTTTTATTCTTTCGAGACCAGACATTTCCTGAAAATTTTGAGGGTCTATATTGTAAGTGTCGATGTGGATAATTTATGAAAGTAATAGCGAAATTATGTCTCCTATCTTATTTAAAAAAGAATTATTTTCTTCTGGTTTCGGTGTTAGGACGTTAAGAGTAATGCAAATTCTTCTTAAAATTTAGACCCTAAACATTTAGAAATCTTATTCCGAACGAAGCATAGTATTGCGAATGAATTTAAAAAGATGGCTTTGAAGAGTATTATAAAAACCGTAGTACTAACTGTATTTCATTACACGGTTATCTTATGTATTTAAGTATGTGGTTCTGGGTCCTGATTTTCAAGTGTTTGTAGCTAACCGAAACTGTGGTCGCTTCTGTAAGTGTAGAGCTCGAAAATTTTAAGTTTTCCTGAGATTTGGATGCTGTTAGACAATATGCACTTATGTTATGAAGATTTGTCAATGTAGCCAAAATTGAACTATCATAACATATGCACTATATCCTAAGTGTAAATAAATCACTGTTAGTTGCTGAAAGCATTGGCAGTTACATTTATAAATTTTCATGAATTATTAACGTGGAATTTCAAAACAAAACAAAAAAACTCTGGTAATATTTAGAGTCCACAGGTCTAAAACCCAAATTTAGATTTGATAAAAGTGGTTAATCTTTAAGTTTTTGGATGTTCTGAAACCGAAAATGATGTCCGTTTTTCTCCATCATGTACAGTTTTTTTTCAAAACCATATACATAGTAGCAGGTGTGTATCATACCTATATGTATATCATATACATGTTAAGTGTAGTGTTTGTTCTCCCTTGAACGTTTGGTAATATGTTAAACAATAAATACAATAACATAAAATAATGTAAAATACAATACAAATACAAAATACTATAAACTAAAATAAACCATAAGTAATAAATTCTAATATCACTCACCCTCAGTAGGTGTTAGGTATGACGCTCCAGGCACAACATATACAGACAGGAACTGCAATAAAAAGACCCAATCGGCTGACAGTTTTTAGGTTTTATCATGTTGAAAAATACCAAATATATGACCATACAATATCAGAGTGGCAGAGTACACAATCATTTCACTAAAAACGTATTCTTTTTTCTTGGAAAGTTCTGAGTGTGCGCCTCCGTGTATAGGACGCTTCAGATACTTCTGTAGTTTGTATCCTTCCCGTTACCAAGGAACTTCTCTACAACCTCCTTGAAACAATTTCAGGCTTCCTTCTCATCCATGGGCAGAACAAATTGTGCATCTGTGAAAAATTTTCTGATGTCTGTACCTACAAAGATCCCTTCTTTCAGCTTGGTGTCACTTAAACCAGGAAACACGAAACATAAGTACTTGAAACATGCACCTGCTTGATTTAGAGACTTCACGAATTCTTTCATCAACCCGAGCTTTATGTGTAGAGGAGGTAGCAGAGGATTTTGTCAGAAGTTACCGAACTGTCTCTAATGAAATTCTTTTCGCCTGTCAACAGAGAATCTCTTGATAGCCAGTCTTTCTTTTTCAGTGGGAATTTCTATCACTGCTATCCCATAAGCACAAAAAACAAGGAAACTTTGTGTACCTAGATTTTTGACCTATCAGCATGGTGATTACTTTCAAGTCTCCACAGATCGACCACTTATGCTCATTTTAACGAATTCTGTCGAAAAGTAATGCGAAATTGTCGTATTTTTCTCTTAAATATAACGAATGGCCAACTGGCACTTAGTCACGTGCATTGCCATTGTGTAATTAAACGGCCTTCAGACTTCTCTTCGAAGTGTCAACGAATAAACGCCATTTATTCGAGTCATATAATACACGAAATTGCCCCATCAGTTCAGATTCTCATACTGTGCAAAGTAATGCACAAAAACAGTTTCGCGATATCGATACCATAAAAAAGATGTGTCTGGTTGTAATAAATTTTTGTTATTAAGGCGGGAGCCAAATAACTGAGCAGTATCTTTCGAAAGTCCAAGATCTCGCACTAATTCGTTCAATTCCTGTTGTGAAAAAACTGTGGTTCGTTATCTGAACCGTCTGGTTCGAAATCACTATTTGATTCATACTTTTCTACGTTGGAAGCTTCCCCTTGTGTTTCCCAATAAGTCTGTCCAAGTCATCTGGCAATCCCGAACTGTGTAGTACCAGAGGACTAGCAGATTCAAGATTAGGGTAGTTAATGAACTTCTGGTTTTTGGAATTATAACCTTAAACATTACAGGTACAAAAATAACAACCATTCCCAGTTTTTCTATGCAGCAATGGAATACTTTGTGAGGAGACCCAACTTTATCTTGATCACCTATTCTTAACCCAAAATGTCCACAATATACCTTCTTGATGAAATTGTTTATATTTCATTGGTATTTATTGATTGTGTACTCACTACAGAATAAAACAGAAGTAGTCCTGACTGGTAACGACGATGAGACATATTTGACAATTCTTGTTCTAAACGCACAAACTTTTGTAACCACTTGCATGCAACTACTTTGTTACTGCACTTGTGTTGTTAAAAAAATCTTTATATTAATTTTGTTATAAAAGCCCTGGAAGTTGCTTTAAGTGGGCGAAAGATACAACAGTTTACTCAGAGGTACACAAGGGAGAAACATAAAAAAAAGGAAATTACTTCTCACGATAGGAAGTAGAAAATAGATCGTATTTGAAGAAATATATAAAAAAAGTTTGCTTAAAGCTAACCCTTTTTATTATTAGTTATGGTTTTCATTATTTTCTTTTGATAGTTTCAGAAATTACAAAACTACACAAATCAGAATTAATGGGGGCCCCGGCCAACACCTACTAGACTTCAGGCCTGCGCGCACCCGTGTAACGTCATCAACAGTAGGCCATCCTTCCCCTGCCGAGGCCACCTTCAGACGGCAGTGCTGGCCGTTACAAGAGCTCGGCAAAGTTACACAGAAGGATTTTAGGTTTATGTATCAAATGTTTGCTTTTTTCAGAGTAAGTAATTAACAAAATGTTTCATCTAGAAAGACTCACAGTTCCTATGAAAACAGTTACAGCATGAAACACTGTACAAGAAGTTTATTTTCTTTTAACACATATAACTTACTTTTGAAATGCGTTTGTTTGTTAATAACTTCAATTTAAACAAGGTATAAAGAATTTATTTACACAAAGAGTTTTATTTTATGAAAGTAAATTTTATGAAATTAAAATAACAGTATTGCTCATACCTATACAACATAAATACAAGTTAGAATTTTTACGTACCTATATATTCATAAATCTAAGTATCAACACATAAATAATTACATTTATTGGCACTATGAATAAAAAGATTTTTAATTACAGTTCTTTGATGATTTAGTAATTTAATAAAAACAATGCTATTTTTAAAAATCAATGACTCCATTTAATACACATTAAAACTAGTGGAACGTTCAAATAAATTTACAAAAAAAATATTGCATGCCACGAAGTTAAAAAATCTTACATTTTAATAATTTAATTTTGTTTGGTAACGATCTGAAAACATATTCTTCGAACTGTTTAAGGTAATCCACAATTATTCTGACAATCTTATCCAAGTAGGACATATCAAAGTAGCTAGGAATGTCCAGAAAAAAGTTATTATTAACATTAAAGTGACCTGTATTCTAATTCACCATTGAAAATGATAATTTATTCTTCTCGAGTATTTATTTAAATTTTTTAAAGTAATTTCAATATTACATTTTGCCACTTTTTGCACCATAATTTACATCAAAATTACATGATATACACAACAAAAGCCATCTTTTAAAATAAAATCAGATTATTTTTTGAGCACAATGCTTTAAGTATATGGTAGATAAGGTAAGACATCATGTCTTTTAAAATACGTAACTTTAAACTTTGACAGTTGCAACATAATCACCTGACAGTGCTAATGTGGCAAAACAAAAAGGGTTGTTAGCGACAAAAAAATACTTTGCGAAATACGTAGAAGGGTGTGAAAATACTGTAAATAGATACAACAATGCAATTTCAATTAAAACATGTTTATGGGATTACGCCATTGCTGTTTTGGCGTATGTCCATAAAAATGTTTTTAATCCATCTTCCCCATTGTAAGAATAATTCAAAGAACGAATGCAATTGAAAACTTACAAAAATACGTTACTTTGGGTCCTTAAAATGTAATAAAATATTAAAGATATTAAATCTTGAGTTCAAATCCCTGTAACATCTAAGTATGATTTTAATAGCTTCCATTGAAATAGTAGAAAACAAAATGTAGACACTAATATATCAACTGTATGGCAAGTGCGTTTATTAATTAACAATATCAATGATGATTTGACATGAAAGTCCAACTAGTGTCATGGTTATTTTTCATGTATTCATATCACAAGGAAAACATTATGCAAACACAATTTCTAAATTATCGTATCTCCTGACCAAATTTAAGCCAGTGTATGTACCTGTGCCCAATTAATTTGATTTTGTTAAAATAATTTGGATGACATTTCATATTTAAAAAAAAATGTCTAGTTGGGATTATTTTATACTTTCTAAATAGTTTTAATAAACAAAATAATATTTTATAAGTTTTAAATGAGGTAAGCAATAACGCACAAAATGTGTACGTCTTCAAGAAGGTAGGTATAGGTTAGTGAAAAAAATATTGTATCTTTAATTGTTGTTGACATACACAGCAACTTAATTCCGCATTAAATGTCTCAGTTCGCAAATATTATGGAACTAACCGTAGGCTAACATATATTTTTTCTTCAAAAAAACTTAATTTATATTTCCCCAAATGACAGTAAACACATTTCAAACTTATATTTCTGTATTCGGATGATTATCTAAATTGAATTATTGATAACAACGTTCTTTCAATGTTTGTGAATTAAAATATTTCATACTATTGCAAATATATGTCTCAACTTTTTTTTAACTCGTATGAAAATGTAATTTTAGTCATCAAATTTTAACAATGAACAGTTTATATGATGTTATGCATTTCATAGCAAAAAAAAAAATATTAAAATATCAATTTAGTTTTAAACACAAAAACATCCAATTGGAGAAGCAGAGACTTGAATAAATTAATTTTACTTTCAATAAATTTTATCTAAATGTACGTATTAATAAATGCAGACTGATTACATCTGGATTAACGGCAGTGCCTTTTCGCCATTGAAAAAAAATTCTTAGTATCATGTAGGTAGTGTAATAGTACTAGTTACTTTTAACATTATTATTATTATTATTAGTGCCTAACCTTAACATTTAGCAGCAAATATTTTTTAGCGCAATGTAAAATTTTGTATTACAGGTTTACCAGGCAATATCAACATTTTAAAACTTAAAAATATGTAAGAATTCAAAAACGAATAAGTTTATTTATGTTTCGGAATGCTTGTTTATGTGAATGATACACCTTGTGTTTTTATAATATACTCGAATGTTAACGCATGATTACAGTGTATAGTAAAACTATAAATGAGAGGTACTGAAACAAACACTGGAATATTCCGCATTATACTTATATGTAGTTAGAGCTAATATTGAAAAAAAGGGAAGGGGGGAAATTGAATTCTGCTATATATCTTATTTTGCGCGGGCTTAAAAGTTTAAAGAACTACGTATCTGCAGAATAATCAGTTATATTTTAAAATAAAAATGGACGTTTACATAAAAGTAGTGCTTCTTTCGAAAACAAAGATAAATTCTTACTCGTGACCGTAGACTTGGTTCTTAATGTTCCCTTGGAATAGCTAAAAGCCGTTTCTTGTTAGTGTCTTCATCTTGAGGAAATTTTAAAACGCGCACTGTTGGCCCGTTAGTATAATTTTCTCTGCAATTCGGAACACAGCACTTGTACATTTTAAAATATTATATCATTGCAACGTGTACGTGAAACTACCAACACTATACGCAAACTGCCGACTGCCACAGAAATCACAACATGACAACGCGTCAAGGCAGGTACAAGATGACTGACTGTCTCGCTCGTTCAGGTAGCAGGGCAAGGGTCGACCTACTGTGCGTGACGTCACGCCTTCAACTTTCCCCAGCGCTCAGGCCTTGTATTCTAGTAGGTGTTGCCCCGGCTGTCAGAATTTATCAATTACAAACAGATTATTAAATTTACCTGGAAAATAAATAAAATATTTTCCTTTGACATAATACAGCTTACACAAAAACGAACATAAATAATTTGACTAATTTGTTAGCCCAAACAGTGCGGGACCTTGTATATTGTGATTTAACAATATCTGATCATTGACTGTTCACTGGCGGCGACTAGAAATAAGGGAGAGACGCGTAAAATTCATGTCCATGTAAGGAACCAGCATGAAAATTTAGTTGAATTTCGTGATGGGCTTGAGCCAGAGAAAAACCTGCACTCTTGAATCATCTCTTGGACTCCACTGGAACCACAATAAAAAAGGGTCAAGTGGTCAAGAATAGTGACAACCAACATGACTCGAGAAGTCAGAGCAAAAGTTAAGTAGGGAGCTAGCTATAGGCAAAAGGGCGTATAATTTATCACTTACCATTCTGGGGGGGAGGGGAATTAAGAAAATCACTCCCTCAGAAGCTTCACGAGTGCTCGCGGTAGCCACGCACAATTCATGCTACGAAATTACCTAGTAATACGAACTAAAGCGACTAGCAAACTAAAAAATAAAATAAAACTTAGGGATCACTCCCGGACTACATGGGATCACATCCCTTAAGTTAGTCGGGGCAACACTGCTTCCGAATGGAGTCGTAAAACACCGAAGAAATGTGACAATGGTGACGTGTTGCATGTAGTCAAAAACTTGTTTTAGGGGCCCGGAGGCTTAGGAAGTGGGGGAACTGGCCTCTGCTTGGCTGGAGGTTGCGCCGACCAAAAGAAAAAAAATTAACAAAGGTGGCTGGTGGCCTAACTTAAGAGGCATCGGAGGTCGTTCGCGCTCCGAAGCAATGCACTCCATCGGTGTGCAGGGGAACCTACTCAGGGTTAGTTCATAAAAGTCCCACAAGAGGGATTACTGTAAGTCTGGCCCTTATGGAACCAGCTGGTGCACGCTTTGTCGGGCAAAAATGGAACTAGGGATAGGTGTGGTGATGGCCGCTAGAAGTTTCGCTCCAGCACCGGACTAAAGTAAATTAGTGGCCTCATCGCCACGAGATGGCGGAGGTAGGCCTTTCGCTGGCCAGCGTGATGTCCTTTGATTTAGGCTCGCCGGGAGAGGAGGTTAACGTGCCCTGTCAATGCACCTAAGTAGGTGAATATAGCCGGTCCTGGTGCAGGGGCTGGGGGCTGGGTATCCGGGGATCCGCAGCGGCCATCTTGGATTACGTCACTTCCGGCCGCCATCTTGGATTACGTCACTTCCGGCGGCCATCTTGGATTATGTCACTTCTGGCCATTATCTTGGATTACGTCACTTCCGGCCGCCATCTTGGATTACGTCACTTCCGGCGGCCATCTTGGATTACGTCACTTCCGGCGGCCATCTTGGATTACATCACTTCCGGCGGTCATCTTGGATTACGTCACTTCTGGCGGCCATCTTGGATTACGTCACTTCCGGCGGCCATCTTGGATTACGTCACTTCCGGCGGCCATCTTGGATTGCGTCACTTCCGGCGGAAATCTTGGATTGCGTCACTTCCGGCGACCATTTTGTTTTTATCCGCCATTTTGTTTTCTAGAACATCCCGACATTTCGAGTTTCATCCGCCATCTTGAAAATCTTTATTTATTATCCGATTTTAATAAAAAAATTTAAATTGAAAAAAATTAAATAATCAAAATTTTACAATAAAATTTAAAAATATATTATTTAGTAAAATTTTAATTATAAAACCTGCGTATCGAACACCCCACACCTCTACATTATGAATACACCATCTAGCCCCCCAATCCTCTGTTACAATGACATAGTCATCGAACACACCACTCATACATGTTACAATTTTTCGTTACACCGCATTCTTTAAAATAATTTATTATCAAAATAAAAAATATATACCATCGTTGTCTGCAGAGGCAGCCATCTTATTTAGTGGAGACCACTATCTTGATTTCATCTGATGGATGTCATCATCAGGTGTAGGTTTCTTAAGCATGCCAGTGTATGTAAGGCCAAGTTCCTATCCCGTACCAGCATTATCATGACCCTTATAGACAAAAATCTACAAAAATCCACAAAAAACCACAAAAATCCACAAAATCCACAAAAATCCACAGTCATTTCGTTGTTGTAACCACCATTTTTTCTTAAAGTCTTATCATTTATAGGTTTTAACTAAAATATATGTTATCAATACTATCATTGTGGATGTGATAGTTAAAGTAATGATAATTTTAAAAAAAAAAAACCTTTATTTCACCATCTTAGCGAACCAGAAATTTTTCATAGTCCTAACTCACAAGTATTATTCTCTTCTCATGTTTGCGTACTCGTGTTTTAAAAGCTGCATGGAAGCAGATATTTTTAATGTCTACGTATAATTACATTCCTAATCAAGTCCATGTTTGTGTGCCCGTGTTTAAAAGCTGCATGGAAGCAGATATTTTTAATGTCTGTGTATAATTTCACTTTTATAAACAAGTTCATGTTTGCGTTTTTAAAAGCTGCATGGAAGCAGATATTTTTAATGTCTGCGTATAATTACATTTTACCATTCTCTAAGACATTTATAAGTATTAGTACCTTGGATGATATAGGTGTTATGTTAAAATAATAAACAATTTGACGGAAGCACATTCATAGAAAAGGACGTACAATCGGAAACACAATCAACAAAAAAGGAAGCACATTTGGAAGCACAATCAACAAAAAGGAAGCACAATCGAACATTTTACATTTCAACTTAATGTCTGATCACTATAGTGTATATGATGCAGTTACAACACTCACCTCAGCCATTACCCACTGTCACTAAGAGCAAAGCCATTACCTACTGCCACTACGAGATGCACTTCATATCAAATGAAAATAGTAATTTTTTAAGTCGTGGCAAGAAGTCGAAGTAAATAAAATATAAAAAAAATATTTAACACTATTTAATAAAAAACACACACACTCCTTCACGCCATCTTCTCCCCCCCTTGTTAACACAATACCATTCAGAAGGCGTTACCGACCCCCTTCACAACACCCCGCTCCGCAGTAGGTACTTTCCATACTAGCCATCATTTACTCTGCCCACACAAGTATACAAGCATCACGCAGCTCCAAAGTCGATATCCCCCCTTCCCTTCACAGCAGCAATATCCTCCACAGTCAGAGTGGAGGTGTTCACAGGTACATCTGCGATGTCTTCCCTGGACTCTTCGTCTTCATCCATCGCAAGAGCTTCTTCCTGGCCGCTAGCCTCCTGACAGCACGCATAGAACTCATCCTCAACAAACTTCTCATAGGTGGCCCCACACATCTTACTAGCTCTGTTGATAACTACGAATGATACATCCTGAGGCTGCAATTGTTCAACTGTCCCCACCCCTCTACCCTTTCTATTGCAGTCCTGTTCGTGCGTGCCAAGCACACACGTCACTGACGCACGGCCTTTGACGTCAGCAGACCTACCCCCTCCCCCCTCTTCCTGAACCATCCATACCCCGAATAGCTGCGTCATTTCGACCTGTCGCCACGCGTCCCCAGCCTCCTAATACCATTTTAAGCACCTTCGACGAACATCCCAAACTCTGGTAATTTGTAAAAAGTTTTAAACAGCACATTAATAAATACATTTTTTTTTATTTATTTTAGACTTGCTTTTATTAATATAAAAATTTACAACATTTCAAAACATTAAAATTTATTTGGCATCAGTCGATTTTATTCAACTGATTTTCACATTTATCGAATCCTAGCCACTTCACAAACAAGACATCATCTTTATAATCTATCAATTTTTCTACTTAATAATCGCTTGGGTACTTGGTAGGCTGAATTTCTTCCCCATAGAATCCGACACATATCACCGAACCTCGTAAATCTTCCAAGTAGTAACATCTCGGATGGTAATTACGTTTTAACTAATGTATCCTACTGAGTTGAATGTTTTATCCAAATGTGTGCCCGTTTCATTGAATGCTTGTTGTCAAGTCTGTAGCCAGGGCTGAATATTTAATGGTTCAAAACCCCTTGGTCTTGTAGGAGGCATAAAATACATATTTCAGGGATGTTTCGGCTCTACAGTAAGATTTAAATTTGCTGAGTTGGTATTTTTATACCCAGATTTTTTTCTATGTGTTTGATGTATCCTTGTAGCCTCGTGGTCTTGTAGCCTGGTAGTATTGTAGACACGTAGCCGATTGGAACCTTGTAGCTTGTAGCTTTGTAGCCAAGAAGTCTTGTAGCCTTGTTCGAAATAAATAATTCAACTATGTTCACCGAGATAAAGGATGGGTGGATGAATGATTTATTCCTGCTCTGAAGGAAGTCATGTGAAGGGAGTTCGCAGCAAAAGGGAGTTATATGTGGATTTATATGTTACAGAAAATACAGAAAAACTGGCATGGTGCCTGTCAATGTAAAAGATAACTCACTCCTGGAAACTGTTTATTTTGATGCAAATAAACTAGGCGTAATAAAACTTAGAGCTAAAATTGAATATTTTGTATGTATTTATAATGGTTGACATAAATATTCCGTGTTGTTAAAATACGTAATTACCATCCGAGATGTTACTACTTGGAAGATTTACGAGGTTCGGTGATATGTGGCGGATTCTATGGGGAAGAAATTCAGCCTACCAAGTACCCAAGCGATTATTAAGTAGAAAAATTGATAGATTATAAAGATGATGTCTTGTTTGTGAAGTGGCTAGGATTCGATAAATGTGAAAATCAGTTGAATAAAATCGACTGATGCCATATAAATTTTAATGTTTTGAAATGTTGTAAATTTTTATATTAATAAAAGCAAGTCTAAAATAAATAAAAAAATGTATTTATTAATGTGCTGTTTAAAACTTTTCACAAGTTACCAGAGTTTGGGATGTTCGTCGAAGGTGCTTAAAATGGTATTAGGAGGCTGGGGACGCGTGGCGACAGGTCTATATGACGCAGCTATTCGGGGTGTTGATGGTTCAGGGAGAGTGGGGAGGGGGTAGGTCTGCTGACGTCAAAGGCCGTGCGTCAGTGACGTGTGTGCTTGGCATGCACGAACAGGACTGCAATAGAATGGGTAGAGGGGTGGGGACAGTTGAACAATTGCAGCCTCAGGATGTATCATTCGTAGTTATCAACAGAGCTAGTAAGATGTGTCGGGCCACCTATGAGAAGTTTGTTGAGAATGAGTTCTATGCGTGCTGTCAGGAGGCTAGCGGCCAGGAAGAAGCTCTTGCGATGGATGAAGACGAAGAGTCCAGGGAAGACATCGCAGATTTACCTGTGAACACCTCCACTCTGACTGTGGAGGATATTGCTGCTGTGAAGGGAAGGGGGGATATCGACTTTGGAGCTGCGTGATGCTTGTATACTTGTGTGGGCAGAGTAAATGATGGCTAGTATGGAAAGTACCTACTGCGGAGCGGGGTGTTGTGAAGGGGGTCGGTAACGCCTTCTGAATGGTATTGTGTTAACAAGGGGGGGAGAAGATGGCGTGAAGGAGTGTGTGTGTTTTTTTTAAATAGTGTTAAATATTTTTTTTATATTTTATTTACTTCGATTTCTTGCCACGACTTAAAAAATTACTATTTTCATTTGATATGAAGTGCATCTCGTAGAGGCAGTAGGTAATGGCTTTGCTCTTAGTGACAGTGGGTAATGGCTGAGGTGAGTGTTGTAACTGCATCATATACACTATAGTGATCAGACATTAAGTTGAAATGTAAAATGTTCGATTGTGCTTCCTTTTTGTTGATTGTGCTTCCAAATGTGCTTCCTTTTTTGTTGATTGTGCTTCCGATTGTGCGTCCTTTTCTATGAATGTGCTTCCGTCAAATTGTTTATTATTTTAACATAACACCTATATCATCCAAGGTACTAATACTTATAACTGTCTTAGAGAATGGTAAAATGTAATTATACGCAGACATTAAAAATATCTGCTTCCATGCAGCTTTTAAAACACGAGTACGCAAACATGAACTTGTTTATAAAAGTGAAATTATACACAGACATTAAAAATATCTGCTTCCATGCAGCTTTTAAACACGGGCACGCAAACATGGACTTGATTAGGAATGTAATTATACGTAGACATTAAAAATATCTGCTTCCATGCAGCTTTTAAAACACGAGTACGCAAACATGAGAAGAGAATAATACTTGTGAGTTAGGACTCTGAAAAATTTCTGGTCCGCTAAGATGGTGTAATAAAGTTTTTTTTTTAAATTATCATTACTTTAACTATCACATCCACAATGATAGTATTGATAACATATATTTTAGTTAAAACCTATAAATGATAAGACTTTAAGAAAAAATGGTGGTTACAACAACGAAATGACTGTGGATTTTTGTGGTTTTTTGTGGATTTTTGTAGATTTTTGTCTATAAGGGTTATAATAATGCTGGTACGGGTAAGGAACTTGGCCTCATACACTGGCGTACTTAAGAAACCTACACCTGATGATGACATCCATCAGATGAAATCAAGATAGTGGTCTCCACTAAATAAGATGGCTGCCTCTGCAGACAACGATGGTATATATTTTTTATTTTGATAATAAATTATTTTAAAGAATGCGGTGTAAAGAAAAATTGTAACATGTATGAGTGGTGTGTTCGATGACTATGTTATTGTAACAGAGGATTGGGGGGCTAGATGGTGTATTCATAATGTAGAGGAGTGGGGTGTTCGATACGCAGGTTTTATAATTAAAATTTTATTTAATAATATATTTTTAAATTTTATTGTAAAATTTTGATTATTTAATTTTTTTAAATTTAATTTTTTTTAATTAAAATCGGATAATAAATAAAGATTTTCAAGATGGCGGATGAAACTCGAAATGTCGGGATGTTCTAGAAAACAAAATGGCGGATAAAAAAAATGGTCGCCGGAAGTGACGCAATCCAAGATGGCCGCCGGAAGTGACGCAATCCAAGATGGCCGCCAGAAGTGACGTAATCCAAGATGGCCGCCGGAAGTGACGTAATACAAGATGGCCGCCGGAAGTGACGTAACCCAAGATGGCCGCCGGAAGTGACGTAATCCAAGATGGCCGCCGGAAGTGACGTAATCCAAGATGGCCGCCGGAAGTGACGTAATCCAAGATGGCGGCCGGAAGTGACGTAATCCAAGATGGTCGCTGCGGATCCCCGGATACCCAGCCCCCAGCCCCTGCACCAGGACCAGGGGCGTAGCCAGGGGGGGGTTTTAGAGGTTAAAACCCCCCCCTTAGCCCCAAAACTTTAATTAAATTTCTTATTCATCACTCAAAGAAATTTCATATTAAAAATTAATAAAATTTTTACCATTACAATATTTAAATTTAAGTACCGAAAACTACTAAAATAGCACTATTTTACACCTTAAAATCAAAATTTTCCCGGGGGAGGACCCCCGGACCCCCCGCTTTAATATGTAGGGGGGGGGGGCATGCTACTTAACACCCCCCATACACAAATCCTGGCTACGCCACTGACCAGGACCGGCTATATTCACCTACTCACCTAGTGGAGTTCCTGGAAAAAGATGGAGGGGGGATCTGTTAGCTCGTGAGAAATATATTAGGACAAGCACCTATACGTGCCCGACATCCCTTGAATATTAGAATGAGGCATGACTGGAGCTGCTAACCTAAGCTGAGCTCTGGGAAGTGGGCTGCCCTGGGAGGACGCTGAGGAAAGCGCTCTCAGTCAAGAAGCCGGACACTTACTTGTCGCGTTCATGGCTCGAGGCGGGAAGAAAAATGATGGCTAATAATAGCCTGGCGAAATCACACCAGGCTATCAGTTGCGACGCTGGGGAAACGTCGTGGGACACTAGTAGGAAAGATTTTATCAGGATAAACAATGGGCTAACAAAGTTTATATTAGGGAATTTAGGTGAAAAAATAAATTTGTGCCAAATATTTCAAATTTGCGGCACAATGTGTATTCACTTCATTAACACAACTCGACTGGCTGACTGCGAGAATGAGCAGCCACATGGGCTCCAAAGTTCAGCAATAACAAGTTTAAACCAGTTTAGCTGCCAACACTAACTAATGAGGACAGACAAGAAGTTCATTGCTGTCTGTACAGCCTGTGCCTGGAGCTTCAAGTCTGCACCACCCACTGCTGCAGGGTAAAGCAATATAGAAAACGTTTACGGAAAAACAAACATTATCAGTTACAAGTGTAATAACTACAAATGTTTTATATGTTTATTTAGATTTTTTATTGGTTTTTCATTAATTAAAATTATTAGCATTTATGGAAAAAACATACACTACTGGTTACAAGTCTACGAAATACACAGTATTATCTATTTAATTTTCTTTATTATTTTTTTTCGCTTATTAATAATTTAATTGATCAATCATTAAATTAATTTTAATTAGACACAAACACAATCTGTTACAAGTTTAATTTATTCATGTATGTATGGATGCATTCTACACACATGCTATTATGTTATATGGTTTTGAGGGGAAAAAATGTTCGTGATGGAGAAAAACTGACTTCATTTTCGGTTTCAGCACACCCAAAAATAAAAAGATAAGTCACTTTCATGAAATCAAATCAAACATTTTTTTGTAGACCTGTGTATTTAGAGTCTGTTCTGTGGAAACATAATTTGCAGTGTTTTACTTATTTATATTGTAACGATTTATAATTTGGGGAGAACTGGGTTCCTAAGAGATAACCCAATTAAGTTTTATTACAATTTTATTGATTACTATTATTTACATTATTAATAAATAATTGTAAAATGTCCGATCACAAATCACTGACACTAAAAATTTTATTCGCAAGTTACTCCATGTCTGTCAAGTTCCGCAGTTCGGTAATCCTCACTGAAGCTAGGCTCAACAGTGGTTCGCCCCTTACCTTACCCTCCACACACACAGTCTCGCACCACTCAGTCGCCGAACTCTCACCGCGTCTCGCCACCCTCGGGGGGGGGGGGGGGGGGGGTCTTTCACTCTCTTAGCCGATGTTGTACTTCCCTTTGCTCGGAATCCGCTCGGAACTCGGCACTCATGCGGCGCTTGTCGCGAAACTCCGTCGCCGAATTGCCACGGAGGCCAGCGTCGCTGCTTAAGTACCTGATGGTCGATTTTCTAGAACTAACGAGCACGGCTGTGACGAGTCGCGTCATCCCGGGCCGACCCAACGCCTGAACAGCCCAGAAGGGCGGCATTTATTCGCGTCACTCCGCGAAATTCCCAAGGCCGCTCAGCGATAGACAGCAGCGCCGAGGCAGGACGATGCGCGGGGAGCTTAGGGGGTGAGGGGGTAATGTTGACCCTTGTAATCCAGCCAGGCGCGCGTGGCATGCCTTACATCAGTGGACCGCGGGTGACACGGCGCGTGACGCCAGTGGCTGTGCAGGGCCTCCAGCCAGTTTCGAACCTGGCACCGTGGTCTGGTCTCTCGCATTCGAAACAATATGAGTATTTTGATTATACATAACTGTGCGTCCAAATTACTTGATTGATTAAATTTTTTTTAAGAATAACATCATATTGCGTCTTATTATTTACCTATACTGTAAAAACTATCGTAGTTAAATATTAGTTAATGGGACTTTAATTACGAGCTTTGTTTTGTAACATGTTCCGGCTGTGTGCAGTGTTTATAGTTATACTCGAAGGTTCCTTTCCGACTATGGCTTGGCCAGGTCGAGCAGCGAGTCGTATAGATAACCTCGCCTTTGTCTCGTGGCTTGGTCACTGCGCAGGTAGCTCGTCGAATAGTGGTTGGCAATACAGTGAAGACGGCTGCTAGATGGCGGTGCCAGGGAACAGGAAATAATGGTGCAGGGAGTGAAACGTGCTGATAGCGTAGCGTCCGCCTAACCAGAGGTGTGTCTGTTTTGGTGAGGCGGGATGAAACAGCCCGACGCTCGCTGCTGCTTCTAGCGCGGTGTCGCCTCCAAGCGCAAGGCTGTGGACTGGCGCGCAGTCTTCT
The DNA here is from genome assembly GCF_032445375.1 of Bacillus rossius redtenbacheri. NCBI lineage: Eukaryota > Metazoa > Arthropoda > Insecta > Phasmatodea > Bacillidae > Bacillus > Bacillus rossius. The sequence continues at coordinate 203,227,615 of NC_086330.1, forward strand.
CGTCGGGCATAGGTCAACTATTATATTCAAGCCGTAACTACATCACATGGTGGAGAAATGAAGATTAAGGTGTAATGTAAAGCCCTTGGGTGCTTTCAAGAATATTGAGCGGTCGTTTCACTTCTAAAGCTGGAATCACAATGCCCCGACGGGTCCGACACGACAGGCCCGACAATCTGTCGTGCAGCATCTCAGCACGACAGATTAAAAAGCGTAGGGTCACAATACCACGACAAAAATAACCCGACGATTTTCAATTTGGCCTTCGGCAAATCGTGCCAAGCTAAATACTTCAATTAAAATGCATTATAGAATGCACTAAAAACAAAGTAGGCTCTTTTATTTATTATTGACAGTTGAAGTGCAAAAAAACATTTAGTCGTCTGCAATACGAAGTAAGGTTAAGTTGATTCGTAAAACAAAGAGAAGTTTATTATAGTTACAAGGAAACAAGATAAAGATATGTCAGCGAGGGACAGAAAAATACTCCTGGTGTTAGCTGTGCGAAGAATTAAAAAGAAACATAATGTTAAAAGATGTATTCTAAAATAACGTCTTTAACCATAAACACGATGATATAATATGTTTATGTTTATACAAACAGACTAAGGCAAGCTACAAATTTTTCAATTAATTCACCCACACGTAAAACGAAATTTCACTTTTCAGCAAAAATATTGACCAAGTACATAAATATTTTTTGAAATTTAGTTCTGTACTGCTTCCTTTTCGTTGCCGTTTTCTTTTCTGTCGGGCAGCCCGATACGACGAAATTAGAAATAGAATCTATTCCTTGCGGGCCGTCGGGGTGCGTATTTTGTCGGGCTGACGTCACGGCGAGCTTGTATTTCATTGGCTGTTGAACATGTCGGGCCTGTCGTGTCGGGGCCGTCGGGGCATTGTGATTCCAGCATTAAAATTATTCTGGGATCATGATTTCAGCAATTTCCACTCTTCTAAAACTACAGTTTAAAAACGAAATATGGAAACATAAATACTCACCAACGCTCAGCGTATTCTTAAATGTTTCTCGTAAGTAGACACTACTCAGATATATTGAGCAGTTTTCAAATGGCGTGGTTTCTTCTGAAGATCTGCACATCATGTGTGTCCAGATAGGCGGGGCCTACGAATACAATGCAGTAGAGTCTAAGGCTACGGCCACACGAGCGTGTTTTCACGCAGAGATTCTGCGTGAAAACACGCCAGAAATATGAACCGCAGCAAGGAGAATGAGACCGGCCAGACGCAGCGTGAATTCCCGCCGGGGAGAGGACAGAAAGGCGCGTCTTCAAGGTCGCCCGCAAGAAAATGCACCGCGGCCAATTCGTTGGCGTGATTTCACGCAGCGTTTCAGTCGATACCCGGCCACACGTGCGGGAATTCTCGCCGCGTTCTGTTCTGATATATATATATATATATAACATATTGTTTAGTTATTTCATGAACATTTTTCGGTGCAAAAATTGGTTAGTATGACATTAAATTTACTGTAATATTTGTGTATGAAGTGTAAAGCCAGTTTTATGGATTAACAGAATAAATGTCAAAAAATACAAAGAATCAACTTTTTTTATTAAATCTTTTTTTAGAACTTCTTACATCATATCCATTGTCAGTTTATGTATCTACAAACTATACAAGTACATGATTATTTACAATAAATAGTTGAATATTGCTTGCGTGCATAATTCAAAATATAATAAACCACATTACAATAACTAAAAACATATTAATCTTTTATTCGACTGTATTTTTAGTAAAAATATAGTTTTCATTTATGACCTGGGAGCCTCACGGATAATTCAGTTATTTAATACAATCTGAGCCCCTGAAAATGCTACACACAAAAAAAAAAATCAGTCATACTGTAAGCGAGCATTGTCTTTACTCAGGAATATTCACAAAATTTTGCCATGGCACTGACCCTTTCTCAGAATTGAAGTAATCAGCAAAAAGATCTCTAATAGCTTTTCCACTATTATTTCCTCTCGTTCCGTATGCAGGAATGCTTTCCAGTGTACAAGACAGTGTGTCGTCGAAATTATAGCCATCTTGCTTTCTTACGAAGTAATGAAGTACGCAACATGCTTGAATAATGATATCTGCCACATCTACACTGACGTCCATTGGGCGATGGAAAATTCGCCATTTATTTTCTAGAATGCCAAATGCACATTCCACATAACGCCGTGCTCTTGATAACCTGTAGTTAAAAACCTTTTTTGTAGGCGTAAGGTTTTTTGCAGGATAAGGTCTCAATAAACATTCACTTATTGCAAAAGCTTCATCGCCTACTAATACATAGGGAAGTGCTATTCCAGAAGGATCGTTTTTCAAAGGCATAGGTTGTGGCAAATTCAAAGTTTGGTTGTAAATTTTTTTTCCCAGTTCAGTCCTTTTCAATATATTTGAATCGCCTTCATTACCAAACGATCCTACGTCAATGAATGTGAAACAGTAATTACTGTCAACAACAGCCATGAGTACAATAGAAAAATATTTCTTGTAATTAAAAAATTCGCTACATAAATTCCACGGATTAATAATACTTATGTGCTTACCGTGCACCCACGCAATGGGGGAAGTTCGCTTTTCCTTCATATAGATCACTGATGTTCATCCCGTCTTCTTCGGTTGGTGGTTTCATGTATATTTCATTCAATGTTTCCCATATGGCAGTGCAAGTGTCTTGAATAATGTCAGCAATTGTAGAACGTCCGAGAAGATAGTCAAAGTGAAGAGAACGTATGGAATTTCCAGTGGCCAGGTACCTGCAAAAAAGTTCAGTATAACTATGAAGTAATTTATGAAATAAGTTAGAAAAATTATATTATCAAAAACTTTAAAAAGCATTTTTTAAAAAGGAATGCAACTTAAAATCACACAGATATAAGTACATTTAACTCGGCGTAATGCAGAAACCTTCCTCCTAGTGGCTGGACCGAGATTTGAACTTGTGTCACACCGCCGAGCATTAGTCCAGTACTAAACTATGTCACCTCGCGTGGTCACGGCAGTAAAAACCAGCTGGAAATCATATTAATATACAATATATTTGGTGTCAAGAACAGTCTCTGTATGTAGTCCGATCAGCTAGGCAATTGCAACCAACTGCTCACGACCATCTTGTGTTTTTTTTAAATTTCGCCTGTAAGCATATATGCATAGTACTTAAAGCAAGCTGATAACAAATCACGTGCGCATCGGTTGTTGTGTCACGTGGCTGCCACAGGGCAGTTCCAAGCTCTCAGAATGGAGATACGACGAATTATTGTCATGTATCTTATTGGATCGTATCATTGCCCGTAGAGAAAGGGATGCTTGCATAAAAATCGTACATAAGGTCATCTTCCTTTCCTTTACGATGGAATTTACACTCACACCCGCCGTAACCATTGTGCTACTTCAAGTAATTTCAGCTTTGCATTGGGTAACGAAACGGCTTCTGTACACAGATTTTGGGACGTTCGAGACATCATGGACTGCAATATAAGCTCAATCATCAATATTCACTCTACAGCAGTGCTTTCCCAAACTGCTCCAATTGATGCCCTCTCTTCCTCCCCCTTTCAAAAAAAATTGGTTTTCTGTAAAGTCGGTTTACGGACGATAGTTTAACGTGACGTCATAACAAAACATTGATGAAATGATTGCATACTTTTATGAATAAAATTGAATCATTTATATTGAATTACAATTTTTTTGTATGGATACAAAGGGGGAGTGAAATTAAATCTACAATTTAATTGATAAATTTACTTTTATTTGCACTCATTAATTCAAATATGTTTACTACTTTAACGAACAGATTATTTTAACAATAACTTTTATACATGTTTGCTATTTAACTTCTTCCAATCTGTGTTATTCTGTTAATGATAGGACGATGATAAGAAAAGTAGGAAACGAATGGGAGTGTTTCAATGATGATGTGAAGGAAAATGGCTTACCCAACACCAAAATGCAGTCAAAAATAATATATTTGCACCACGGACTCTGCAGCAATGCTAGGAGGAACGGGTTCGCAAAGAGCAATGAAAATGTTACATTGAAATGCATGAAAACAGAATTACGCCACGGACTCGGTCGCAATGCTAGGAGGTTCAGGTTAGCAAAGAGCAATATGAAATGAGCGTAACGGGACACAGTGAAACGGGACAATGTGCGTAACGGGACACTTTTTCGTGCGTGCAGCCAGCGTTCATCGATTTATTAGACGTCACGTCAAAATAAATCCTCGTCTGAAAGCCCACGGGCCGTCCTATGTTAATTAGATTAAGTTTCTCTTTGACTAATGTTTAGTGTCTTGATAATCTAAAAATCGCCACATTTTCCAAGCAGTATTTCATTATACTCTTATCGGCAACCGATCCTGGAGTTATTTCACAGAGTTATTCACAAAATGTGTGAGATTACTTTATAAACTTTATTAAACGTTAACACTTTTTGGGGTTTGAATCAGGAAGGAAGTATTTTTTCTCACCAACTAACTGCTTTTAATGTATTTTTCAAGAACCAATTCTACTTTAAATATTAGTTTCGTTATGAACACCCTTGAAACAGAAATAAGAGCATTAAAGGAACATATTTAATTAAAATAAGGGATTGAAACAAGTGTGACCGCTGTACTTGTTACGTTAGAGCGAGAATATTGAAGTCGGTGGCCTAAAGTGCCGTAAGCCGGCAGCTTTTGGCCCGACCTCGCATGATGCTGCCGTCATGTGGCGGAGCGAGCAGCGCCCGGCGGGGAAGCTAGGAGCTCCTCCAACTCGTGTGTGTGCCGTGCCAGGGTCTCGAACCCTGAGAGGTGCGGCGACGTTCCGCTAGAGAGTGCTCGCAGCGAGCGAGCGACGGTGCTGCGCGCGGCGGCGGCCCCGCCAGGCGCGCCGCGATATTGATCCCCGGCTCGGGGGCTGGCGCAGACGTGAGCCGGGCTGTGTCGCGACTGTCGGTCGCCCGCCGTAGCCGCACCTCGCCCCAGAGGCGACCCCTAGCGAGGGCCGCGCCGCGCGCCACGCCTGCCGCGACCCCAGAGACCCCGGAGACCGCGCCGGCCGGTGAGTACAGAGGACTGTCCTGCTGTGGGTGACGGCGGCCGGCTCAGTTGTTGTTTACGAGGGGAACAACGCAACCCCCAACTTACGTCCGTTCGAAAATTTTAACGTGTTATAGCATCTCACGTGACATAGTTATGCTTGTAGTTAGGGCCAGAGTCCATTAAACTGCGGTCTGGCGAACGAGCCAGGAAGTTTTAAATATGAAATCAGGATGTAGCGAGAAATCTCACTCTTAAGAGCCCGGAAACTCTACTCGCTTTGTTCGTGGGTACATGGTGTCTGGTGGGTGCCTGTGTCGTAGCAGATCGTGGAAGCTGAACGGCTAATTTTCCAGCGACCTGGTTATTCCATCAGGCAATTTCAAACGAAATTTTGAGTTTGCGAACAACTTCGAGACTTTCATATCTACTTGTTTTCACAATGTCGTTGAATAGAAATTCCTTATATTTATTTCCAGTGATGATAAGCTAAGTATAAACTTTGTAACTATTTCTTTCCCTTTACAACTACTTCCAGAGAATTTTAATCTAAAGTATTTTGTTTGGTATTGTTTGCCTTTTTTATTTTTTGTTTCATCCTGGCTGTGTGGTTAATAAAGGCCACGAGTATGGGACACCATCCTCTTGAGCACAATATTGTGACTGAAAATAGTTTTTGTGCGTGCGTCGTCAACTCGATAATCTTAGCATGCATTAAAAGCGTGTGTGGTTCGTAATGGCCCGGTCACGTATATCGCATCACGGTCGCGTACATCGCATTATGCATTCACTAATATTTCAGATAAAAAAAAAACCTCGCGAAGAGCAATGTTCAGTGCTTAAAAACTTGTTTTTACTGTCTAGACTAGTAATATGAGAATGTATAAGAGAAATGTATTCCTACGTGAACTTAAATGTTTGATAAAACATCTTGCTCATAAGATTTCCCATAACTCTTTTAGTTGGCTACACTTCGCGCAGATGTGCTAGATGCGTTTGTGCTCGTATTGTCAGACTGGATACGTATACGTTGACTGAAATGTATCGATCAGCAACTGCACACGCCCTCGCACGGGGCTGAGGGACGAGGGGCGTGAGTGACGCAGTCCGGGGCGGGTCACGTGCTCGGCCGGTCAGCGACCAGCAGCTGCAACTGCACCATTCTTCACTAATTCTCTACGAAAACTACATTTTATTTATTTATTTTTTAAGTTTTTAAAGTTAATGAAGAGCTTCCTTCTGTTATAGGCTAGTTTTTTATTGTTTGAAATCATGGAAGTCCTTAATTTCCGAAAAATGCCCCTCCCGATTTTAAATTGGGTACGCCCTTGGCGAGAGTCCTTTAAAAAAGGAGCAAAATTTGCTCATAACATGTTTCATGCAAAGTTATGTTTTTTTATTAAGTGAGTGCGGCACTTAGGAGTAGGGAGCTCGATGGTGGGGTGTCGGGCAACTGGTAGACTCTTCGAGACTCTTCGAAAGTTGTTTGTTACAATTTTGTATTTATTGTTTAGTTTTGCCTTAGAAATTAATAAATTTTTGTTTTATCCTACAAATGGATTATATGAGTGTTAATGAACTGCCGCTATCAGCAGCGAGGACTGGGCTCGCGGAGCCGTGGCGCGAGCAGCGGTGTGGACGAGGAGCCAGCCGCCTGCGTCTCCACGCCTGTGGACTGCGATCACAAGCACTGCAAAGTCGAGAGCAGTACTTCCAAATAAACATTTTATCATGACTATAAAGTACTATTTTTATCCGAGAAAATAGAAAATGATTTTCGCCAGACGTTTCAATTGATGTGTCCCTTCGAATAAACACTGTGGTCCACGAGCTATAATAAACTCCTCGACATTGCTTTCAACCTAAAAACATTAAGTTTTGCCTGTACATAGCTATTTGTGCGTGTGTAGCATCGTCCTGATTAACAGATGAAAACATACATGTTAAGTTTCGTGGTGAAATGTAAACGACGGCTGATAGAGGTTATGTATTGCTTTAACTAGAACTGGATAAAATCCCCATTTTTGTGTTTATATAACTGGATTTTTACATATTTCGAAAACCGTGTACGTCGGTTGGAAAAATGGTTTCAAACCGCCGTGCTTCCGCTCAGTGAGGATCTAAGCCGTTGCACTGTTAAAATTCTCATCTTAAATGTATGATGAACGCTGGTTAAAATTCATCCAGGGGTCTTATAAATGTATTGTCATCTTCGTAAATTTACAGGTACAAAGTTCGATTCTTTGAACATGAACCCACAACCCACAAGAAAATGTTTTCGAAAACTGGTTAAGACTCGTGAAAAATAAAAACACACACTATTTCTTCCATGCCTGCGTTTTTACTGTTTATATCCGAAAACACATTTCGTAAAATGAAATACGGCGTAGTTCCTATGAGGATCCAGTTTTCTAAAATTACGGAAAACTCTTTGTTTATTTGAGGTAAATTCTTCGTTGAAACGTCCTTAAATTGACTGTAATTTCAAACAGTGTGGCAACCAGCAAGCCTTTGGAGTGTCCGGGTAGTCCCGGCTGGGTTAGCGTGAACTCTCTTCGAGCGAGGCGGAATCGTTGCTTCGCAGTCGTGTTGTATATCTGGGCCTGGACAGGAACTCGGGTTACACCGAGCAATGCTTCGCTGCTCAAACTGAAGAGTGGTTTCGAAATTTTGAGAGACAAGTTTTCAATTTTTTTTCTACATTATACACACATACACACACACATACACTCACACACATATATACATACATACATACATACATACATACACATAATTATTTACTCTATAATAATAAATTATTTTTGTCCAGCAACAGGGTAGACCTGGAATAATTATCTGGTTATTTTGATTTTCTTGAAAAATATGGGAATATAGGTTAAGCCAGGAAGTTTTGACTAAATGTTTAGGTTATTCCTATTTTGGATTCAGTCTTTGCTGCATTGATAATGTACCAATTTTTTTTCGTAGAGCTGTATTTTGTGGCAATTTGGGGGTGGATTCCATCTGACGGTGTCTCGGAATGTGATATAATAGACAATTTGTGCATAGATTCCAGAATTTTTGTTAGTATTTAAGTAAACAGTTTGTCACTACATTGGAGAATACGTATGTACGTTGTAGTGAGTGTTATGAAACAGCGCAAAAATAGATACTGGTGGTTTTATATGTAAATATCACAAATGTTGATCGGTGAAATAAAAAAATCATTGACCTAGAGAAGTTAGGTAAAGGATAAGGGAATTCTGGTTGTGGATTAGAAGATAGCGTAAAGCCGAGTAAAGCGCTGAACTTGTGCTGGGACTCGCCAGGACGTGAACGTGTGTGAGTTACAATAGTCGCGGATGGAGTCGAGCGTGACTGTTTATTGGTGACAAGGCGGGAAGTGTGGCTACCGCCCGCCTGTCACTGTGCGCTCCCCTGGTGTGGGTATGTTCCAAGTCTGTGACACTTGTTTTTATTTGTGGTAGTAGGTAAGTTTCGTGCACACAAATAACGTGCTGACATCTTGCAGCACCACCAAATGTGCAAAATGACATTTATAATAGGCCTATATTTCACAAAATAAAAAATGTATTTAATTTGTCATGTTTTAATAAAATAGATTCACGGTATGAACTTGTGACGTATGGTTACGTTTACATTTTGTAAATGTTCTATTTTTTTTCTCGGTAGGTATCCTTGATGCTGCTTGGCCACGCTAACGCGTCACGTGCTTGTAAGCACCGAAGATACTGGCTCCAAATCATGCAAACTGTCGCTACTACGAAACTTAGCACTCTACGTCTACTCTCACTCCCACGGTGTCGCCGCCTCTCTTCACACTTCCCTCCCTCCCTTCTCCCTCTTTTCCGCTGTGTCTCACTGTCTCCCTGTCTCCCTGTCTCCCTGTCTCCCTGTCTCCCTGTCTCCATGCGCCGCAGTTCATCTGAACACTCTGCATTTTCGTTGGTTTTATTTTTAGTCAAGAAGGCGTTGAAATTCGAAACCACTTGTTCTAAAACGTTCTCAGTGCATTTGTTGGAGAGGACTATCTGTTGGAAGTGTGGTCCAAAGTACTCAGACTAGCTGAGTACTTTGATACTTTCCTTGCTGTTGGCAAATGGCGCTACGATCACGAGCGAACTGAAATAATGAATCATGGCTCAGCTTCTTGTCGGCGAACCAAGGAAGCAAGAGCTTGACAGTAGGGTCCCTACCAAGTGTGGCGGTGCCTGTATGCGTGTCCTAACTGTTGCAGCCATGCAGGGGCCTGCTGTGGGAGAGCAGTGATCAGGGGCGTAACTGGACTAGTTTCCACCCGGGGCAAGAACTCATCTTGGGGGCCCCGTTTTTTTCCAAACTAACCAAAACAAAATTTTTCTTTCCCGACTAAAACTCATATCGCCACCCCATATTAATTGACTTTTCCCATCTTTAATTCAACTTATACTGTAAATAAATAGAGTTATTGGCAGTCATTTAATTTTAAATACATCGAAAATTGGGTAGCATGCGAAAAATAACAGTTTATAAATATTTGACGAGTAGTATAGGATAGCCGGTCCTGTGCCAGACTACAGACTGTGGAGTGTGATTGTCGGTCCGCCATCTAGGATTGTGACGTCACGGCGGCCATCTAGGATGAACATGACCTTGACCCTGGTAGCCATATTAAATCCACTCTCTTGGATCCGCCATCTTTAAATCGAGCGCCCCACTCACTTTTGATGAAATTTTCGTCACGACCGCCATAGTCATTTTTTTTCTGTTCTGCTGGAGGTCGCCATCTTAGATACCGTCGAATTTGTTTCTGCTGTTTGTTCCTAGAGAGCGCCAGCGTTGCTCTGTCTCATCACATAAGGTCGATGTTCCATTACCTACCAGAGCTATTATGGTCCTTAGCGACATATTAAATTTAATTTTTAATGCAAAAAACATGGGAAGCGCTGTGATTCGAACCATCCAGCTCTGATCTCTAGGTTGGTAAACATACGCCTTTAACCGCACGGCCATCGAGACATTTACCAGACTGAGAATTAAATAAGGTATATAAAAATAACATGCATATTCGGACTTTTAATTTTTTTTAAATTTGAAGTAATAATATCATCATCAGTTCGAGACTGAACCACCATCTTGTATTAAGACGTAACTGTTGCAATTATCGTTACGGTCGCCATCTTGAAAATCCGTTTTTATTTTTGCTAGAAATTACGAAAAAATTTCCAAAAAAATATTTTAAAAATTGCATACTTCAAATGTTTAGTTATTTAAACGATTTCGGTCCTCGGTTCGATTTCCGGCGAGAGTAAACCAGTAATACATTAATATATTTCGGAAATTCTAAATAAAAATTAATAAAATCATCTTACACCAGACGCGACATTCTGAATTATGTCACCACTTGTATCAATTATCGTTAAAGGCGCCATCTTGAAAATTTTATTTTTTGTCCGATTATAATGAAAAAAGTTCAAAATTCATAGAAATATTAACTTATTAGAACACTGATTGATTATATCGATTCTCGTCTTTGGTTAGAAACCATTAAAAGCAAAAAAAAAAAAACAACAGATCCTAACTCCACAGAAGACACCTACAGACTGACCTCACTCCACCAAAACCAAAGTATATATATATATATATATATATATATATATATCACCAACTGGTATGACGCCATTTCCGCCACATTGTCTTCGTCCGCTGGAGGCCACCATCTTGCTTTCGTCTGCTAGAGTTTGTTGATTGCATATAAGTATAATTTTCGGTTCACCATACCTTTGACCTCGACTGTTTGCATTGCACTTTGACCTTGAACTCTTAATTTGACCTTGACCTTGAAATAATACTTTTATTATGAAATGTAACCTTGACCGTGAAATTTGACCTTGAACTTGACGACCATCATGAATCCGACATTTTATGTTCAGTACATGCTACCAGGAGTGCAGTAATAATTTATTATTACTGAGGTGCCAGCCATCTTAAAATTTGGGTGCCATCTTTGAATCGTGTAATTATTTAGCAAGAAATGCGGGGAAAAATCCAAATATCACCAAAAATATTTACAATCAATTTGCATATTGAATCAATGAAGTCCCGTCCTCGGTTCGATACTTGAACAGTGACAAATGTAACTAAATATTAAATAAATTTTATATTTGGTTTTCATTACCTTTATCGGAGTTTATCAATTATTCACTCTACGAAAAATAACTCAAGACAATATACCTGACCAACGAATTAAATATTATATCGATAAGCCTAACATGAAAGACTAGTTTTTGATACTTAGAATAACATTTAAAATGTTTATGTACAAAACCATCCATACATATAGACCAAGCGTCTTCGGACCGCAGACCGGGTCATGAACAATGTCAGACATATAGACCATGAACACAGTACACACAGGAAACGGAATGAACGCACAGTACACACGGGAAAACGGAATGTACACACAGGAAAATGGAATGTACACACAGAAAAATGGAATGTACACACAGTACACACAGGAAAACGGAATGTACACACAGTACACACAGGAAACGGAATTTACACACAGTACACACAGGTAAACGGAATGTACACACAGTACACACAGGTAAACGGAATGTACACACAGTACACACAGGAAACGGAATGTACACACAGGACACACAGGAAACGGAACGAACACGCAGGAAACGGAATGAATACACACAGGAAACGGAATAAACACACACAGTAGCGGAAACACACAGGCTTAGTTATAAATCATAATACAAGAAATTAACCATTAAATTTTTTACTTTCAATATTTAATTTATTTCTCAACATGATAAAAATGCAGGTAAAACAAGTCATTATTGTATGTAGCCAGCCTCCTTCAGTTCTTTGAGTATGAACGATATTTCTTTGATGCTCGAATAGTTTCCGGCACAAAGCGAGCCATGTAGAAGTCTTAGCCGGTCAACCAATATGTTTGGTTCTTTCCATGATATGTAATCAATCTCTTCTACCACCGTCTTACTTGCTTGTTTATTATAAATACTTTTAATATCACATTCGTCCCAGTGATCATAATAAGCTTTATCTGATTCATTGATTTATTATAACACGTCGTTTCCATCGTTTCGGTCTCAGGACACCGCTACATTCTACGATCTTGTCAGCTTTAGGTGCTTCATCACAGTCTATGCCTTTGTCAACAGCCTCAGAGTCACTGTAGCAATCACCGTAGAAGGCTTCGTCTTCACCCAGATTACCGTAAGAAATCGATATCGATGATGTCGTAGTGTCTTCATCGTCTTCATGCTTCTTTTTGAGGAGTCCATCGTTTTTCCAAAGTAGGAAATATCTACTTGAATTCGGCTGGAATGTATTCTCACTTTTCACGGTGTTGATACTTCCATTAGTTTCAGTCTTCCCGAAGCCATCAGCATCCTTCAATTTATGTTCTTCGTCACGATCGGGTGAGCTAATACCATCACGCTCAGGACAAGGAAAATTATTGCCGTAATGCAGATCACTCTTCTTTAGTCTAGTAGATCCATCGATGACCTCTATGCCGTAAGTGGGCTTGGCTGTACATGTTCTACCAAGTATTTTTAAGCTGTCAATTCGTGTTAACAACCTGCTACACCGATTACAGCTTAACATTTAGCGTAGTGGATTTTTAACACAATCATTCTTCTCATGACGTTTAGCATTCCTTCTCATGAAAAAATCCTTGCTACAGTATCTACAGCGGCTTCCTTCGGATTCAGCTGCAGATAACAAACAATGATACATGGTTGCTTCTGTGACTAATGTTAGATACAAACTGACAGTTTTACAATTGGAACCTACATCTCTAATGACGTAAATAAATTTTTTTAAATATTTCATCAGCGAGAGTTAAGTTTTTTAATGCAAAGCAAATTGATTTAAGTAGTACTGCTTGTCAACAATAGATGACACATTTTGCATGCAGGTAAATATTATTTATTTTATGTGGGATGCAGGATGCTCACTAACGATCGCAAAAGAAGGAAGGCTTCGCTAGACAACAAGGAGAAGGAAGTTCGTCCTTCGTGATAGTGTTTCTCATCCGACTTATCACATATTTTTGGACTGAGTAATGTTTTTTTTTAATCCACCTGATAAAAATATTGTCATTGACTGTGATGAAGCACCTAAAGCTGACAAGATCGAAGAATGTTGCGGTGTCCTGAGACCGAAACGATGGAAACGACGTGTTATAATAAATAAATCAGATAAAGCTTATTATGATCACTGGGACGAATGCAAGGGCGCCCATACCCGGGGGCAGGGGGGGGCCGTGGCCCCCCCCTAGCTTTCAGGGAAGGAAAAAAATATAGTGTAGTCAGGTGTTTTACTTTAAAGAAAATTATTTAAATTCGGTATTATGTAGAAGTGATTCAACACGAAGATATTATTGTATATCGTTTTTTACATGTCTATTTCATTTGTTATGTTAGTTCAAGCATTAGTTTCTGCTGCTGCGATATAAGGTGTTGTGTACAGGGAGAAAACGCTGTTCAAGCGCAACGCCCGTGGCGAGTCATTCCCCTTCGTATTCCTACCCAAGCTCGCGCGATAACACAACACAACAGATTTAGACCAGTCAGAGTTAGACGACACGACAGTTGACATGTGCTTGTAGACGGCGAAATGTTTTGCTACTTTTTCGTCATAATAATGTGTATGTTCACAAATAACATCTCAAAACAGAGATTTTTCAATAGTCTTTAGGTCTACCTACAGTTTTATGCATCTGGTCTAGATTTAGTTTAGTGTATTCAGTCAGTATAAATAACTTAAGTGCAAATAAATAAGTGAAAAGTGTAAAGATAAAAACCATTGTTATTACGTAGTGTTTCTTAGTTTTCCTCATTCGTCACATCCGCTCAGAATATTCACAATTTTTAAGGTAAGCTAACACCTTTAAAGTTACTCAAATAAGAATTATTGTTCAGAAAAGTCTACAACGTAAAATTTATGTTGGAATTTTTAATTTAGAGGAAAACCACTTTTTCCCTTCAAAAGTGTTTAAAGGGATAAGGATTCCGCTACCTTCAGTAGACTCGAAAGCAATTTACACTGGAATCTCGATTTTACGTATGCTCACAGTCGCTTGGATTGCATTCGTAAAATCGTTATCTTCATAAAATTTCAAACACCCCACCCTGTGAAGATACATGTTATAATTTATTGAACGGAATATATATAATATTAAATAGTAAAAACAATGACTGCTGTCTGCCCTCTGCCCTCCCCTTATTTTTTTTTTTAACATTCCACAACTTGCTTCATTGCACGAGTGATATAAAAGCGACATCACAGCGACTAAACACAGTTGCACCACGCATTGCATCATGTTAACTTTTGTGTGGTGACAGTAGGTTGTCCGACATGCCTTTCTTGGATATCTTTCCTTTTCGTAAGACGCGTGTTACTAAAATAAATTTATATTTGAGTTTGCAAACTTGTCCACTCCTTGCCAGAGACGACTGAACACAGACGAGACTATCCAGGGTCGGGTTGATGAGCTGGAAGAATTCCCTGCCTTGCATTTTTATGGACTTCACCTTATCATATTTATCAGTTAATCTTTAACAAATCAGCTTGAAAAATATTAATGAACGCACTTTTAGTAACATAATCGAGGAGAACAAGCACACAGTTCAGTGTACACCTGTACTGTTTCATAAAAGTGATCATAGGTAGGGACTGGAAAAATTCGCGGTTTCAATGACCACTAGGATAGACTAAACGATTCTCCTATGTACTCTGGCAACTATCACATGGTCATTGGCTACCGACTCGGGGAAACTGTTTACTGCGATTCTTATGATTCGATACTTCTTTTGTTGAGTGTTTGCCATTGGCTCAGAGTCCTTCAGGTAAATTGCGGTCCAATCACTGACGCAGCATTAAGCTAAACGAGTTTGGATTCCAGCCTGTCTCGAAAGGAATCCGCGAATTTTTACGGTCTTTAATCATAGGCTTATTTGGTGAAAAAAAACGCTGCTCTTTAACGACAGACATTCATTAAAAACACAGTACATTTTAGTGCGAGAAGCCCTTGAATTTGTGATAGCCATAGGGAATTATTTGTTTGTATAGTAAGTTAAAAAAAAGCTTAGTTGAAAATCCGCTCGTCACGTCTACTTGCTGCGTCACTTATACCATTTTTGAGCGTTTTTTACTGGGAAACCGATGCAGCGAAGGTAATTAATGCGAAAATTGTCAAGATAATGCCTAATGGCTTGGGTTGCTGGATATTAGCGGAAAGGAGAGGAAGTAGCTACTCAATATCGTTTCTTTCTCTCACGCTTCTCAAGGTTTCAAGCTCAGTTGCTATGTTCACGAGCTGGAAATGTTGGAATGGGTAAGGAATGTTGAGTATAGTTCATTTGCGGTAAAATAAATATTTTTACAGCCTTGGCATAATTTTTCAATCTAAGAAATTTCGAACTTTGCGACAAATAAAGTGTACCTAGTCCATTTTTTCTTTTCCATTTTGAGTTTGATGCCGCAATAACTTATACAATATTCACTAACGGTAAATGGCTGTTGTATTAGCTTTAAAATATGAATACGCTGTGCATTAAAAATTAATATCTTTATATGTTTTCATAGTGTTTTTTTAATTTTTTTAAAAATATATTTTGGTGTCAAATTTTCCGAATTTTAGATGGTTCCTGAAAAAAATGTATTCGTAAAATCGCGGCTTCGTTCAGTCCGGGCTCCGTAAAATCGAGGTTCTAATGTACTCTTAATTCTGAAGTTAAGTTCTGAACATGTTATTTAAGGGTTTATCAATGCCGTATTTACGCGCAGGCTATCTAGGCTGTAGCCTATGGGCCCGCACCACAAATGGGGGCCCGCACCACACGACACGAAAAAAAAAAATTATACTGCGATGTGGATCTTCTTATATTCTTAAAATACGCGTCGACATAGTATGTCCAGTTGTTTTGTGTGGATTAATTGCGCCGAACTAAACTCTTCTGTGGAAAGCTGATATATGAGTTATGTCAGCATTTAGAAATTTTCGATTATTTTCATTGGTTTTGGTGTCACTTAATTCCTTAACATCTAAATACTGTTTGGTTAAATAGTCTAGTTTAATAATAAACTAATTTTTTCTGTGCTTTACTACTGAATCCATCTGTGCTAATTTTAAATGATAAGCAATTATGATTCATATCGAAACATAGTAATATTCATTTAATTGTGAAACAATTTTTGACTGTAATTATAAGCGTAGTTCAGGTGTTACATTTAAAAACAACTGTTTTCTGACTGTGATAACATACTCAAATCGTTTCTCTCCCAAAGTTGAATCTTTTGATCAACACGTTTTAAACTTTATAATTATTTTAATTTAATTTGTACGCGACATTTATTTAGGGGTAAAGAGAGCAATTAGTTGAAGGACTGTATTCTTGATATCCGTGTACCCGAGACGCTTCAAAAGTATAAGGACTCTATTCCTGCATTTGTGTTTCTAAAAATTCATTTGTTTCAATAAAATAGTTAATATTTAATTAATAAAGTAGCCAATAAAGATTTTTTTATGGCGAATGAGTACTGTGGTCTATTATTTTAGTAACAGGACAAAAAATTTTAACAGGGTCAGAACTGGAACTATTTTATGGCTAGTAACAAGCCGCAGTTAAGTCTTCCAAAATATTAAAAATACTTCATACCCCTAAGTCTGGCCCCCCCCTACAAATTATCATATGGGCGCCCTTGGACGAATGTGATATTAAAAGTATTTATAATAAACAAGCAAGTAAGATGGTGGTAGAAGAGATTGATTACACATCATGGAAAGATCCAAACATATTGGTTGACCGGCTAAGACTTCTACATGGCTCGCTTTGTGCCGGAAACTATTCGAGCATCAAATAAATATCATTCATACTCAAAGAACTGAAGGAGGCTGGCTACATACAATAATGACTTGTTTTACCTGCATTTTTATCATGTTGAGAAATAAATTAAATATTGAAAGTAAAAATTTAATGGTTAATTTCTTGTATTATGATTTCTAACTAAGCCTGTGTGTTTCTGCTACTGTGTGTGTTTATTCCGTTTCCTGTGTGTGTTCATTACGTTTCCTGCGTGTGCGTTCTGTTTCCTGTGTGTCCTGTGTGTTCATTCCGTTTCCTGTGTGTAGTGTGTTCATTCCGTTTCCTGTGTGTACTGTGTGTACATTCCGTTTCCTGTGTATACTGTGTGTTCATTCCGTTTTCCTGTGTGTACTGTGTGTTCATTCCGTTTTCCTGTGTGTGCTGTGTGTACATTCCGTTTACCTGTGTGTACTGTGTACATTACGTTTCCTGTGTGTACTGTCTCTATGTACCGTTTTCATGTGTGTACAGTGTGTACATTCCATTTTCCTGTGTGTACATTCCGTTTTCCTGTGTGTACATTCCGTTTTCCTGTGTGTATATTCCGTTTTCCCGTGTGTACTGTGCATTCAATACGTTTCCTGTGTGTACTGTGTTCATGGTCTATATGTCTGACATTGTTCATGACCCGGTCTGCGGTCCGAAGACGCTTTGTCTATATGTATGGATGGTTTTGTACATGAACATTTTAAATGTTATTCTAAGTATGAAAAACTAGTCTTTCATGTTAGGCTTATCGATATAATATATAATTCGTTGGTCTGGTATATTGTCTTGAGTTATTTTTCGTAGAGTGAATAATTGATAAACTCCGATAAAGGTAATGAAAACCAAAATATAAAATTTATTTAATATTTAGTTACATTTGTCACTGTTCAAGTATCGAACCGAGAACGGGACTTCATTGATTCAATATGCAAATTGATTGTAAATATTTTTGGTGATATTTGGAATTTTTCCCGCATTTCTTGCTAAATAATTACACGATTCCAAGATGGCGCCCAAATTTCAAGATGGCTGGCACCTTAGTAATAATAAATGCTTACTGCACTCTAGCGGGGTAGAATAAAACTAGCATGATGGTAATGATGGTAAGACGAGTACACACACAAGATGGTGTCCTCCAGCAGACGAAAACAAGATGGTGTCAATGTCCTCTAGCAGTTGGTATCTCCTGGTAGCATGTACTGAACATAAAATGTCGGATTCATGATGGTCGTCAAGTTCAAGGTCAAATTTCACGGTCAAGGTTACATTTCAAATTTAAAGTCTTATTTCAAGGTCAAGTTCAAGTTCAAAGTTCAATGCCAACAGTCGAGGTCAAAGGTATGGTGAACAGAAAATTATACTAACATGCAAATTGCACACTCTAAAGCCCGTCCCACTCTTAGATTGCAGTACACGGCTAATGGCGCGCGCTGTTGCCAAATCTCTAACACATTATGAATTTCAGGAGATGTGTGTCTTTGTAATTCGGATCTAACAAGAAGCATTTTGAGAAATCATATCGTAATTTATAATATTTTGTTCTATTACACATATAAATTTGTAATAATGCCACTTTTATGTAAATGTAAATTAAAAAAACTACCTATTGTAGACGTAAATTTCTTATAGTTTTCTTTTATGTACTAAAAATCCCATATATATCACATTTTCATGAGCCCGATATATGCCGTATTTTTGGACAAGTCATGTCCAAAATGATAAATAAAATACGGTAATGGAAATTCTCGGTCGAGTAAGTTATGGAAAAAATCCGAACAATTGGGTCCAAATGGGGAGTATTTTTTTTAAAACAAAAAAAAAAAACATGATATGAATAATATCGCATCCGTTTTAACGTATGATAACTCGGAGTACCTAATGCCAAAAAATGTTTTCTAAATAAATTTTTGATACGACCTGCCATAACTGAATTGGTTCGAAAAAAATTTTCACGGGACAAAAAAAAACGTAACTGCCTTAGTAGACACCTTATCAAATCTGTTTAAATTGTTTGTAAATATCATAATTATTTTCCAAAACTTTGTCTAAAACAATGTTTGAAAAGATGCTTTGTGTTGAGAAGTATAGAAAAATAATTCAAAATTTTGTACCATGATCGCTATTAAATTCCTTCGTATTTATTTAATACATTTTACATATTATGTTCAAGATTTTACCTTACCAGGCGTACTTAGGGTACCATGTCGCTGCAGTTCCGTCCTTATGTTGTAAATGATTCGTTCGGAACAGCCGGTTGCTTTGGAAGCTTCCTTAATTGCATTGCACACACTCATATTTTTTTTAAAAATACTCAAATACCTACTTTCAACACAATATTGCACTCCCTCCCGCGTAGCCTACCGATATAATTTCTTTTCGGTGTTCTATCTTCCATATTTTATATGTACGTAACAAAAATAAATGTAGAAAATAAAATCACTTATGTTAATATATAATTTGTCAGAATTATAACTGTAACGAGTCACCGGACACAACGCGTTGCTTCGTCGCGAGACGCGATACTAACTGGCAGGCTGGTTTTCAGAAATGCGTGTCTAAGGAAATACATGGTTGACTAAGGAAGTCATGTATTTGAAATTGCTTGCAGGACAGAACCCCACTTATCTAAACACACGACCCTGTTTCCTCTTACGATGGCAGCTTGTGGGAGAAACATCTATTGCAGCGCGCTCTTGTACTGATAAGACACATCTTTAACAGCTATTTCCACGTAAACTGTAGAAGCAATTGAGATGGAGCTGCTTTTAAAAACTAATTCAATTCATTGTGCACATTTTTCACGCTTTCGTCCCCATCTATCTTTAATAGAAAAAAAAATTTCCACTGGTCAGCTTTTTGATGTGTCAGTTTGTGAGAAAATGCATTTAAATATATTTAAAAAAATTATTTAAGTGCAATCTGTACAGTTTTTGTCTTAACATTTGTTCGGTGGCGTCCTAAGGCATAAATTTTTTAATAAAAAAAAATCAGAATGAAATACACATGTAATGTTTTTTTTTTTTTTATGTGAAACATCTCGGAATACTTCAAAACAGTTCGCAGTGAATAAGTTATGTATTTTAATTTTTTCGGACACTTAAAATATTGTTAAGTATTTAAAATAAGCATTGCCTGATGCGTATTTCGATGCTATACAATATGATTGCAATATTTAAAATATTTTTTGGGATTTTTTCGGAATTTCTAGCAAAAATAAAAACGGATTTTCAAGATGGCGACCGTAACGATAATTGCAACAGTTACGTCTTAATACAAGATGGTGGTTCAGTCTCGAACTGATGATGATATTATTACTTCAAATTAAAAAAAAATTAAAAGTCCGAATATGCCTGTTATTTTTATATGTACATTATTTATTCTCAGTTTGGTAAATGTTTTGATGGCCGTGCGGTTAAATGCGTATGTTTACCAACCTAGAGATCAGAGCTGCGATGGTTCGAATCACAGTGCGTCCAATGTATTTTGCATAAAAAATTAAATTAAATATGTCGATAAGGACCATAATAGCTCTGGTAGGTAATGGAACATCGACCTTATGTGATGAGACAGAGCGATGCTGGCGCTCTCTAGGAACAAACAGCAGAAACAAATTCGACGGTATCCAAAATGGCGACCTCCAGCAGAACAGAAAAATCAAGAGCGATGCTGGTGCTCTCTAGGAACAAACAACGGAAACAAAGTAGATGGTATCCTAGATGGCGGCCTCCAGCGGAACAGAAAAAATCACTATGGCGGTCGTGACGAAAAATTCATCAAGAGTGAGTTGGGCGCTAGATTTAAAGATGGCTGATCCAAGATGGCGGATCCAAGATGACGGATCCAAGATGGCTTATCCAAAATGGATGCCAGGATCATGGTCAAGTTCATGGTCATCCAAGATGGCCGCCATGATGTCACAATCCAAGATGGTGGACCGACAATCACACTCCACATCCTGAAGCCTGGCGCAGGACCGGCTATCCTATACTACTTTGACGATATTTTATATGTATATCTTTGAATAAAAATAATTCTGTTCATCTGCCCTCCGACATTTTTTTTTTTTGTGTTCTAAGACTACGATATACCGTAAATATCTATACTTGAAAATTACTCTGGCAGTTAACCCCCCCCCCCCCCCCCCCTCAAACCGAATGCGCGCTCTGGTTCATTCCTAGGGTGCTACACAGTTGTGTCCTCGTTGCCTATGTTACCTTTGTGATGTACGAGCTGAGGTTAGTCAACTGCTGCGTCAACCTATCTGCGCCCCAGGACCAAAGCTTTAGTCACAATTGGGCAATTTTACAGGAGAGTCAAATAAATTCTTTTTCGATTATGTGTTTTCTATCAACTTCTATATGCACATGTCCAAATATAATAAACTTATGATTAATTACTTCCAAATAAGGGACTTTCTCGAACAGCCTCAGACACGTGGACTTACGATTGTCTGGCTTAACAAAAGCTTTGGACCTAAGCTCTTAAAACGCTCGTCAACGATTCATAATTTTTCTTAAAAAAGATTTATGATGTTATGGTTACATAGAATACAAATTTTTTAAGACATAATCTGCAATAAAACAGATATAATACAGATATTTGTAAATGTTGAGTAAATCTTAAATATTTGGCCCTATATATATATATATATATATATATATATATATATATACACTAATTAAGTTTCTCGCAATGATACCTACACAGTGATTCCGGTTGTAAGTGTACACTCGGTGACACGGTGTTTAGCGATGGTGCCCTGGCAGACACGGCGGCCGCGTTCCTCTCGAGACCTCCGCCGCAAGTTCCACGGCAACATTCATACCCAAGGCTGGGATACGCTTTACAAGCTAAACTTAAAACAACTGGTTTATTGCAAATAATAGACAAGCGTGTGGATAATGTTTAGTTGAAACTAGTTATACAACCATCGCAAAACTTGAGGTTATCGTAAAATTGATTACATTGAATTAATTACAAAACATGGGAAATAAGGGTGTAACCCCAAATTATTTTATTTATTTTTATTTATTTGTCACATGTCCACTAAAAGTCTGTACTCGCACCTACAACTGAAACAGGAAATCAACACAAACAAGGGGTCGTTGTAATATGACCACGGCAGTGGTGCGCTCGTGCTGCAAGAAAATAAAGTCACAAAAATACGAAATAACAAGCAATCCAATTTATTAATCACAATGCATACAATGCATATAATATGCATATAACAATTCGATTCCCGTGGGAATACAGGCTAAAACAATGGTGCGATAAATGGGGCAAGCTGACGACGCGTTTAACGTAGCACAATCATATGGTCCGCTAGGCAACAACAAGAAACATACAATTACGATTACCGTTACGACGCGGCTTGACAAGAAGTGTCCAAAGCCATTATGGCATGCCCATATACAGCCGCAGAAAAACACTGTTACATAAGCTACCGGTAGTACTCGGCGTGAGCAAAAGAAACTAAGGCAAAGAATCCAATTAAGCACTGACCTGAAGGGTCCAAGAGAAATCACGAACATTACTAAACATGGGGGAAAAAAAAAAGTGAAAGTGCGGCCACGACGCGCAAGCAACAACAAGAAATCATACTAATTACTGACAATTACAGACGTTAAGTTTCACAGCCGAGTACATACCAAAGCGACGCCAACCCCGAGTGGCAGTCCTCATGTCAAACGACCGGAAGACTGCGGCAAATAGCCCGGGTGCCGAGATTATATAGGCCGGGAACAATACACGGCAGAGTGCGCTGGTGCCGCGGCGGGGAAGGGAGGAAGAGGGGGGGGGGAAGGAAGGGGAAAGGTGGAGAGGGGAGGGGAAAGGAGGGGAAGGAACGCTAAGCAGTGCCCGCACTGCTTCAAGTCGAAGGACTTATCAATCAAACTATTATCGTATTAAAATAGCAACAAGTTTGGCGGTGATTGTAGAAATTTATTTAAACATTATTCAGACGCCCATTGTTTCAACTTAAATACTTTCTCTATTATTAGTGATGAACCAGTTCTTCCGCTTCAGTCTGTAAGTTGTGTTATATGTTTTCAAGTTATATATATATAGCTATGAACACGTTGCTGAAAAAAATTATATCTGACGTTTATACAAATAAGTTAAAAAGAGTTTTAGGTTATTAGCTATTTTCAGGTTAAATTTCTTTCGTGCCTTTAATACTGTGAACGGAAGCTGGATTTTGATGAAGATTTGCTGTATGAAATAGTGTCAACATCCTGTGTTCACGCGGGAATTTTTAATTTTGATGTAGACTCGGAGTCGGCTCGAGAATCAACTTCCCGCGCCTCGCTGGGCCAGTGCTGACTTGTGCGATTGCCGAGTCCACTGCAGGAACGCTCATATGCGGACAGCTAGTTGCAGCCCGTCCTTCGCCCAGTTCGCCTGCCTAGGGCGGGGTCTTAACATGCTCCGAATATAAACAAAGCAAAGTTGTAGATAAATACACACACGCCTACACACATGCACGTACAAAATATTTAACCGTATAACCATTTCCGAAAATGGTTGCGTATGGCATAGAAGGCAATGTATCGTATAATTCGTCGTATAGTTTATTAATCCACGTGGAACTTCGTCAAGACATCGTATCGGCTGGATAGTATACATAAAGGTAAATATTCTCGTGCTGTGAGTGCCAATTTCCAATTTAAGGTCAAGAGTATAGATGGCGCAAAACTCGTGTCGATGGGAATATTAGGCCGTATAGTTCTGACCTCCATGTTAAATTAACTCTTTTAAATAATTATTTTTAATTGTAGTTTAGCCATAAGTTATTGAGATAAGTAATTAATTGACGTACGTTTTCATGTGGAAAGTTGGCGTTGCAGGGTTATTAGAGTCCAATTTTTTTAATTTCACAGACGGAAATTTTTCCCAATTTCCAAATTATGTACTATTCACTACACATTTAGCTCGCCGTCGAGTGGGACACTATATGAACAGAAAGGATGGAACGGAGAGATATTGCAGGAGTGGGCGAACAATAAACATATCTTGCAACAACACCCACTCACAGCAACGTCCGCCACATTTGTCACTTGAGGGAGAAAGGACAGTTGTGACTGCCGCACCGTCGCGTCTAGCAGCTCACAGTGCCTGGGGCAAACTGGGGCAAACAACAGCGACGACCCCTACCCTTCAGTTTATGTTGTGGGTGTTCAGAGTCTGCGCACATTTGTAAAGATGTAAACAGCATGTGCATTTATAACGCTCGCATATCCTGAACAGTGTATGGCAGTCCTGAGCAGTTCTCCTACCTAGAATTTAACACTGCCAAACAATCGTCTGGAATCGGTTCTAGTTGGCGGTTACGATAAAGAGTGCCGGTTTTCCAATCGGTAGGTCTTGCGTTCGGACCCTAGGTTCAGACGTGTCTTCATGCGCGAGTTTTTCATCCCTTCCCTTTATTCCTTTTCCAAGAATTATAACATGGAACGAGATTGTGCAGTGGTAATATGCTTGACAGAGAACCGAGTTCGATTCCCTGTGGGCTCAAACACAAATTTTCCACAAGTGGTAAACGTTTCAGACTTTGCCGCAAGCCGGTGGGTTTTCTCGGGATCCTCCTGTTTCCCAGATGATTCCTTCCGTCAATGCTCCATTCTCATCTCGCCACCACTTATCGTCTGTAATGATGCAGATGTCGACGAGATGTTAAACGCTAAATACATATATGTACGGCGAGGCGCAGCAAGCCAGCCGGCATACCCAAGCACGGCTGACCTGGAGCCGTCCCTGGGAAGATCCCACCATCCAACCCCTTTCCCATTGCCACGCAGCGTCACTCACGCCGGGCCACTGGAATGCGGTGGCAAGCCTCATCACCTGCGGCCTGTCAGTCAACCCCCGCCCCTCGCACCGCCGCGTCCACGCATGCGTCAATGGCGGGCTGATGACAGCCCTCAGCCTCGCGGTGCAAAGTGATCGGCAGATTATCAGACATGTCGGAGGGCTCTAGTGGAGGGTACAAGGCCCTGGCCGAGTCCTGGAGAGGAGAGTTGAGTCCGGGCGAAGGTTGGAGTGGTACCAGCAGCGGGCAGGCGAGTTCTCCGGCGAGGGGCGACCTCAGGACGAAGAGGAGGCCCCAAGGTGAATGTGGTGAGGCAACTTGTGACGCGACGCGTGAGAGTATCAGCGGGCTGGTGTCTGTGGACAGTGGTGCGGACACGCACCGACCAGAGGCCTGCATAGTTGGTAAATTAGGTGTTATCATCTTGCAAACAGACATTTATGTAGGTAGCTTAATATAGTAAATGAATATACAATTAAATCAATGTCATTTCGAATCTTTTTTCCGTTAGTTCGTAACTAATATATACAACTTCCTTTAGAAGTTTTCTTCAGTTTCGGGGACAAACATTATGACCCGCTCTGTTTTCCTGCGGTCAAAATATAGCTATCATTAGTAGCCGAGACTTTATGAATATAAAATGTGGCAAGAAGCATGTTTACTATCGTCGAAAAAAATATGAGATTGAACATTGTATGACGCCAACAACTCTGAAATAGCAATTCGCCATTTACGTTACCTCATAAATATCCTTCGCGTCTTTCAAGAGCACTACGCAGTCGTCGGTCGTTCGGTAAGTACACAAAAAATTACAATCTACACATGGTACATAATATTGGTGCTTATGCGGCACGACTATGCAGTGGGAAGGGGTTCATCGTAACTGTGTTGTTTACCGACTCTGTGCTCATACTGTGAGTCTTATGAACGATTCGATACGATTTTGTGACAGTCTCATATTGAATATTGTGTGGTACTCATATTGTGAGTCTTGTGAGATGCCCATATCGTGAGTCTTGTAAGAGGCTCATATTATTAGATACTTATCTTGTGAGGGACTCATCGTGAGTTGCTCATGTGAGATCTCATATTGAGAGCCTTGTGAGAGGCTTCGGAGCTGCCACCGGTTCGGCTACTGAGTCAAGCGAAAATAGCGTATCATCTCGTGAAGCCAAAAATTAAAATGAAGTAATATTTATGTGCATTGTACTTTACAATATACCTACAAAATGTAATAAATAATAGTTTAAAAAAACAAAAAAAAAAACACACTTTATATAGAAAACAAAAACTAAAATATAGAAAATAAATTTTATTAATTTTGAATTAAGAATAGTGTAAAAATTTGTAATAAATATAAATGAATAATAGTGTATATAAGAAAATATTTATTTTATTTAAAAAAAAAAACGTGGGGTGCTTTTTAAGATATTATCGAAATGATAATCCTTCTACTCATCTATGTCAATAAAATATTTATATCTATTGACAACATGTACCCCACGCTTTTTTTTTAATAAAATATTTTTTTTTCTTATATACACTATTATTCATGTATATTTATTCAAAATTTTTACACTATTCTTAATTCAAATTTAATAAAATTTATTTTCTATTTTTTAGTTTGGTTTTCTATATAAAGTGTGTTTTTTTTGTTTTTTAAATTATTATTTATTTTCTACTTTTTAGTTTGGTTTATTTTTAATTTAAAGTGATACTTCTTTATCGACGTATGCAAGAAATGTTATAACATTGTAAAAAAAACTTGTTAGTTATTACATCAATTTACTATTAAAGTAGATTTTGAACAGATATTGGCTGCAGTAAAAATAAAATCGATAAATATTGTTTTATCTCTGAAGTGTGTCTATATGTGGCTCAATTTTTTATTTATTACATGACTTTGTTATTAAAGTGAATTTGAGTAGATATTGGCTGCTTCTAAAATATATATCCAATATAGCGTGTTGAAGAACTACAGTACTCAATAATTTCAATATCCTGCTATGAAAATCAATATATTCGGGAAGTCATTGATGTTTATTCTAATTCAGCATATCTGATGGGTGACCATCCTTTGTTTGCAAATGTCTCACAAAAAATTTTCTCCCATTTGTTCCAGTCCGATTCCACTGTAAGTTTCATTTGCATGCAGTTATACCAAACTACACTGGAGTATTCTAAGAAATTTTTTAAAATTTATATTTTCTTTTTGTCTTCTTTGATTAGGAAACGTTCACATTCTTTGTTGAAATCTTTAATCCACTGGTAAGCATTTGAGTTTCTGCCCGTGAAATTCTCAATCATGAAATCTTTTGCAATTTTCCCTAAATTTTGAGTTTCAGATATAGTTTTTTTTTTCTTCAAGGAATTTTCTAACAGTTTTTCTAATTTTTTTATTTGATCCACTAGGTATAGATTCAGCACTTTTTGTTTTTTCCTCAATTTCTTCCAGGTAAAAATCCATAAACTGTAAGTTTTGCTCTCTCTCCAAATATGTTTTGATATATCATCTCATCTGCCAAACTTATCCATGTTTTCCGTGTTTGATGTCTTTTATTTAATGATTTACTGACCTTGGCATAGTTTGGAGTATTTGTAACTGCTTGGTGTAGATTTGCAGGTTGGTGTTCGAGTGGAATTTCAAAAATCTGCCCATCAGGTGTAGCTATTGATGTTATGCATATGGTGTTTGATTTCCCATCTGCTGTTGGTTTCACAGCAAAATCAAACCTCAATTTTTCCATGTTTCGTGAAATATTTGCAGAAAATGTTTTATAATAATGTTTCACTCTTGGTTAAATGGTAAAATGAAACAAACACGTAATTGTGTTTCTCTATTTAACCAAAGAAACAACATTTAAAGCCCTTATTTCAGGTTTTTTTTCCATATTTTTACAAATATAGATAATATTCTCTTCAAGAAAGTATATTGTTCACAATAATCTTAACCCACTTTCACTTTTCATTTAATTAAATGTCACAATATTTAGTAGGCTTTGTTTATATCGCGCCAAAGACAAACTGAAAGAAAAGAGTTCGCACATTGTAAAGAAAACCATTTCGCTCATGTGCGAACTCTTTTCTTGTGAAATTATATAAATTGACAAAAATATTATTTTGCAAATTTACCTAATAATGGAATAATCTTATCAAATTAGTGTATTGTCATCTGTCCTCGATAAATCTACAAAGTTTGAATGAAATCTGGCATTTTAAAGTGGGTCAAAATCGCACCCAAAGGAGTCGGTTACAAACATACAAACAAACATACAGGTGAAGCTAATATAAAGCGTGTAAAAAGATGAGTTAGTCTCTTTTAGCTGGCTTTTGAAAGCCTGTGTCGGTTCTTCCTGCTCTCCGTGAGTCCTTCAATAACCACGTATTATAGCTAGTGTTGTCACTAGCCGAGTGCCTGGTTGTGTAGTCTACGTAAATGTTATACTACTACTATCAATCCCAAACTCTCGTTGACATTTTATAATAAATGTTATACATTTGTTAATACACAATATAGTGTGTGTAATGTATAACTTTAATAAAATACCAAGGTAACGTACATTAATATTTTTATTTGCACCTATATCTACATATAAACACAATAATACCTCATAAAATCTAAAACTAAATTGTAATATAGCCTTACAATGAATTATATTTTCATAAAATGTTTTGAATTATTTTATAAATTGATATATGCGCGCATGCATCTATATGTACGAATACTGCAGTAACAAAAATAAATTGCATAGTATTTCGTAGCCTAAGTAGTAACAATTAGCCACTTTTAAAATACAGAATTTTCCTATATCATTCCGTATAGTCGTATAGATTGTAACAGTTCTCGTATAAGCATCACTATTCAAACAAAAATAAGAATAGCCTTTTATGCTCGTATGTTTGCCACTAACTTGGCGGGGTCAAAGACGGATTTTCCACAAGTGGTAAACGTTTCGGGCTTTGCTGCAAGTCGGTGGGTTTTCTCGGGGTCCTCCTGTTTCCCAGCCGATTCCTTCCGTCAATGCTCCATTTTCATCTCGCCGCCACTCACATGACATCGAAGCTAATTTTACAGTTCACTACATGCAGGGGTTATTTTTAAAATGGTTTTTCTTTATAGTTCAGAGTCACACTAATTGCTGCAATGTTTCCTGTGTGTGTTCAACAAATTGACAGAAAAGTTACAATTTCGAACATTAATTATACATTTTACATATAATATACATATAAATACTCTGAGCAAATGTAACTATGTTAACAATGAATTAAGTAGGTATATTAATAAAACAATTTATTGAATCGTGGCAAAATCCATACCTTGCTGCTCATAAGCAAATTTCCATTTTCAATGATTCATTGCACCATTTACTGTCTGGTTGTGAGCGTTGAAGAAAATATTATAGTTTACTTTATTTTATGTATATTTATATATACCCATTTTATTCATACACATGTCATAATACATTTCATATGATACAATTCTAAGTTTCGAAAATATTACCATTTTGTTTTAAATTAGTGGTGTTTGCGATGTAGTGTTTGTAAAGACGTGACCGGAGTTTTTTTTTTTAATTTTTGAGTTTTAGGCATTATTAGGTTTCGAGATGGTGTGTGAGTTTAACATAAGAACATACACGACTATAGACGGGTGTGATTCCTTTAAATTCCTCCTGGCAGCGTACTTCCAAATTTTATTGATTTGAATACTGCAGTGTGTTTTCGTCTCTGTAGACAGCGACGACTAGCCTTAAGGTAAATATAGGTGGCTGGCATCACAACGCCTGAGGGATAGGCACAACTTCCAGAACACTCGTCGCAGTTCTGCAAATCAATACTGTGTTGCAGTTCCGCAGCCGTATAGTCGTAGTGAGACACATGCCGGTTGCAGCACTGGATATGTTGACAAGTCGGCCCAGGTTTTGTGGTCGGTTTTCATTTGGAATTGTGGGTCTTCGGATCTCTCACCAAGATACTTTTTTTTTTGTCAACAGTTTGGAATTCAGATTCTTAGGCTTTTAATTGTAATAACATAATCTTTCGGCACCGCAAATACGCAACCCAAATAGAGAATCAATCCTTGTGTTTATTCCCCCTCTTCTCCGATGACGGGGTGGCGTCTTTTCAGTGATAGTTTTATTATAACTGTGACACATTTGGTAATTTAAACATAACCTAGAGAATCATTGCATCATTTTCAAAAGTTTATTTGTTTCTTATTTAAAGGAACGCTTTTTGTGACTCATTTTCTTAAGGCCAGCACATGACTGCTCGAGACGAGTCGTTCCTGTATTCATTCATATCGTTTTGTAACGGTTTCATGAACCGCAGGCGATTCTGTATAATCATGGATATTCCATTGTATGCACGTCTGTACGTAATCGTTCAACGTGTATATCTAGCTTTACTTTAATAAGCCTTGTATACGATTTGACGCAGTTAATATTTTATACAGATTTTCATAAAGGTCCATTTTTAATTTTTTTTTTTTAATATATTCAGTTACACAAACATATTGCAAAAAAAAATATTGCAAAAAAAATAATATTTTATTTGGTCTGTTTACACGAAATGTCCTCGTAGGTATTGATAAACTTCGATATTTACTTTCAACTTCAAATTGTACTTTTTTTGTCGTAAAAAAGGTTGGCTAAATTTGTTTATGTAATTTAATGTAGAATATGTCGAATAGAATGATTCTTTCAAAGGGTGTGGAATCTACAGTTAGGTTATAAACATAGACCACAGCTTTAATTGTGATTGCTGCCACCTGCAAGCCAGTGCATTGTCTTGAGCTTAAAAGCTTACCTAAAGGCAACGCGATTCTTGTTGCACAAGCCTGAGTCGCTTTTATATGCTATGCTTCCAAGCTTCAGGTAGTCGTTCATCGGGAACAATTATTCTTATTATTTTGTTAGTCATAATTATGTTTTAAGATAATAGTAGTTATAATATTATAGTATGGTTATGTATTTATCGACTCATAAATATAATTATAAGATTATATTTCTGTAGACAGGACAGTTTTGGCCGTGAAAGCGCCGCAGGAAATGTAGACACGCTGTCGACGCGAAATGCGGGCCCACAATGCACAGCAACTGTGAGATGTGATTTTCCTTGCCTGCAGAGGCGCTGCTAGCAGTTCTCGAAGCTTGTTGGTTATCCTCCTGCAAGGAGGAAGCAGGAAGCTGGCCAGATAGGAGTGTGGGGTAGAGCAGCGAGGGGATGGATTATGCGGAGAGGAGTGGAAGGCAGGTGTAATAACAGCTTCATGCCTCTAGTAGAGAATGGCGTAACTCGTTACATTAATGAGTGATAAATTGTATGTGGGAGTTGGGTAGGAGATTCCCTAAAGGGGGAGGCCCAACACAAGATGGCTTCCATTCATGGAGGACACCGAGGAGAAGTAACTGTTCTCGGGTCTAGCAAGCAAACGAACTCAAATTGGGGCTAAGGAGGGGCCGAGAAAGAAAGCAAGAAAGTAAAAAGAGAAGGAAAAGAAGCGCGCGCCTCCCGCCTGCCTTGTAGCGAGTGCTAGAGCGGGGAATGAAGAGAGATCCGCGCGGACCCCTGCTCGGCGCGCGTTAGCGTGTTGGTGTGCGCGGGTGAGTTCGGGCGGAAGCTGCAGCAAGGCTACCAACTTCCCGCGAACTCAACTTACACTCAAGGGAACCGAGAAGCCAAGGCTTCCAGTTAATTATTGCCAAGGTCTCGAGGAAACCTTGCTCAAATGCAACATTGCAAAATATAACTTACTATAAGTCTGAGTTCTAACTAACGAACCTTCCCATTTCTTTTCTGTCAGTAAAAACATACACTTACAAAACTTTTTTCTAAATTTATTTTAAAAGCATTATTTATGTCGCTTTGTTTTATATAGTTTTAGTGTATAGGTACTATAACTAAAATCTTACCATTGAAAGAAAAGTATCTAAATAGTTCCAAACATTTTTTACTAAATAAATAGAAACAATGCATTTGCCAGGTAAATCAAATATTTATTTCATAACAAAACCGTTTAAGAATGATATTTATGAAACTTGAAATGCGTATAGGCCTTTTGAATTTTTAGTATGGATCAATTATCAGATTTTAAAACTTCTGTTTTACAGTGTTCGACTACATATTTGAAATCACACCTCCTTTTCGATCCATTTGGTAGACAGTTAAAACAATTGTTAGACACGCACCTATTTCATCTTAATTATGTTTATGTTATCGTTTACACTTTCAATTACTGTGGTTAAAGCTATGTTTAGAATAATTAAATAATTTTGCCCTATTCCATTATTTAAGGATATTTGATACAATCGCACCTTTATTTGAAACAAAGCAAACATATATCAAATTTACTATCCAACTTATTAGTTGATTCATAGTTTGCTTAGTATAACAATAAAAATCTTCAATTATTTATTCCTCTCCTCTTTACTCACACAGGAGCTCATGTAAAAATTCAGAACTAAGTGAATATGGCAGTATCCATTAAACAAACCAAAACCAAACACATCCCGGTTTCTTTTCTTGTTACTGCAAGATGTGAATTCCAAAATAATTATTATAAATTTATATTTATATTAAGTTTAAATTTATGTTACCAATTCTTGTTAAATTTGTATTATCATTTGTAAAAAAAGAATGTTAACCCTGTTATAACTTAAGAGTAATATTTCGGAGAACGTTGAATAAGAGAAGATAGATGAAGGTATGTTCATTTATCATGTCCACTATCTTAAATATAGTTTTAATTGATCAGATTTTTTTTAATGTTATAAGTAGTATACAAATGTTCATCTGGGCACGCGCTGGCGCAAGGTACATGGTGCTAGTCCGCCATCTTGGATTGTGACGTCACGGCGGCTAACTTGGATGACCTTGATCTTGACGTTGGCGTCCACTTGAATGACATCATCGCCGCCATTTGTTTACTCAAACATGCCATTTTATTTTTCGCCAATTTGAATTATGACATCACCGTTGCAATTTCCGCTATGGCCGCCATCTGGAAAATCTTTATTTATTATCTGATTTTAATGAAAAAAATTAAATTTTATAAAAAAGTTAAATAATCAAAATTTGATTGAAAAAAAAGTATAAAAACACAAATGTTGCAATATCCAATACAGCCGCCATCTCGAAAATACGTATTTTTTATGTTAGAAAATCTGGAAAAATTTTAAAATTCATAAAAACATGTGATCGGATTTAATAATAAAATTATATAAATAATTTTTTAAAAAATTATAAAAAATGTACACTAATACCATTAAGCTCGGAGTCCTCGGTTCGAACCCGGCGAGGTAAAAAAAAATATGGCGACAGGTGCCACAGAAGCTATTGGCAGACTGGCCTCCCACCACTTATGTCAAGGTATATATATATATATAGTCAGCTATTATGACACCATCTCCGCCATCTTGGAAAAATTTATTTATAATCCAATTTTAAGGAAAATTTTGAAAATTTATAAAAAATTAAATTAACTAATTTTTAATAAAAGAGTTTTAAAAAAACCGTCGCACATCGTTTTGCCCACCACCTTAATTCTAGAAATTTTACTTTTTTCGTTATGCCCGCCATCTTGTATCACTATGACATCATTGTTACAATTTAAATTACATCCACCATATTGGATCCTAGAATGTTGCACTTTTCGTTATGGCAACCATCTTGAAAAACTGTAATTTTTATGCTCGAAATTTGAAAAAAAAAATTTCAAAAATTATAATACAAAATTATTAATTAAAATATAATAAAATAATATTTAAAATGCATTCATGCCTTGAGAGTACGCTGACACCATCTTAGTGTAATTCTTACCCACTAGAGTGCAGTAATCATTTATTATTACTGAGACCCCCACCATATTGAAATTTGGGCGCCATCTTGGAATTATGTAATTATTCAGCTAGAAATTCAGGATGAATTCCAAAATACACCAAAAAAATTACAATTAATTTACAGATTGATTCGATCAGTTCCATCCCTCGGTTCAATCCCTGGACGATGCAAAAATTTTAATTTTATGTAAAAAATAATTATTTCAATTAATCATATTCAAAGTTCTTAAAGAGTCTTAAAATCCTCTACTACCAGCCTTCAGTAAGCTGTTATGACCGCCATCTTGGAAATTTGTATTTATTGACCCATAAATTTGGATAAAATTCTAATATTCATCGAAAAAATCACTCACTAATTAACTGAATCGATGCTTGGGAAATGCACAAAATGAAGTACTTTAATTTAAAATACCATCAAAGTGACAGGTTCGAGAAATAAAACACCACAAGTTATTTTACAAACATAAATTTTATTACATAAATTCTACGCTACTACAAGTACAAAAAAAACACAGGCAATTTACTAAAGTCTTGAGCAATTCTCGATTTCTGCATCTGCTACTCGCGAATTAAAGCGTGGTGGAAAGCCCCAACACTTGACATAGGATCGTACATGTCTTCGTTTTATAATTTTCTCCACCAAATAAGGTCACTGATGGTAATATGGCCATGTTAAGCTTTGTTTAATTTTATTTTATCTCGTTTTCGGGAAATCCCCAAAAGTGTTTGATGGACATAATATCTAGGGTTTTTCTTGTCAAAAACCATTAACATAAAATTTTTTAATACATGTCATTATAAAATAACTGCAAAATAATAAATACATGTATTTGGGCCATATTAAAAGCATGTGATGTTAATATGGCCAATGTTTTATAGGAAGCTGAAAATTAAGGTGTATTAGCACAAATCATAAAGAAATTGAATTTCTGATGAATATTAACTAATATTTACTTATACATACATAAGAATAAACAGCAAATATTTTTTTAAAACATAAAAATACAGTTTTATTATTTTTTTATAATGAAAGTCAGATTGTAGATAAAATATGAAATTAACAAGGAACATATTGGTATCTTTCAAAATATTCACACTATAATAAACATTTCGGGCAAATAAAAAACTCTTTGTCTTCTTTGGTGAGGCCAACACATTCTTCATGGACATATATTTCACAAACTCCGCACAGTCTCATATCCTTCACTTCGTCATTGCAACAAATTGCACAGTACCAACTCTCAGACTTCTTTGAAGCAGTCATCTGGCGAACATACTTTGTATTATATTTTTTGCTGTTTCCACTGTTCTTGCTGCTATCTAACTTTACATCCTTGTTATCTTCAAATAAATATTTATTCAGTACAATACCCCTGTTGTTTATAGCAGGTTTCATAACCCGTGTGGTTTTCCTTTTTTTCTTTGGTGTAGGTAGCATTTCTCCAATGGAATCACGCCTGGATAGATTTGCAGTACTTTCGGGAATATGCAAAATATCAGAGTTATCTGAAGAACTTAAAGGTTGTGTGAGAGAAGACATGAAGTGGATATGGGGAAGCACCTTGAATGAAGAATGGGGGAAACAGAATATCCCTGAGAAAAACACTGACCTGTGGCATCGCTCAGGCAAGATTACCACGTACAAAAATTCTGGTGACCCTGCTGGGAATCGAACCCAATTCGCTTTGGAAGGAGGCAAGTACTCTAGAAACGAAAACACTGTGCTGCACCCCTCCATTCCCCTTGGTAAATGGCGCCCACTTAGTGTGGTATACATATGGTGTTTTTTTTCCTTTATGCCTGTAGAAGCTTAATTATTGCAATGCAACTTTATCTTGCAAGATCGCCCATCATAAATTAGCTGGTTAGGCGAAAGAATGTGCATAACTTACTAGTAAATAGAATATCCAGGTCTCATTAAGGTCAAGGGTCCGAGTTTATACCCAGTTTTGTGAAAATTATTTTTTTTAATTTCTACTAGTAGAGCTGATATCTTTAAATTGTAAAGTTTTTTTAAAAACATTGTAGCACAGTTTTGTTATAAAAACTACTTGTATGGTTTTAACTATTTCGTCATTTAACCATGTACTTCGTTTACTTATTGACGAATTAGTAAAAAAATCGTTCGGGGTCTTGTATTGAAAAATTATGCTACATAGTTATCTCGGGTATCTTATTATATGTAAGGGCTATGAATTATTTTATGGAAAGACAATAATTAAGGTCTACCTTTATCAGCAGAAGTCTCAATGGAGAGTTTTCCATTCTTTACTTTCGTAACTCTAGCCAATAAAGGACTACGTGGAACACTGTATTCTTTAGACGCTTTGAGATAACCCATTTCCCCTTTAAGGAGAGAATTAATGGCTTGTCGCATGTTCTCCTCATCCCATGACTGATGCTCAAATGTTCATTTGTACTTTCGCATATTTAGGAAACAATCTGAAAACAAATACCAGATTCCAAATCTTTAAACACAGAAGAACGAAATAATTGAATATAAAAAACATAAGTGGGGCAAAACAGAATACCTAAGTAAAATAGATGGCTAAAACGGGAGACTATCCCGTTTTAGCGGACCAAGAAGTATTCTGTTTTGTCCAACTGCATCATGTTCAGAAAAATATGGCATCCTAACCAAACAACAGTATCAACTTTTTCGTCCCACAGATTTAAAGACAGACGGTTACTTATTTATATGACACACTTACCTTAACGATGCTTAAATATTAACGATACGTACTTGAAGTTTCGATACACTCGAAATAATTTAGTAAAACATCATGTTTTTAAACTTTCAACTCGGCAAGAAACATGAAAGTGTTTCTTTACTCTGTGTGCACTGTCCACTGACCACCAGCACGAAATGTAAACAGTTAATACATCTTTCGGTAGATCGCAGCACTCCCCAGTGAAATGAGACCATATCCTGTTTTACCATACCATCCTGTTTTAGCAGACTCTCCCCTATATTTATCACGCTCGGCATTATTTTAAAGAATTATACATTAAATTTCGAGTTTGATTTTCGTTTTATAAGTGTATTTGCAACTTGATAACATATTACTTGCTTGGTGCAGAGGTTAGATGTGATATGGTACTGCCCTGAGTAGTAAGCAAAGCCCAGATCCCACAACCATTTGCTGCTGTT
This sequence comes from Bacillus rossius redtenbacheri, assembly GCF_032445375.1. Taxonomy (NCBI): domain Eukaryota; kingdom Metazoa; phylum Arthropoda; class Insecta; order Phasmatodea; family Bacillidae; genus Bacillus; species Bacillus rossius. The sequence goes on from NC_086330.1 coordinate 203,264,330, forward strand.
GAAAAGCACCCTGTGAAATCACTGCCAGCTGCCATCAGTGTTGTGTTTAAAGAAGTTGCTTTAAAACTCTAACCAGCAATATGGACGTTGTTATATATTTCAGTGTAATTTACAGTCAACCAGATACATACTGGAAGCATCTGATAAATTAATTAGTGATTTGTGTTAGCATATTACATTTAATATTTGATTACATTTAAATATTTAACCTCTAATAAACACTTATTATACTAGATATTATTAAGGGCTATATTTTTTGTTGAACTGATTAGTAAACCCCAGAGTTCTTTCAGTATGTTTTTAAAATTTTTATTTTATTTCTGGAGCTTCACACACATCTCGCCGTGTGCTTTTTGTTTGGCAGGCCTAACCTCCCACCCCTTCCTTAGTTCTTCGCGTCGCACTATAGGACACGTGGGCAGGCACCAAGCTTACGGGATCGGTCAGCCAAAACATTTGGGACTAGAAGCAAGTGCCATCGTAATCATGGAAATTAGTGTTTTATCAAAGAGTGAGTAGGTTGAAAGTATACGTGGAGCTGCAGTAAAAGTCGGACAAGACTACAGCTTAACATGTGAGTACTGTCCAACCCAGATTGTTATCCTATCCCAGAAAGTTTGCACGGAATGTTTAGTCTAGCTAAGGGCGCATCCACGAACCTGCAACACATGGATCAGTTAGGGTTCAGGTTAAGCTGTATAGCGTTGTTCTCCAGCACGGGTGACGTCCCTCGGTAAGCCACATGGGCCAAACGGTACACAACTGATCTCCCTGTAGGAGGGTGCTCTTACTGAGAGAGCTGGTGCTAGGCAACATCTAACCACGTCACTACCGCAGGAGACCGGCTCGTGTCAGATGTTACACATCACTGGCGAGTACCAAAAGACTAGCACACTTTTAATTTATATATATTAATATATATACATATCTGAAACATTAATAAAGAAAATTTGGAATGATAATTTTGGTAAGACATTTTCTTGTCGTATTTCATCTGACAACATTAAATGTATACTCCTAAGGAGACGAAACTTAAATACGCTATCTTGGCTTCCACCATTTTAGTCGGCATGTGTTTTTATTGTATTACTTTAAAAAATACCCTGTTTTTTGTTTTAGCAAAGCACGTAATTTAATGAGATGCTTTATTATTAACAGTGACCGATTGCTACACATAGACTAAGTTCTCCTGTAAAATAATAATTGGTGTTTAGCATTTAATTATTATTTCTGTCGTTCAGATTTACAACTTTAATAATACTGTCACTAGACACTATTTTATGGTCTTAGAAAATCAACAAATAGCAAAATTTAAAAATAAAACTTCTTATAATTAATAGAGGAAAAGGTGTAAATATGGGCACCATATTTATTTACTGTCTTAAAGTTAATTTATTTTAAAAATATTCTAGATTATTGACTTTCATTAACTACTATTACATATTTACTACATTATAGGTGGCAAAACTATTATTAATATCTATTATTTCAATTCCAAAACAAAGATATACAGAAAGCTTTTAAAAAGGCCTCTGGAAAAATGGGGTGTAAATATGGGCCCTCTCCAAAAAAATTAATTTAAACCTTTTTAAAATGGATAAATAATTCAAAATGTTACACAGAACATCACACCAAAAATTATTTACAGAAATCGCAAACATAAATGTCTGTTTCAGTCCCGGCACAATCTAAGTGTGCCCACATCTGGCACATAACACATTTAACCCACACTTCTCCACGAGTGTCTTCAGAGAATTTCATATCGCAAAAGATGCAAGTTGCATCGCTCGAGTCTGGTGTATCCCCACCAT